>NC_084509.1:17142500-17465625 GCF_024500385.1 Phyllopteryx taeniolatus | reverse complement strand
CAGCTTCCTCTGCAGGGAGGCTCAACATGGAGGTCAGATTTATGTTCATGCATTTGTAAACATGTTTGTGTGTACATACTGGGTGGATTGCTGTCACTCTGAAAGCATGCACAGAGAATAGCAAGCTGAGGTTGACTCCCTGTCACTGAGAAACGCAAGACCAACATGCCAGTCCTGAAATCTCATTTATCACTCTTCTTGAAGACTGATGTTTCACACGTTCTATGTATCATGCACTCATGTGTTCATTCTGCATATATATCACTTTCTCTCCAACACAAGTGCTTAATTGATGAGATACAGTAGAGACTGGTGGCTGCTAGTTTTTCACTTGCTTGTATGCTGTTAGAAAAAGTGTACTGTAGAGTCCAATAATTTTCCTAAATGTACAAGCTACACTGAAAAACCTTGTAATCACTGCCTTAAACGGTATCTACCAAAGTCATATAAACTTTGTCCAACAATGGTTGGACATTGAGCACATTGTGCACTAATGCATTTTATATAATCCAATACAATTCAATTTGTTGATTATAGATTGCGGTCATTTAAACTTTTTTTGTGATTGGGCGTGCTGGTAAACCTTGAGCTACTAAACTCTTTCTTTTGCAACAATAACTATACAATCATTTTATATTCTATATTTCTTATGATGTATAAATTATTCACCTTGGTTGAGGGAGAGGTTTTCACCAAAATGATACAACATTTCTGATGTGAGGAGATGTGCCAATATTGGGTAGATTTGATGAGTGCTCTATATCCATTGATGATAATTACTGAATTGTCCCAGTTTAGCTCGTACAATGGCAAGTAATTGTTTAGATGGAGACTTGAACATTGTGGGCAAAGGAGTGACATTTTAGACCATGACTTCACATTACTAACCAAGGGGGGACAGGCACAGGACGAAGAAGAGGTGGCCGAGAACCTTGTGGGGCACCTTAGGGGAAGGTTTCGATGGGTGATTTACATAATTGACTGAGATAAATTGATGTTCCAGAAAGAGTAACGTGAGATGGACCTGAAATTGTGTGCAGTTGAGGATTTGGCAAGTTTGAGAGCTAGGGGGATGATGTGAATGGCATTGTACTGTATACTGTATATTGTCAATTTTAGTTTTGGATCAATGAGAGGGAAGGAGGTGCCTTAGTCTGTTGAGAATGACTGGGAGAGAGTGTGGTTTTGGTTGACCTGGGGGGTCAGTGAAGGGGGGGGTAGAGAGATGTTATAAGATAAGTGAAGTGGTGCAGATGAGGTCCATGTGACCAACGTGACCAGCGTTATGGCTGTAAAAATTGACGTGTACATCTTCAATTGTTAAAATTAAAGCAGTTGCGCATTTAAACAGAGTCTGTGGTTGTTGTCTGTGGAGTTCCTATGGATGTTACAATTGCTGAGGAAGATGGTTGAGGGTGAGAAAGGTAAATGGGTCAAAACGTTTGGTGAGGTTTTGGAGCAGTAGACAACTGCCACAATAAACTGTGTGTATCCAGATTAAATACAAAGCATTCAAATGAAAGGACAGGTGGGATGATGATGATGATGATGATGATGATGATGATGATGATGATGTAATGCAAGAGTAGTGTGCATTTGCAAACTATAGTTTGGCCTTTTTATGTTTTGGAGTAATGGCTACTTCCTGACAGTGTCCTTGCAGCTCATGTTGGTACAGTACTTGTTAAACTGTGAATAAGGACACTAATACCAGCTTCAGACAGCATCTTCACAGGGTCTTATGCTTTTGTTCTTGTGTTGATGTGCACATTTCGGACCAAAGCACGTTCATCTCTGGGACACAAAACCTGACTCCTTCCTCAGCGTTATGATGCCTATACAGTCCCTTGGTGTTTATACATGTCTATAATTGTTTGAACAGATGAACATGGTACCTTCAGGCATCTGGATATTGCACCCAAGGATGAACCAGATTTGTGCAAGTACACAATTCTCTTCCCAATAACTTGGTTGATTTATTTTGACTTCCCTTGATGTTCTACAGAGTGTTTCAGCTGTTCCTAGTTCAAATACATCCACAGGTGTGTCACTAACGAAGTCAAATGCTGCAGAAGCTTCCAAACGAATGACATTATCATCTGGGTTTTCCCAAATTGTTTAAATGCATAGTAATCTTACTATATATCACCTTCTGACTTTGATAAAATTATTATATAATCTGATTATTCTGGCATTGAGCAAATAGAAATCATTTTGGTAATCTTAATTGACCTAAAACAGAAAACGTCTAATCTGATTGCATGACTGAGTGAGAAAAAAAGTCAGTATTTTTATACAGTGTATGTAAACATCTGGTTTCAACTGGTTTCAACTTTACTTTCGAACACCTATTAGCCTATCAGCCGACAACTGTTGCTCGTCTCATATGAAAATTAATTGTTCATCTTTGGTATAGAGCTACACAGAACAGGTTTTATCCTGAAAGGAGAAGTGGCCGACAAACACAAGTATTCCTCCATTTTGTAATGTGGGTGTAGTTAGTGGTGTAGAACTGATAAAGTCTCTAATATTGTCACTCTCATGTTTGAAAATGAAAATGTAAATAAATGTAATTAATTAAATTACAAAATGTAAGAAACAATTCTCTCACCTCTTTTTTCTGAACTTGCATTTTTAAATGCCTTGGTTTATTGGACTTTTTTTCTAAAACCACAAATTAAGCCGTATTTTCTGTGAAACGTAAGAGTGGATTGGATAGAAGGGTTAATACAACTCGAGATTGACTCATCTTCAAGTTATGATTTAGACAAAATTAATATTAATGTTAAAAACTCTTGCAAATAATGAATTGTCATTAGTTTATTATCATGCTTCGTATGACTTAGAGCAACTTTCTAATATGAATCACTTAGGAATACAAACTATTTAAATTCATTCATGATAAGGACAAATCTGCGTATGTCACGAACTAAGGCAAGGAATTAATCACAAATCCATATTTAAAATGTGATTCATATACATATGAAATAATTCAGGATTGCATATTTGTAACTTATTCTGACATCTTAAAATATTGTAAAATTGAGAGTAAAATAAGGACAAACTTAATTCGGTGATCTTAAAAAATATAATATATTTCTCTCCCTCCATTTGCAAATGCACCTATTTACAGTTGACCATTCGTTGCTTTGGAAACTTGCACTGGATGAATGGTTTCCTCAGAAAAAGTCACTGTCTGTGATGTATTTTAAAACACCAGCCTCATATGAGGATCAAACTCACGACCTTCAGATTATGAGACTGACACACTGCCTACTGTGTCAACGAGACAGACAGATGAAACCAGCGCTGTTATATGGTGCCGACATATGTTGCGGTAACTCCCAAGAAGTCCAATGTACGAACCAAAAAATCTTACTGAGACCAGAGGATTGTCCTGTTGTTCCCTGTAACACTGTAATTTGAAGTCGGCTATGTTATATTAGTTGGAAAAAGTAATTCTCATTTGTTCTTGCAAAGAGTCAAACCTGAGGTTTTTGAACTATCTTGGTACAAACCAGAGAACTATCTTGGTACAAACCAGAGAAGGTTACTTGGGGTAGAGAATTGCCCTTGAAACGGTCCTTGGTCACGATTGTTGACAATTCATTGCTTTGGCAACTCGCGCTGGATGAATGGTTTCCTCAGAAAAAGTCACTTTCTGTGATGTATTTTAAAACAACTGCCTCGTATGAGGATTGAACTCACGACCTTCAGATTATGAGACTGACACACTGCCTACTGTGTCAACAAGACAGACAGATGTAGCCAGCGCTGTTATATGTTGCCGACATATGTTGCGGTAACTCCCAAGAAGTCCAATGTACGAACCACAAAATCTTACTGAGACCAGAGGATTGACCTGTTGTTCCCTGTCACACTGTAATTTGAAATCGGCTATGTTATATTAGTTGGAAAAAGTAATTCTCATTTGTTCTTGCAAAGAGTCAAACCTGAGGTATTTGAACTATCTTGGTACAAACCAGAGAACTATCTTGGTACAAACCAGAGAAGGTTACTTGGGGTAGAGAATTGCCCTTGAAACGGTCCTTGGTCACGATTGTTGACAATTCATTGCTTTGGCAACTCGCGCTGGATGAATGGTTTACTTTTAAAATTACTTCTAGTTTATTGTCGGGAACAGTAAAGTTCAAGGAGTTGGTTGACCTAAGTTCACTCAGCAAGAGTCACCGTTTGAATTGTTTTTAAAAGACGTACCTCGTGTGATGCTTGATTTCACAGCCTTCAGACTATGACACTTGTACACCTGTGTCTTAGAAAAAAAATCATTCTCATCTGCTCTTGCAAAGCAAGAAATACAAAGGACTCAAAATGACACCTTAGTTGTAAACTATTGAAGCCAACTGGGGGTAGAGAAATGCCCTTGATACGGTCCTTGGTCACGATTGTTGACCATTCGTTGCTTTGGCAACTTGCGCTTGATGTATGGTTTCCTCAGAAAAAGTCACTGTCTGCCATTTATTTTAAAACACCTGCCTCATATGAGGATCGAACTGATGACCTTCAGATTATGAGACTGACGAACTGCCTACTGTGCCAACGAGGCTGAGTGATGCAGTCAAATATGTTATAAATTTCCCTACATAGGTGGTGGTAACCGGTAACCAGCAGAATTGATAGTACAGAAAATTATTTCTAGTCTATCGTCGGGAACAGTCAAGTCCAAGGAGTTGGTTGACCTAAGTTCACTCACCAAGAGTCACTGTTTGAATTGTTTTTAAAAGACGTACCTCGTGTGATGCTTTTTTTCACAGCCTTCAGACAATGACACTTGAGCACCTGTTTCTGAGAAAAAAATCATTCTCATCTGCTCTTGCATACAGACAAATACAAAGGACTCAGAACGACCCCTTCGGTAGCAACCATAGGAGCCAACTGGGGGTAGAGAAATGCCCTTGATTCGGTCCCTGGTCAGGATTGTTGACCATTCGTTGCTTTGTCAACTTGCGCTGGATGAATGGTTTCCTCAGAAAAAGTCACTTTCTGCGATGTATTTTAAAACATCTGCCTCGTATGAGGATCGAACTCACGACCTTCAGATTATGAGACTGATGCACTGCCTACTGTGCCAACGAGGCTGAATGATACAATCAGATGTGTTATAAATTTTCTCTATATATGTGGTGGAAAACGGTAACCAGCAGAATTGATAGTCCAGAAAATTACTTCTAGTTTATTGTCGGGAACAGTTAAGTACATGGAGTTGGTTGACCTCAGTTCACTCAGCAAGAGCCACTGTTTGAATTGTTTTTAAAAGACGTACCTCGTGTGATGCTTGATTTAACAGCCTTCAGACAATGACACTTGAGCACCTGTTTCTGATACAAAAATCATTCTCATCCGCTCTTGCATACCGACAAATACAAAGGACTCAGAAAGACCCCTTAGGTAGCAACCACAGGAGCCGACTGGGGGCAGAGAAATGCCCTTGATTCGGTCCCTGGTCAGGATTGTTGACCATTCGTTGCTTTGGAAACTTGCGCTGGATGTTTGGTTTCCTCAGAAAAAGTCACTTTCTGAGATGTATTTTAAAACAACTGCCTGGTATGAGGATCAAACTCACAACCTTCAGATTAGGAGACTGACACACTGCCTACTGTGCCAACGAGACTGAATGATGCGTTCAGACATGCTATGAATTTCCCTATATATGTGGTGGTAAACGGTAACCAGAAGATTTGATAGTACAGAAATTTTTTTTTCTAGTTTATTGTCGGGAACAGTAAAGTCCAAGGAGTTGGTTGACCTAAGTTCACTCAGCAAGAGTCACTGTTTGAATTGTTTTTAAAAGACATACCTCGTGTAATGCTTGATTTCACAGCCTTCAGACAATGACACTTGTGCACCTGTTTCTGAGAAAAAAATCATTCACATCTGCTCTTGCACAGCGACAAATACAAAGGACTCAGATTGACACCTTAGGCAGCAACCATATGAGCTTACTGGGGGGAGAGAAATGCCCTTGATTCGGTCCCTGGTCAGGATTGTTGACCATTCGTTGCTTTGGAAACTTGCGCTTGATGTATGGTTTCCTCAGAAAAAGGCACTGGCTGTGATGTATTTTAAAACACCTGCCTCATAGGAGTATCGAACTCACGACCTTCAGGTAACGAGACTGACGCACTGCCTACTGTGCCAACGAGGCTGAATGATGCAGTCAGATATGTTATAAATTTCCCTACATAGGTGGTGGTAACAACCAGATGATAGTACAGAAAAATATTTCTATTCTATTGGCGGGAACAGTCAAGTCCAAGGAGTTGGTTGACCTAAGATCACTCAGCAAGAGCTACTGTTTGAATTGTTTTTAAAAGACGTACCTCGTGTGATGCTTGATTTAACAGCCTTCAGACAATGACATTTGAGCACCTGTTTCTGATAAAAAAATCATTCTCATCCGCCCTTGCATACCGACAAATACAAAGGACTCAGAAAGACCCCTTAGGTACCAGCCATAGGAGCCGACTGGGGGCAGAGAAATGCCCTTGATTCGGTCCCTGGTCAGGATTGTTGACCATTCGTTGCTTTGGAAACTTGCGCTGGATGTTTGGTTTCCTCAGAAAAAGTCACTTTCTGCGATGTATTTTAAAACACCTGCCTCGTATGAGGATCAAACTCACGACCTTCAGATTATGAGACTGACGCACTGCCTACTGTGCCAACGTGGCTGAGTGATGAAGTTAAATATGTTATAAATTTCCCTACATAGGTGGTGGTAAACGGTAACCAGCAGAATTGATAGTACAGAAAATTATTTCTTGTCTATTGTCGGGAACAGTCAAGTCCAAGGAGTTGGTTGACCTAAGTTCACTCACCAAGAGTCACTGTTTGAATTGTTTTTAAAAGACGTACCTCGTGTGATGCTTTTTTTCACAGCCTTCAGACAATGACACTTGAGCACCTGTTTCTGAGAAAAAAATCATTCTCATCTGCTCTTGCAAAGCAACAAATACAAAGGACTTCCAATGACGCCTTAAGTGGAAACCATAGAAGCCGACTGGGGGCAGAGAATTGCCCTTGATACGGTCCTTGGTCACGATTGTTGACCATTCGTTGCTTTGGCAACTTGCGCTTGATGTATGTTTTCCTCAGAAAAAGTCACTTTCTGCGATTTATTTTAAAACACCTGCCTCGTATGAGGATCGAACTCACGACCTTCAGATTATGAGACTGACGCACTGCCTACTGTGCCAACGAGGCTGAGTAATGCAGTTAAATATGTTATAAATTTCCCTTCATAGGTGGTGGTAACCGGTAACCAGCAGAATTGATCGTACAGAAAATTATTTCTTGTCTATTCTCGGGAACAGTCAAGTCCAAGGAGTTAGTTGACCTAAGTTCACTCACCAAGAGTCACTGATTGAATTGTTTTTAAAAGACGTACCTCGTGTGATGCTTGATTTCACAGCCTTCAGACGATGACACTTGGACACCTGTTTCTTTGAAAAAAAATCATTCTCATCTGCTCTTGCAAAGCAACAAATACAAAGGACTTCCAATGACACGTTAAGTGGAAACCATAGAAGCCGACTGGGGGCAGAGAAATGCCCTTGATACGGTCCTTGGTCACGATTGTTGACCATTCGTTGCTTTGGCAACTTGCGCTTGATGTATGTTATCCTCAGAAAAAGTCACTTTCTGCGATTTATTTTAAAACACCTGCCTCATATGAGGATCGAACTCACGACCTTCTGATTATGAGACTGACGCACTGCCTACTGTGCCAACGAGGCTGACTGATACAATCAGATGTGTCATAAATTTCCCTACATAGGTGGTGGTAACCGGAAACCAGCAGATGCTAGTACAGAAAAATATTTCTATTCTATTGGCGGGAACAGTCAAGTCCAAGGAGTTGGTTGACCTAAGATCACTCAGCAAGTGTCACTGTTTGAATTGTTTTTAAAAGACGTACCTCGTGTATTGCTTGATTTCACAGCCTTCAGACAATGACACTTGTGCACCTGTTTCTTAGAAAAAAAATTATTCTCATCTACTCTTGCATAGCAACAAATACAAAAGACTCACAACGACGCCTTAGGTGGAAACCATTGAAGCCAAATGGGGGCAGAAAAACGCCCTTGATACTGTCCTTGTTCACGATTGTTGACCATTCGTTGCTTTGGCAACTTGCGCTTGATGTATGTTTTCCTCAGAAAAAGTCACTGTCTGTGATGTATTTTAAAACACCTGCCTCGTATGAGGATCGAACTCACGACCTTCAGATTATGAGACTGACGCACTGCCTACTGTGCCAACGAGGCTGAATGATGCAATCAGATGTGTTATAAATTTTCTCTATATATGTGGTGGAAACCGGTAACCAGCAGAATTGATAGTCCAGAAAATTCTAGTTTATTGTCGGGAACAGTCAAGTACATGGAGTTGGTTGACCTCAGTTCACTCAGCAAGAGCCACTGTTTGAATTGTTTTTAAAAGACGTACCTCGTGTGATGCTTGATTTAACAGCCTTCAGACAATGACACTTGAGCACCTTTTTCTGATAAAAAAATCATTCTCATCCGCCCTTGCATACCGACAAATACAAAGGACTCAGAAAGACCCCTTAGGTACCAGCCATAGGAGCCGACTGGGGGCAGTGAAATGCCCTTGATTCGGTCCCTGGTCAGGATTGTTGACCATTCGTTGCTTTGGCAACTTGCGCTTTTTGTCTGGTATCCTCAGAAAAAGTCACTGTCTGTGATGTATTTTAAAACACCTGCCTCGTATGAGGATCGAACTCACAACCTTCAGATTATGAGACTGACGCACTGCCTACTGTGCCAACGAGGATGAGTAAAGCAGTTAAACATCATATACATTTCCCTTCATAGGTGGTGGTAACCGGTAACCAGCAGAATTGATCGTACAGAAAATTATTTCTTGTCTATTGTCGGGAACAGTCAAGTCCAAGGAGTTAGTTGACCTAAGTTCACTCACCAAGAGTCACTGATTGAATTGTTTTTAAAAGACGTACCTCGTGTGATGCTTGATTTCACAGCCTTCAGACGATGACACTTGGACACCTGTTTCTTAGAAAAAAAATCATTCTCATCTGCTCTTGCAAAGCAACAAATACAAAGGACTTCCAATGACGCCTTAAGTGGAAACCATAGAAGCCGACTGGGGGCAGAGAAATGCCCTTGATACGGTCCTTGGTCACGATTGTTGACCATTCGTTGCTTTGGCAACTTGCGCTTGATGTATGTTTTCCTCAGAAAAAGTCACTGTCTGTGATGTATTTTAAAACACCTGCCTCGTATGAGGATCGAACTCACGACCTTCAGATTATGAGACTGACGCACTGCCTACTGTGCCAACGAGGCTGAGTAATGCAGTTAAATATGTTATAAATTTCCCTTCATAGGTGGTGGTAACCGGTAACCAGCAGAATTGATCGTACAGAAAATTATTTCTTGTCTATTGTCGGGAACAGTCAAGTCCAAGGAGTTAGTTGACCTAAGTTCACTCACCAAGAGTCACTGATTGAATTGTTTTTAAAAGACGTACCTCGTGTGATGCTTGATTTCACAGCCTTCAGACGATGACACTTGGACACCTGTTTCTTAGAAAAAAAATCATTCTCATCTGCTCTTGCAAAGCAACAAATACAAAGGACTTCCAATGACGCCTTAAGTGGAAACCATAGAAGCCGACTGGGGGCAGAGAAATGCCCTTGATACGGTCCTTGGTCACGATTGTTGACCATTCGTTGCTTTGGCAACTTGCGCTTGATGTATGTTTTCCTCAGAAAAAGTCACTTTCTGCGATTTATTTTAAAACACCTGCCTCGTATGAGGATCGAACTCACGACCTACAGATTATGAGACTGACGCACTGCCTACTGTGCCAACGAGGCTGACTGATACAATCAGATGTGTTATAAATTTCCCTACATAGGTGGTGGTAACCGGTAACCAGCAGATGCTAGCACAGAAAAATATTTCTATTCTATTGGCGGGAATAGTCAAGTCCAAGGAGTTGGTTGACCTAAGATCACTCAGCAAGAGTCACTGTTTGAATTGTTTTTAAAAGACGTACCTCGTGTATTGCTTGATTTCACAGCCTTCAGACAATGACACTTGTGCACCTGTTTCTTAGAAAAAAAATTATTCTCATCTACTCTTGGATAGCAACATATACAAAAGACTCACAACGACGCCTTAGGTGGAAACCATTGAAGCCAACTGGGGGCAGAAAAATGCCCTTGATACGGTCCTTGGTCACGATTGTTGACCATTCGTTGCCTTGGCAACTTGCGCTTGATGTCTGGTTTCCTCAGAAAAAGTCACTGTCTGTGATGTATTTTAAAACACCTGCCTCGTATGACGATCAAACTTACGACCTTCAGATTATGAGACTGACGCACTGCCTACTGTGCCAACGAGGCTGAATGATACAGTCAGATATCTTATCAATTTTCTCTATATATGTGGTGGAAACCGGTAACCAGCAGAATTGATAGTCCAGAAAATTCTAGTTTATTGTCGGGAACAGTCAAGTACATGGAGTTGGTTGACCTCAGTTCACTCAGCAAGAGCCACTGTTTGAATTGTTTTTAAAAGACGTACCTCGTGTGATGCTTGATTTAACAGCCTTCAGACAATGACATTTGAGCACCTGTTTCTGATAAAAAAATCATTCTCATCCGCCCTTGCATACCGACAAATACAAAGGACTCAGAAAGACCCCTTAGGTACCAGCCATAGGAGCCGACTGGGGGCAGAGAAATGCCCTTGATTCGGTCCCTGGTCAGGATTGTTGACCATTCGTTGCTTTGGAAACTTGCGCTGGATGTTTGGTTTCCTCAGAAAAAGTCACTTTCTGCGATGTATTTTAAAACACCTGCCTCGTATGAGGATCAAACTCACGACCTTCAGATTATGAGACTGACGCACTGCCTACTGTGCCAACGAGGCTGAGTAATGCAGTTAAATATGTTATAAATTTCCCTTCATAGGTGGTGGTAACCGGTAACCAGCAGAATTGATCGTACAGAAAATTATTTCTTGTCTATTGTCGGGAACAGTCAAGTCCAAGGAGTTAGTTGACCTAAGTTCACTCACCAAGAGTCACTGATTGAATTGTTTTTAAAAGACGTACCTCGTGTGATGCTTGATTTCACAGCCTTCAGACGATGACACTTGGACACCTGTTTCTTAGAAAAAAAATCATTCTCATCTGCTCTTGCAAAGCAACAAATACAAAGGACTTCCAATGACGCCTTAAGTGGAAACCATAGAAGCCGACTGGGGGCAGAGAAATGCCCTTGATACGGTCCTTGGTCACGATTGTTGACCATTCGTTGCTTTGGCAACTTGCGCTTGATGTATGTTTTCCTCAGAAAAAGTCACTTTCTGCGATTTATTTTAAAACACCTGCCTCGTATGAGGATCGAACTCACGACCTACAGATTATGAGACTGACGCACTGCCTACTGTGCCAACGAGGCTGACTGATACAATCAGATGTGTTATAAATTTCCCTACATAGGTGGTGGTAACCGGTAACCAGCAGATGCTAGCACAGAAAAATATTTCTATTCTATTGGCGGGAATAGTCAAGTCCAAGGAGTTGGTTGACCTAAGATCACTCAGCAAGAGTCACTGTTTGAATTGTTTTTAAAAGACGTACCTCGTGTATTGCTTGATTTCACAGCCTTCAGACAATGACACTTGTGCACCTGTTTCATAGAAAAAAAATTATTCTCATCTACTCTTGGATAGCAACATATACAAAAGACTCACAACGACGCCTTAGGTGGAAACCATTGAAGCCAACTGGGGGCAGAAAAATGCCCTTGATACGGTCCTTGGTCACGATTGTTGACCATTCGTTGCCTTGGCAACTTGCGCTTGATGTCTGGTTTCCTCAGAAAAAGTCACTGTCTGTGATGTATTTTAAAACACCTGCCTCGTATGACGATCAAACTTACGACCTTCAGATTATGAGACTGACGCACTGCCTACTGTGCCAACGAGGCTGAATGATACAGTCAGATATCTTATCAATTTTCTCTATATATGTGGTGGAAACCGGTAACCAGCAGAATTGATAGTCCAGAAAATTCTAGTTTATTGTCGGGAACAGTCAAGTACATGGAGTTGGTTGACCTCAGTTCACTCAGCAAGAGCCACTGTTTGAATTGTTTTTAAAAGACGTACCTCGTGTGATGCTTGATTTAACAGCCTTCAGACAATGACATTTGAGCACCTGTTTCTGATAAAAAAATCATTCTCATCCGCCCTTGCATACCGACAAATACAAAGGACTCAGAAAGACCCCTTAGGTACCAGCCATAGGAGCCGACTGGGGGCAGAGAAATGCCCTTGATTCGGTCCCTGGTCAGGATTGTTGACCATTCGTTGCTTTGGAAACTTGCGCTGGATGTTTGGTTTCCTCAGAAAAAGTCACTTTCTGCGATGTATTTTAAAACACCTGCCTCGTATGAGGATCAAACTCACGACCTTCAGATTATGAGACTGACGCACTGCCTACTGTGCCAACGAGGCTGAGTAATGCAGTTAAATATGTTATAAATTTCCCTTCATAGGTGGTGGTAACCGGTAACCAGCAGAATTGATCGTACAGAAAATTATTTCTTGTCTATTGTCGGGAACAGTCAAGTCCAAGGAGTTAGTTGACCTAAGTTCACTCACCAAGAGTCACTGATTGAATTGTTTTTAAAAGACGTACCTCGTGTGATGCTTGATTTCACAGCCTTCAGACGATGACACTTGGACACCTGTTTCTTAGAAAAAAAATCATTCTCATCTGCTCTTGCAAAGCAACAAATACAAAGGACTTCCAATGATGCCTTAAGTGGAAACCATAGAAACCGACTGGGGGCAGAGAAATGCCCTTGATACGGTCCTTGGTCACGATTGTTGACCATTCGTTGCTTTGGCAACTTTCGCTTGATGTATGTTTTCCTCAGAAAAAGTCACTTTCTGCGATTTATTTTAAAACACCTGCCTCGTATGAGGATCGAACTCACGACCTTCAGATTATGAGACTGACGCACTGCCTACTGTGCCAACGAGGCTGACTGATACAATCAGATGTGTTATAAATTTCCCTACATAGGTGGTGGTAACCGGTAACCAGCAGATGCTAGTACATAAAAATATTTCTATTCTATTGGCGGGAACAGTCAAGTCCAAGGAGTTGGTTGACCTAAGATCACTCAGCAAGTGTCACTGTTTGAATTGTTTTTAAAAGACGTACCTCGTGTATTGCTTGATTTCACAGCCTTCAGACAATGACACTTGAGCACCTGTTTCTGATAAAAAAATAATTCTCATCTGCTCTTGCATACCGACAAATACAAAGGACTCAGAAAGACCCCTGAGGTAGCAACCATAGGAGCCGAATGGGGGCAGAGAATTGCCCTTGATTCGGTCCCTGGTCAGGATTGTTGACCATTCGTTGCTTTGTCAACTTGCGCTGGATGAATGGTTTCCTCAAAAAAAGTCACTTTCTGCGATGTATTTTAAAACATCTGCCTCGTATGAAGATCGAACTCACGACCTTCAGATTATGAGACTGACGCACTGCCTACTGTGCCAACGAGGCTGAATGGTACAAACAGATGTGTTATAAATTTTCTCTATATATGTGGTGGAAACCGGTAACCAGCAGAATTGATAGTCCAGAAAATTACTTCTAGTTTGTTGTCGGGAACAGTCAAGTACATGGAGTTGGTTGACCTCAGTTCACTCAGCAAGAGCCACTGTTTGAATTGTTTTTAAAAGACGTACCTCGTGTGATGATTGATTTAACAGCCTTCAGACAATGAAACTTAAGCACCTGTTTCTGATAAAAAAAATCATTCTCATCCGCTCTTGCATACCGACAAATACAAAGGACTCAGAAAGACCCCTTAGGTAGCAACCATAGGAGCCGACTGGGGGTAGAGAAATGCCCTTGATTCGGTCCCTGGTCAGGATTGTTGACCATTCGTTGCTTTGGAAACTTGCGCTGGATGTTTGGTTTCCTGAGAAAAAGTCACTTTCTGCGATGTATTTTAAAACACCTGCCTCGTATGAGGCTCGAACTCACGACCTTCAGATTATGAGACTGACGCACTGCCTACTGTACCAACGTGGCTGAGTGATGAAGTTAAATATGTTATAAATTTCCCTACATAGGTGGTGGTAAACGGTAACCAGCAGAATTGATAGTACAGAAAATTATTTCTTGTCTATTGTCGGGAACAGTCAAGTCCAAGGAGTTGGTTGACCTAAGTTCACTCACCAAGAGTCACTGTTTGAATTGTTTTTAAAAGACGTACCTCGTGTGATGCTTTTTTTCACAGCCTTCAGACAATGACACTTGAGCACCTGTTTCTGAGAAAAAAATCATTCTCATATGCTCTTGCAAAGCAACAAATACAAAGGACTTCCAATGACGCCTTAAGTGGAAACCATTGAAGCCGACTGGGCGCAGAGAAATGCCCTTAATACGGTCCTTGGTCACAATTGTTGACCATTCGTTGCTTTGACAACTTGCGCAAGATGTATGTTTTCCTCAGAAAAAGTCACTGTCTGCCATTTATTTTAAAACACCTGCCTCGTATGAGGATCGAACTCACTACCTTCAGATTATGAGACTGACGCACTGCCTACTGTGCCAACGAGGCTGAGTGATGCAGTTAGATATGTTATAAAATTCCCTACATAGGTGGTGGTAACCGGTAACCAGCAGATGATAGTACAGAAAAATATTTCTATTCTATTGGCGGGAACAGTCAAGTCTAAGGAGTTGGTTGACCTAAGATCACTCAGCAAGTGTCACTGTTTGAATTGTTTTTAAAAGACGTACCTCGTGTATTGCTTGATTTCACAGCCTTCAGACAATGACACTTGTGCACCTGTTTCTTAGAAAAAAAATTATTCTCATCTACTCTTGCATAGCAACAAATACAAAAGACTCACAACGACGCCTTAGGTGGAAACCATTGAAGCCAACTGGGGGCAGAAAAACGCCCTTGACACGGTCCTTGTTCACAATTGTTGACCATTCGTTGCTTTGGCAACTTGCGCTTTATGTCTGGTTTCCTCAGAAAAAGTCACTGTCTGTGATGTATTTTAAAACACCTTCCTCGTAAGAGGATCGACCTCACGACCTTCAGATTATGAGACTGACGCACTGCCTACTGTGCCAACGAGGCTGAATGATACAATCAGATGTGTTATAAATTTTCTCTATATATGTGGTGGAAACCGGTAACCAGCAGAATTGATAGTCCAGAAAATTCTAGTTTATTGTCGGGAACAGTCAAGTACATGGAGTTGGTTGACCTCAGTTCACTCAGCAAGAGCCACTGTTTGAATTGTTTTTAAAAGACGTACCTCGTGTGATGCTTGATTTAACAGCCTTCAGACAATGACATTTGAGCACCTGTTTCTGATAAAAAAATCATTCTCATCCGCCCTTGCATACCGACAAATACAAAGGACTCAGAAAGACCCCTTAGGTACCAGCCATAGAAGCCGACTGGGGGCAGAGAAATGCCCTTGATTCGGTCCCTGGTCAGGATTGTTGACCATTCGTTGCTTTGGAAACTTGCGCTGGATGTTTGGTTTCCTCAGAAAAAGTCACTTTCTGCGATGTATTTTAAAACACCTGCCTCGTATGAGGATCGAACTCACGACCTTCAGATTATGAGACTGACGCACTGCCTACTGTGCCAACGAGGCTGTGTAATGCAGTTAAATATCTTATAAATTTCCCTTCATCGGTGGTGGTAACCGGTAACCAGCAGAATTGATCGTACAGAAAATTATTTCTTGTCTATTGTCGGGAACAGTCAAGTCCAAGGAGTTAGTTGACCTAAGTTCACTCACCAAGAGTCACTGATTGAATTGTTTTTAAAAGACGTACCTCGTGTGATGCTTGATTTCACAGCCTTCAGACGATGACACTTGGACACCTGTTTCTTAGAAAAAAAATCATTCTCATTTGCTCTTGCAAAGCAACAAATACAAAGGACTTCCAATGATGCCTTAAGTGGAAACCATAGAAGCCGACTGGGGGCAGAGAAATGCCCTTGATACGGTCCTTGGTCACGATTGTTGACCATTCGTTGCTTTGGCAACTTTCGCTTGATGTATGTTTTCCTCAGAAAAAGTCACTTTCTGCGATTTATTTTAAAACACCTGCCTCGTATGAGGATCGAACTCACGACCTTCAGATTATGAGACTGACGCACTGCCTACTGTGCCAACGAGGCTTACTGATACAATCAGATGTGTTATAAATTTCCCTACATAGGTGGTGGTAACCGGTAACCAGCAGATGCTAGTACAGAAAAATATTTCTATTCTATTGGCGGGAACAGTCAAGTCCAAGGAGTTGGTTGACCTAAGATCACTCAGCAA
The DNA here is from genome assembly GCF_024500385.1 of Phyllopteryx taeniolatus. Taxonomy (NCBI): domain Eukaryota; kingdom Metazoa; phylum Chordata; class Actinopteri; order Syngnathiformes; family Syngnathidae; genus Phyllopteryx; species Phyllopteryx taeniolatus. The sequence continues at coordinate 17,449,222 of NC_084509.1, read as the reverse complement.
GTGTCACTGTTTGAATTGTTTTTAAAAGACGTACCTCGTGTATTGCTTGATTTCACAGCCTTCAGACAATGACACTTGTGCACCTGTTTCTTAGAAAAAAAATTATTCTCATCTACTCTTGCATAGCAACAAATACAAAAGACTCACAACGACGCCTTAGGTGGAAACCATTGAAGCCAACTGGGGGCAGAAAAACGCCCATGATACGGTCCTTGTTCACGATTGTTGACCATTCGTTGCTTTGGCAACTTGCGCTTTATGTCTGGTTTCCTCAGAAAAAGTCACTGTCTGTGATGTATTTTAAAACACCTGACTCGTAAGAGGATCGACCTCACGACCTTCAGATTATGAGACTGACACACTGCCTACTGTGCCAACGAGGCTGAATGATACAATCAGATGTGTTATAAATTTTCTCTATATATGTGGTGGAAACCGGTAACCAGCAGAATTGATAGTCCAGAAAATTCTAGTTTATTGTCGGGAACAGTCAAGTACATGGAGTTGGTTGACCTCAGTTCACTCAGCAAGAGCCACTGTTTGAATTGTTTTTAAAAGACGTACCTCGTGTGATGCTTGATTTAACAGCCTTCAGACAATGACATTTGAGCACCTGTTTCTGATAAAAAAATCATTCTCATCCCCCCTTGCATACCGACAAATACAAAGGACTCAGAAAGACCCCTTAGGTACCAGCCATAGGAGCCGACTGGGGGCAGAGAAATGCCCTTGATTCGGTCCCTGGTCAGGATTGTTGACCATTCGTTGCTTTGGAAACTTGCGCTGGATGTTTGGTTTCCTCAGAAAAAGTCACTTTCTGCGATGTATTTTAAAACACCTGCCTCGTATGAGGATCGAACTCACGACCTTCAGATTATGAGACTGACGCACTGCCTGCTGTGCCAACGAGGCTGAGTAATGCAGTTAAATATGTTATAAATTTCCCTTCATAGGTGGTGGTAACCGGTAACCAGCAGAATTGATCGTACAGAAAATTATTTCTTGTCTATTGTCGGGAACAGTCAAGTCCAAGGAGTTAGTTGACCTAAGTTCACTCACCAAGAGTCACTGATTGAATTGTTTTTAAAAGACGTACCTCGTGTGATGCTTGATTTCACAGCCTTCAGACGATGACAATTGGACACCTGTTTCTTAGAAAAAAAATCATTCTCATCTGCTCTTGCAAAGCAACAAATACAAAGGACTTCCAATGACGCCTTAAGTGGAAACCATAGAAGCCGACTGGGGGCAGAGAAATGCCCTTGATACGGTCCTTGGTCACGATTGTTGACCATTCGTTGCTTTGGCAACTTGCGCTTGATGTATGTTTTCCTCAGAAAAAGTCACTTTCTGCGATTTATTTTAAAACACCTGCCTCGTATGAGGATCGAACTCACGACCTTCAGATTACGAGACTGACGCACTGCCTACTGTGCCAACGAGGCTGACTGATACAATCAGATGTGTTATAAATTTCCCTACATAGGTGGTGGTAACCGGTAACCAGCAGATGCTAGTACAGAAAAATATTTCTATTCTATTGGCGGGAATAGTCAAGTCCAAGGAGTTGGTTGACCTAAGATCACTCAGCAAGTGTCACTGTTTGAATTGTTTTTAAAAGACGTACCTCGTATATTGCTTGATTTCACAGCCTTCAGACAATGACACTTGTGCACCTGTTTCTTAGAAAAACAATTATTCTCATCTACTCTTGCATAGCAACAAATACAAAATACTCACAACGACGCCTTAGGTGGAAACCATTGAAGCCAACTAGGGGCAGAAAAACGCCCTTGATACAGTCCTTGTTCACGATTGTTGACCATTCGTTGCTTTGGCAACTTGCGCTGTATGTCTGGTTTCCTCAGAAAAAGTCACTGTCTGTGATGTATTTTAAAACACCTGCCTCGTATGAGGATCAAACTCACAACCTTCAGATTATGAGATTGACGCACTGCCTACTGTGCCAACGAGGCTGAATGATACAATCAGATGTGTTCTAAATTTTCTCTATATATGTGGTGGAAACCGGTAACCAGCAGAATTGATAGTCCAGAAAATTCTAGTTTATTGTCGGGAACAGTCAAGTACATGGAGTTGGTTGACCTCAGTTCACTCAGCAAGAGCTACTGTTTGAATTGTTTTTAAAAGACGTACCTCGTGTGATGCTTGATTTAACAGCCTTCAGACAATGACACTTGAGCACCTGTTTCTGATAAAAAAATCATTCTCATCCGCCCTTGCATACCGACAAATACAAAGGACTCAGAAAGACCCCTTAGGTACCAGCCATAGGAGCCGACTGGGGGCAGAGAAATGCCCTTGATTCGGTCCCTGGTCAGGATTGTTGACCATTCGTTGCTTTGGAAACTTGCGCTGGATGTTTGGTTTCCTCAGAAAAAGTCACTTTCTGCGATGTATTTTAAAACACCTGCCTCGTATGAGGATCGAACTCACGACCTTCAGATTATGAGACTGACGCACTGCCTAATGTGCCAACGAGGCTGAGTAATGCAGTTAAATATGTTATAAATTTCCCTTCATAGGTGGTGGTAACCGGTAACCAGCAGAATTGATCGTACAGAAAATTATTTCTTGTCTATTGTCGGGAACAGTCAAGTCCAAGGAGTTAGTTGACCTAAGTTCACTCACCAAGAGTCACTGATTGAATTGTTTTTAAAAGACGTACCTCGTGTGATGCTTGATTTCACAGCCTTCAGACGATGACACTTGGACACCTGTTTCTTAGAAAAAAAATCATTCTCATCTGCTCTTGCAAAGCAACAAATACAAAGGACTTCCAATGACGCCTTAAGTGGAAACCATAGAAGCCGACTGGGGGCAGAGAAATGCCCTTGATACGGTCCTTGGTCACGATTGTTGACCATTCGTTGCTTTGGCAACTTGCGCTTGATGTATGTTTTCCTCAGAAAAAGTCACTTTCTGCGATTTATTTTAAAACACCTGCCTCGTATGAGGATCGAACTCACGACCTTCAGATTATGAGACTGACGCACTGCCTACTGTGCCAACGAGGCTGACTGATACAATCAGATGTGTTATAAATTTCCCTACATAGGTGGTGGTAAACGGTAACCAGCAGAATTGATAGTACAGAAAATTATTTCTTGTCTATTGTCGGGAACAGTCAAGTCCAAGGAGTTGGTTGACCTAAGTTCACTCACCAAGAGTCACTGTTTGAATTGTTTTTAAAAGACGTACCTCGTGTGATGCTTTTTTTCACAGCCTTCAGACAATGACACTTGAGCACCTGTTTCTGAGAAAAAAATCATTCTCATATGCTCTTGCAAAGCAACAAATACAAAGGACTTCCAATGACGCCTTAAGTGGAAACCATTGAAGCCGACTGGGCGCAGAGAAATGCCCTTAATACGGTCCTTGGTCACAATTGTTGACCATTCGTTGCTTTGACAACTTGCGCAAGATGTATGTTTTCCTCAGAAAAAGTCACTGTCTGCCATTTATTTTAAAACACCTGCCTCGTATGAGGATCGAACTCACTACCTTCAGATTATGAGACTGACGCACTGCCTACTGTGCCAACGAGGCTGAGTGATGCAGTTAGATATGTTATAAAATTCCCTACATAGGTGGTGGTAACCGGTAACCAGCAGATGATAGTACAGAAAAATATTTCTATTCTATTGGCGGGAACAGTCAAGTCTAAGGAGTTGGTTGACCTAAGATCACTCAGCAAGTGTCACTGTTTGAATTGTTTTTAAAAGACGTACCTCGTGTATTGCTTGATTTCACAGCCTTCAGACAATGACACTTGTGCACCTGTTTCTTAGAAAAAAAATTATTCTCATCTACTCTTGCATAGCAACAAATACAAAAGACTCACAACGACGCCTTAGGTGGAAACCATTGAAGCCAACTGGGGGCAGAAAAACGCCCTTGACACGGTCCTTGTTCACAATTGTTGACCATTCGTTGCTTTGGCAACTTGCGCTTTATGTCTGGTTTCCTCAGAAAAAGTCACTGTCTGTGATGTATTTTAAAACACCTTCCTCGTAAGAGGATCGACCTCACGACCTTCAGATTATGAGACTGACGCACTGCCTACTGTGCCAACGAGGCTGAATGATACAATCAGATGTGTTATAAATTTTCTCTATATATGTGGTGGAAACCGGTAACCAGCAGAATTGATAGTCCAGAAAATTCTAGTTTATTGTCGGGAACAGTCAAGTACATGGAGTTGGTTGACCTCAGTTCACTCAGCAAGAGCCACTGTTTGAATTGTTTTTAAAAGACGTACCTCGTGTGATGCTTGATTTAACAGCCTTCAGACAATGACATTTGAGCACCTGTTTCTGATAAAAAAATCATTCTCATCCGCCCTTGCATACCGACAAATACAAAGGACTCAGAAAGACCCCTTAGGTACCAGCCATAGAAGCCGACTGGGGGCAGAGAAATGCCCTTGATTCGGTCCCTGGTCAGGATTGTTGACCATTCGTTGCTTTGGAAACTTGCGCTGGATGTTTGGTTTCCTCAGAAAAAGTCACTTTCTGCGATGTATTTTAAAACACCTGCCTCGTATGAGGATCGAACTCACGACCTTCAGATTATGAGACTGACGCACTGCCTACTGTGCCAACGAGGCTGTGTAATGCAGTTAAATATCTTATAAATTTCCCTTCATCGGTGGTGGTAACCGGTAACCAGCAGAATTGATCGTACAGAAAATTATTTCTTGTCTATTGTCGGGAACAGTCAAGTCCAAGGAGTTAGTTGACCTAAGTTCACTCACCAAGAGTCACTGATTGAATTGTTTTTAAAAGACGTACCTCGTGTGATGCTTGATTTCACAGCCTTCAGACGATGACACTTGGACACCTGTTTCTTAGAAAAAAAATCATTCTCATTTGCTCTTGCAAAGCAACAAATACAAAGGACTTCCAATGATGCCTTAAGTGGAAACCATAGAAGCCGACTGGGGGCAGAGAAATGCCCTTGATACGGTCCTTGGTCACGATTGTTGACCATTCGTTGCTTTGGCAACTTTCGCTTGATGTATGTTTTCCTCAGAAAAAGTCACTTTCTGCGATTTATTTTAAAACACCTGCCTCGTATGAGGATCGAACTCACGACCTTCAGATTATGAGACTGACGCACTGCCTACTGTGCCAACGAGGCTTACTGATACAATCAGATGTGTTATAAATTTCCCTACATAGGTGGTGGTAACCGGTAACCAGCAGATGCTAGTACAGAAAAATATTTCTATTCTATTGGCGGGAACAGTCAAGTCCAAGGAGTTGGTTGACCTAAGATCACTCAGCAAGTGTCACTGTTTGAATTGTTTTTAAAAGACGTACCTCGTGTATTGCTTGATTTCACAGCCTTCAGACAATGACACTTGTGCACCTGTTTCTTAGAAAAAAAATTATTCTCATCTACTCTTGCATAGCAACAAATACAAAAGACTCACAACGACGCCTTAGGTGGAAACCATTGAAGCCAACTGGGGGCAGAAAAACGCCCATGATACGGTCCTTGTTCACGATTGTTGACCATTCGTTGCTTTGGCAACTTGCGCTTTATGTCTGGTTTCCTCAGAAAAAGTCACTGTCTGTGATGTATTTTAAAACACCTGACTCGTAAGAGGATCGACCTCACGACCTTCAGATTATGAGACTGACACACTGCCTACTGTGCCAACGAGGCTGAATGATACAATCAGATGTGTTATAAATTTTCTCTATATATGTGGTGGAAACCGGTAACCAGCAGAATTGATAGTCCAGAAAATTCTAGTTTATTGTCGGGAACAGTCAAGTACATGGAGTTGGTTGACCTCAGTTCACTCAGCAAGAGCCACTGTTTGAATTGTTTTTAAAAGACGTACCTCGTGTGATGCTTGATTTAACAGCCTTCAGACAATGACATTTGAGCACCTGTTTCTGATAAAAAAATCATTCTCATCCCCCCTTGCATACCGACAAATACAAAGGACTCAGAAAGACCCCTTAGGTACCAGCCATAGGAGCCGACTGGGGGCAGAGAAATGCCCTTGATTCGGTCCCTGGTCAGGATTGTTGACCATTCGTTGCTTTGGAAACTTGCGCTGGATGTTTGGTTTCCTCAGAAAAAGTCACTTTCTGCGATGTATTTTAAAACACCTGCCTCGTATGAGGATCGAACTCACGACCTTCAGATTATGAGACTGACGCACTGCCTGCTGTGCCAACGAGGCTGAGTAATGCAGTTAAATATGTTATAAATTTCCCTTCATAGGTGGTGGTAACCGGTAACCAGCAGAATTGATCGTACAGAAAATTATTTCTTGTCTATTGTCGGGAACAGTCAAGTCCAAGGAGTTAGTTGACCTAAGTTCACTCACCAAGAGTCACTGATTGAATTGTTTTTAAAAGACGTACCTCGTGTGATGCTTGATTTCACAGCCTTCAGACGATGACAATTGGACACCTGTTTCTTAGAAAAAAAATCATTCTCATCTGCTCTTGCAAAGCAACAAATACAAAGGACTTCCAATGACGCCTTAAGTGGAAACCATAGAAGCCGACTGGGGGCAGAGAAATGCCCTTGATACGGTCCTTGGTCACGATTGTTGACCATTCGTTGCTTTGGCAACTTGCGCTTGATGTATGTTTTCCTCAGAAAAAGTCACTTTCTGCGATTTATTTTAAAACACCTGCCTCGTATGAGGATCGAACTCACGACCTTCAGATTACGAGACTGACGCACTGCCTACTGTGCCAACGAGGCTGACTGATACAATCAGATGTGTTATAAATTTCCCTACATAGGTGGTGGTAACCGGTAACCAGCAGATGCTAGTACAGAAAAATATTTCTATTCTATTGGCGGGAATAGTCAAGTCCAAGGAGTTGGTTGACCTAAGATCACTCAGCAAGTGTCACTGTTTGAATTGTTTTTAAAAGACGTACCTCGTATATTGCTTGATTTCACAGCCTTCAGACAATGACACTTGTGCACCTGTTTCTTAGAAAAACAATTATTCTCATCTACTCTTGCATAGCAACAAATACAAAATACTCACAACGACGCCTTAGGTGGAAACCATTGAAGCCAACTAGGGGCAGAAAAACGCCCTTGATACAGTCCTTGTTCACGATTGTTGACCATTCGTTGCTTTGGCAACTTGCGCTGTATGTCTGGTTTCCTCAGAAAAAGTCACTGTCTGTGATGTATTTTAAAACACCTGCCTCGTATGAGGATCAAACTCACAACCTTCAGATTATGAGATTGACGCACTGCCTACTGTGCCAACGAGGCTGAATGATACAATCAGATGTGTTCTAAATTTTCTCTATATATGTGGTGGAAACCGGTAACCAGCAGAATTGATAGTCCAGAAAATTCTAGTTTATTGTCGGGAACAGTCAAGTACATGGAGTTGGTTGACCTCAGTTCACTCAGCAAGAGCTACTGTTTGAATTGTTTTTAAAAGACGTACCTCGTGTGATGCTTGATTTAACAGCCTTCAGACAATGACACTTGAGCACCTGTTTCTGATAAAAAAATCATTCTCATCCGCCCTTGCATACCGACAAATACAAAGGACTCAGAAAGACCCCTTAGGTACCAGCCATAGGAGCCGACTGGGGGCAGAGAAATGCCCTTGATTCGGTCCCTGGTCAGGATTGTTGACCATTCGTTGCTTTGGAAACTTGCGCTGGATGTTTGGTTTCCTCAGAAAAAGTCACTTTCTGCGATGTATTTTAAAACACCTGCCTCGTATGAGGATCGAACTCACGACCTTCAGATTATGAGACTGACGCACTGCCTAATGTGCCAACGAGGCTGAGTAATGCAGTTAAATATGTTATAAATTTCCCTTCATAGGTGGTGGTAACCGGTAACCAGCAGAATTGATCGTACAGAAAATTATTTCTTGTCTATTGTCGGGAACAGTCAAGTCCAAGGAGTTAGTTGACCTAAGTTCACTCACCAAGAGTCACTGATTGAATTGTTTTTAAAAGACGTACCTCGTGTGATGCTTGATTTCACAGCCTTCAGACGATGACACTTGGACACCTGTTTCTTAGAAAAAAAATCATTCTCATCTGCTCTTGCAAAGCAACAAATACAAAGGACTTCCAATGACGCCTTAAGTGGAAACCATAGAAGCCGACTGGGGGCAGAGAAATGCCCTTGATACGGTCCTTGGTCACGATTGTTGACCATTCGTTGCTTTGGCAACTTGCGCTTGATGTATGTTTTCCTCAGAAAAAGTCACTTTCTGCGATTTATTTTAAAACACCTGCCTCGTATGAGGATCGAACTCACGACCTTCAGATTATGAGACTGACGCACTGCCTACTGTGCCAACGAGGCTGACTGATACAATCAGATGTGTTATAAATTTCCCTACATAGGTGGTGGTAACCGGTAACCAGCAGATGCTAGTACAGAAAAATATTTCTATTCTATTGGCGGGAACAGTCAAGTCCAAGGAGTTGGTTGACCTAAGATCACTCAGCAAGTGTCACTGTTTGAATTGTTTTTAAAAGACGTACCTCGTGTATTGCTTGATTTCATAGCCTTCAGACAATGACACTTGTGCACCTGTTTCTTAGAAAAAAAATTATTCTCATCTACTCTTGCATAGCAACAAATACAAAAGACTCACAACGACGCCTTAGGTGGAAACCATTGAAGCCAACTGGGGGCAGAAAAACGCCCTTGATACGGTCCTTGTTCACGATTGTTGACCATTCGTTGCTTTGGCAACTTGCGCTTTATGTCTGGTTTCCTCAGAAAAAGTCACTGTCTGTGATGTATTTTAAAACACCTGCCTCGTATGAGGATCGAACTCACAACCTTCAGATTATGAGACTGACGCACTGCCTACTGTGCCAACGAGGCTGAATGATACAATCAGATGTGTTATAAATTTTCTCTATATATGTGGTGGAAACCGGTAACTAGCAGAATTGATAGTCCAGAAAATTCTAGTTTATTGTCGGGAACAGTCAAGTACATGGAGTTGGTTGACCTCAGTTCACTCAGCAAGAGCCACTGTTTGAATTGTTTTTAAAAGACGTACCTCGTGTGATGCTTGATTTAACAGCCTTCAGACAATGACACTTGAGCACCGGTTTCTGATAAAAAAATCATTCTCATCCGCCCTTGCATACCGACAAATACAAAGGACTCAGAAAGACCCCTTAGGTACCAGCCATAGGAGCCGACTGGGGGCAGAGAAATGCCCTTGATTCGGTCCCTGGTCAGGATTGTTGACCATTCGTTGCTTTGGAAACTTGCGCTGGATGTTTGGTTTCCTCAGAAAAAGTCACTTTCTGCGATGTATTTTAAAACACCTGCCTCGTATGAGGATCAAACTCATGACCTTCAGATTATGAGACTGACGCACTGCCTACTGTGCCAACGAGGCTGAGTAATGCAGTTAAATATGTTATAAATTTCCCTTCATAGGTGGTGGTAACCGGTAACCAGCAGAATTGATCGTACAGAAAATTATTTCTTGTCTATTGTCGGGAACAGTCAAGTCCAAGGAGTTAGTTGACCTAAGTTCACTCACCAAGAGTCACTGATTGAATTGTTTTTAAAAGACGTACCTCATGTGATGCTTGATTTCACAGCCTTCAGACGATGACACTTGGACACCTGTTTCTTAGAAAAAAAATCATTCTCATCTGCTCTTGCAAAGCAACAAATACAAAGGACTTCCAATGACGCCTTAAGTGGAAACCATAGAAGCCGACTGGGGGCAGAGAAATGCCCTTGATACGGTCCTTGGTCACGATTGTTGACCATTCGTTGCTTTGGCAACTTGCGCTTGATGTATGTTTTCCTTAGAAAAAGTCACTTTCTGCGATTTATTTTAAAACACCTGCCTCATATGAGGATCGAACTCATGACCTTCAGATTATGAGACTGACGCACTGCCTACTGTGCCAACGAGGCTGACTGATGCAATCAGATGTGTTATAAATTTCCCTACATAGGTGGTGGTAACCGGTAGCCAGCAGATGCTAGTACAGAAAAATATTTCTATTGGCGGGAATAGTCAAGTCCAAGGAGTTGGTTGACCTAAGATCACTCAGCAAGTGTCACTGTTTGAATTGTTTTTAAAAGACGTACCTCGTGTATTGCTTGATTTCATAGCCTTCAGACAATGACACTTGTGCACCTGTTTCTTAGAAAAAAAATTATTCTCATCTACTCTTGCATAGCAACAAATACAAAAGACTCACAACGACGCCTTAGGTGGAAACCATTGAAGCCAACTGGGGGCAGAAAAACGCCCTTGATACGGTCCTTGTTCACGATTGTTGACCATTCGTTGCTTTGGCAACTTGCGCTTTATGTCTGGTTTCCTCAGAAAAAGTCACTGTCTGTGATGTATTTTAAAACACCTGCCTCGTATGAGGATCGAACTCACAACCTTCAGATTATGAGACTGACGCACTGCCTACTGTGCCAACGAGGCTGAATGATACAATCAGATGTGTTATAAATTTTCTCTATATATGTGGTGGAAACCGGTAACTAGCAGAATTGATAGTCCAGAAAATTCTAGTTTATTGTCGGGAACAGTCAAGTACATGGAGTTGGTTGACCTCAGTTCACTCAGCAAGAGCCACTGTTTGAATTGTTTTTAAAAGACGTACCTCGTGTGATGCTTGATTTAACAGCCTTCAGACAATGACACTTGAGCACCGGTTTCTGATAAAAAAATCATTCTCATCCGCCCTTGCATACCGACAAATACAAAGGACTCAGAAAGACCCCTTAGGTACCAGCCATAGGAGCCGACTGGGGGCAGAGAAATGCCCTTGATTCGGTCCCTGGTCAGGATTGTTGACCATTCGTTGCTTTGGAAACTTGCGCTGGATGTTTGGTTTCCTCAGAAAAAGTCACTTTCTGCGATGTATTTTAAAACACCTGCCTCGTATGAGGATCAAACTCATGACCTTCAGATTATGAGACTGACGCACTGCCTACTGTGCCAACGAGGCTGAGTAATGCAGTTAAATATGTTATAAATTTCCCTTCATAGGTGGTGGTAACCGGTAACCAGCAGAATTGATCGTACAGAAAATTATTTCTTGTCTATTGTCGGGAACAGTCAAGTCCAAGGAGTTAGTTGACCTAAGTTCACTCACCAAGAGTCACTGATTGAATTGTTTTTAAAAGACGTACCTCATGTGATGCTTGATTTCACAGCCTTCAGACGATGACACTTGGACACCTGTTTCTTAGAAAAAAAATCATTCTCATCTGCTCTTGCAAAGCAACAAATACAAAGGACTTCCAATGACGCCTTAAGTGGAAACCATAGAAGCCGACTGGGGGCAGAGAAATGCCCTTGATACGGTCCTTGGTCACGATTGTTGACCATTCGTTGCTTTGGCAACTTGCGCTTGATGTATGTTTTCCTTAGAAAAAGTCACTTTCTGCGATTTATTTTAAAACACCTGCCTCATATGAGGATCGAACTCATGACCTTCAGATTATGAGACTGACGCACTGCCTACTGTGCCAACGAGGCTGACTGATGCAATCAGATGTGTTATAAATTTCCCTACATAGGTGGTGGTAACCGGTAGCCAGCAGATGCTAGTACAGAAAAATATTTCTATTGGCGGGAATAGTCAAGTCCAAGGAGTTGGTTGACCTAAGATCACTCAGCAAGTGTCACTGTTTGAATTGTTTTTAAAAGACGTACCTCGTGTATTGCTTGATTTCACAGCCTTCAGACAATGACACTTGTGCACCTGTTTCTTAGAAAAAAAATTATTCTCATCTACTCTTGCATAGCAACAAATACAAAAGACTCACAACGACGCCTTAGGTGGAAACCATTGAAGCCAACTGGGGGCAGAAAAACGCCCTTGATACGGTCCTTGTTCACGATTGTTGACCATTCGTTGCTTTGGCAACTTGCGCTTTATGTCTGGTTTCCTCAGAAAAAGTCACTGTCTGTGATGTATTTTAAAACACCTGCCTCGTATGAGGATCGAACTCATGACCTTCAGATTATGAGACTGACGCACTGCCTACTGTGCCAACGAGGCTGAATGATTCAATCAGATGTGTTATAAATTTTCTCTATATATGTGGTGGAAACCGGTAACCAGCAGAATTGATAGTCCAGAAAATTCTAGTTTATTGTCGGGAACAGTCAAGTACATGGAGTTGGTTGACCTCAGTTCACTCAGCAAGAGCCACTGTTTGAATTGTTTTTAAAAGACGTACCTCGTGTGATGCTTGATTTAACAGCCTTCAGACAATGACAATTGAGCACCTGTTTCTGATAAAAAAATCATTCTCATCCGCCCTTGCATACCGACAAATACAAAGGACTCAGAAAGACCCCTTAGGTTCCAGCCATAGGAGCCGACTGGGGGTAGAGAAATGCCCTTGATTCTGTCCCTGGTCAGGATTGTTGACCATTCGTTGCTTTGGAAACTTGCGCTGGATGTTTGGTTTCCTCAGAAAAAGTCACTTTCTGCGATGTATTTTAAAACACCTGCCTCGTATGAGGATCGAACTCACGACCTTCAGATTATGAGACTGACGCACTGCCTACTGTGCCAACGAGGCTGACTGATATAATCAGATGTGTTATAAATTTCCCTACATAGGTGGTGGTAACCGGTAGCCAGCAGATGCCAGTACAGAAAAATATTTCTATTCTATTGGCGGGAATAGTCAAGTCCAAGGAGTTGGTTGACCTAAGATCACTCAGCAAGTGTCACTGTTTGAATTGTTTTTAAAAGACGTACCTCGTGTATTGCTTGATTTCACAGCCTTCAGACAATGATACTTGTGCACCTGTTTCTTAGAAAAAAAATTATTCTCATCTACTCTTGCATAGCAACAAATACAAAAGACTCACAACGACGCCTTAGGTGGAAACCATTGAAGCCAACTGGGGGCAGATAAACGCCCTTGATACAGTCCTTGTTCACGATTGTTGACCATTCGTTGCTTTGGCAACTTGCGCTTGATGTATGTTTTCCTCAGAAAAAGTCACTTTCTGCGATGTATTTTAAAACACCTGCCTCGTATGAGGATCGAACTCACGACCTTCAGATTATGAGACTGACGCACTGCCTACTGTGCCAACGAGGCTGAATGATGCAATCAGATGTGTTATAAATTTTCTCTATATATGTGGTGGAAACCGGTAACCAGCAGAATTGATAGTCCAGAAAGTTCTAGTTTATTGTCGGGAACAGTCAAGTACATGGAGTTGGTTGACCTCAGTTCACTCAGCAAGAGCCACTGTTTGAATTGTTTTTAAAAGACGTACCTCGTGTGATGCTTGATTTAACAGCCTTCAGACAATGACACTTGAGCACCGGTTTCTGATAAAAAAATCATTCTCATCCGCCCTTGCATACCGACAAATACAAAGGACTCAGAAAGACCCCTTAGGTACCAGCCATAGGAGCCGACTGGGGGCAGAGAAATGCCCTTGATTCGGTCCCTGGTCAGGATTGTTGACCATTCGTTGCTTTGGAAACTTGCGCTGGATGTTTGGTTTCCTCAGAAAAAGTCACTTTCTGCGATGTATTTTAAAACACCTGCCTCGTATGAGGATCGAACTCACGACCTTCAGATTATGAGACTGACGCACTGCCTACTGTGCCAACGAGGCTGAGTAATGCAGTTAAATATGTTATAAATTTCCCTTCATAGGTGGTGGTAACCGGTAACCAGCAGAATTGATAGTACAGAAAATTATTTCTTGTCTATTGTCGGGAACAGTCAAGTCCAAGGAGTTAGTTGACCTAAGTTCACTCACCAAGAGTCACTGATTGAATTGTTTTTAAAAGACGTACCTCATGTGATGCTTGATTTCACAGCCTTCAGACGATGACACTTGGACACCTGTTTCTTAGAAAAAAAATCATTCTCATCTGCTCTTGCAAAGCAACAAATACAAAGGACTTCCAATGACGCCTTAAGTGGAAACCATAGAAGCCGACTGGGGGCAGAGAAATGCCCTTGATACGGTCCTTGGTCACGATTGTTGACCATTCGTTGCTTTGGCAACTTGCGCTTGATGTATGTTTTCCTCAGAAAAAGTCACTTTCTGCGATTTATTTTAAAACACCTGCCTCGTATGAGGATCGAACTCACGACCTTCAGATTATGAGACTGACGCACTGCCTACTGTGCCAACGAGGCTGACTGATACAATCAGATGTGTTATAAATTTCCCTACATAGGTGGTGGTAACCGGTAGCCAGCAGAATTGATAGTACAGAAAATTATTTCTTGTCTATTGTCGGGAACAGTCAAGTCCAAGGAGTTAGTTGACCTAAGTTCACTCACCAAGTGTCACTGTTTGAATTGTTTTTAAAAGACGTACCTCGTGTATTGCTTGATTTCACAGCCTTCAGACAATGACAATTGTGCACCTGTTTCTTAGAAAAAAAATTATTCTCATCTACTCTTGCAAAGCAACAAATACAAAGGACTTCCAATGACGCCTTAAGTGGAAACCGTAGAAGCCGACTGGGGGCAGAGAAATGCCCTTGATACGGTCCTTGGTCACGATTGTTGACCATTCGTTGCTTTGGCAACTTGCGCTTGATGTATGTTTTCCTCAGAAAAAGTCACTTTCTGCGATTTATTTTAAAACACCTGCCTCATATGAGGATCGAACTCATGACCTTCAGATTATGAGACTGACGCACTGCCTACTGTGCCAACGAGGCTGACTGATACAATCAGATGTGTTATAAATTTCCCTACATAGGTGGTGGTAACCGGTAGCCAGCAGATGCTAGTACAGAAAAATATTTCTATTGGCGGGAATAGTCAAGTCCAAGGAGTTGGTTGACCTAAGATCACTCAGCAAGTGTCACTGTTTGAATTGTTTTTAAAAGACGTACCTCGTGTATTGCTTGATTTCACAGCCTTCAGACAATGACACTTGTGCACCTGTTTCTTAGAAAAAAAATTATTCTCATCTACTCTTGCATAGCAACAAATACAAAAGACTCACAACGACGCCTTAGGTGGAAACCATTGAAGCCAACTGGGGGCAGAAAAACACCCTTGATACAGTCCTTGTTCACGATTGTTGACCATTCGTTGCTTTGGCAACTTGCGCTTTATGTCTGGTTTCCTCAGAAAAAGTCACTGTCTGTGATGTATTTTAAAACACCTGCCTCGGATGAGGATCGAACTCACGACCTTCAGATTATGAGACTGACGCACTGCCTACTGTGCCAACGAGGCTGAATGATACAAGCAGATGTGTTATAAATTTTCTCTATATATGTGGTGGAAACCGGTAACCAGCAGAATTGATAGTCCAGAAAATTCTAGTTTATTGTCGGGAACAGTCAAGTACATGGAGTTGGTTGACCTCAGTTCACTCAGCAAGAGCCACTGTTTGAATTGTTTTTAAAAGACGTACCTCGTGTGATGCTTGATTTAACAGCCTTCAGACAATGACACTTGAGCACCTGTTTCTGATAAAAAAATCATTCTCATCCGCCCTTGCATACCGACAAATACAAAGGACTCAGAAAGACCCCTTAGGTACCAGCCATAGGAGCCGACTGGGGGCAGAGAAATGCCCTTGATTCGGTCCCTGGTCAAGATTGTTGACCATTCGTTGCTTTGGAAACTTGTGCTGGATGTTTGGTTTCCTCAGAAAAAGTCACTTTCTGCGATGTATTTTAAAACACCTGCCTCGTATGAGGATCGAACTCACGACCTTCAGATTATGAGACTGACGCACTGCCTACTGTGCCAATGAGGCTGAGTAATGCAGTTAAATATGTTATAAATTTCCCTTCATAGGTGGTGGTAACCGGTAAACAGCAGAATTGATCGTACAGAAAATTATTTCTTGTCTATTGTCGGGAACAGTCAAGTCCAAGGAGTTAGTTGACCTAAGTTCACTCACCAAGAGTCACTGATTGAATTGTTTTTAAAAGACGTACCTCGTGTGATGCTTGATTTCACAGCCTTCAGACGATAACACTTGGACACCTGTTTCTTTGAGAAAAAATCATTCTCATCTGCTCTTGCAAAGCAACAAATACAAAGGACTTCCAATGACGCCTTAAGTGGAAACCGTAGAAGCCGACTGGGGGCAGAGAAATGCCCTTGATACGGTCCTTGGTCACGATTGTTGACCATTCGTTGCTTTGGCAACTTGCGCTTGATGTATGTTTTCCTCAGAAAAAGTCACTTTCTGCGATTTATTTTAAAACACCTGCCTCGTATGAGGATCGAACTCACGACCTTCAGATTATGAGACTGACGCACTGCCTACTGTGCCAACGAGGCTGACTGATACAATCAGATGTGTTATAAATTTCCCTACATAGGTGGTGGTAACCGGTAGCCAGCAGATGCTAGTACAGAAAAATATTTCTATTGGCGGGAATAGTCAAGTCCAAGGAGTTGGTTGACCTAAGATCACTCAGCAAGTGTCACTGTTTGAATTGTTTTTAAAAGACGTACCTCGTGTATTGCTTGATTTCACAGCCTTCAGACAATGACACTTGTGCACCTGTTTCTTAGAAAAAAAATTATTCTCATCTACTCTTGCATAGCAACAAATACAAAAGACTCACAACGACGCCTTAGGTGGAAACCATTGAAGCCAACTGGGGGCAGAAAAACGCCCTTGATACGGTCCTTGTTCACGATTGTTGACCATTCGTTGCTTTGGCAACTTGCGCTTTATGTCTGGTTTCCTCAGAAAAAGTCACTGTCTGTGATGTATTTTAAAACACCTGCCTCGTATGAGGATCGAACTCATGACCTTCAGATTATGAGACTGACGCACTGCCTACTGTGCCAACGAGGCTGAATGATTGAATCAGATGTGTTATAAATTTTCTCTATATATGTGGTGGAAACCGGTAACCAGCAGAATTGATAGTCCAGAAAATTCTAGTTTATTGTCGGGAACAGTCAAGTACATGGAGTTGGTTGACCTCAGTTCACTCAGCAAGAGCCACTGTTTGAATTGTTTTTAAAAGACGTACCTCGTGTGATGCTTGATTTAACAGCCTTCAGACAATGACAATTGAGCACCTGTTTCTGATAAAAAAATCATTCTCATCCGCCCTTGCATACCGACAAATACAAAGGACTCAGAAAGACCCCTTAGGTTCCAGCCATAGGAGCCGACTGGGGGTAGAGAAATGCCCTTGATTCTGTCCCTGGTCAGGATTGTTGACCATTCGTTGCTTTGGAAACTTGCGCTGGATGTTTGGTTTCCTCAGAAAAAGTCACTTTCTGCGATGTATTTTAAAACACCTGCCTCGTATGAGGATCGAACTCACGACCTTCAGATTATGAGACTGACGCACTGCCTACTGTGCCAACGAGGCTGACTGATATAATCAGATGTGTTATAAATTTCCCTACATAGGTGGTGGTAACCGGTAGCCAGCAGATGCCAGTACAGAAAAATATTTCTATTCTATTGGCGGGAATAGTCAAGTCCAAGGAGTTGGTTGACCTAAGATCACTCAGCAAGTGTCACTGTTTGAATTGTTTTTAAAAGACGTACCTCGTGTATTGCTTGATTTCACAGCCTTCAGACAATGATACTTGTGCACCTGTTTCTTAGAAAAAAAATTATTCTCATCTACTCTTGCATAGCAACAAATACAAAAGACTCACAACGACGCCTTAGGTGGAAACCATTGAAGCCAACTGGGGGCAGAAAAACGCCCTTGATACAGTCCTTGTTCACGATTGTTGACCATTCGTTGCTTTGGCAACTTGCGCTTGATGTATGTTTTCCTCAGAAAAAGTCACTTTCTGCGATGTATTTTAAAACACCTGCCTCGTATGAGGATCGAACTCACGACCTTCAGATTATGAGACTGACGCACTGCCTACTGTGCCAACGAGGCTGAATGATGCAATCAGATGTGTTATAAATTTTCTCTATATATGTGGTGGAAACCGGTAACCAGCAGAATTGATAGTCCAGAAAGTTCTAGTTTATTGTCGGGAACAGTCAAGTACATGGAGTTGGTTGACCTCAGTTCACTCAGCAAGAGCCACTGTTTGAATTGTTTTTAAAAGACGTACCTCGTGTGATGCTTGATTTAACAGCCTTCAGACAATGACACTTGAGCACCGGTTTCTGATAAAAAAATCATTCTCATCCGCCCTTGCATACCGACAAATACAAAGGACTCAGAAAGACCCCTTAGGTACCAGCCATAGGAGCCGACTGGGGGCAGAGAAATGCCCTTGATTCGGTCCCTGGTCAGGATTGTTGACCATTCGTTGCTTTGGAAACTTGCGCTGGATGTTTGGTTTCCTCAGAAAAAGTCACTTTCTGCGATGTATTTTAAAACACCTGCCTCGTATGAGGATCGAACTCACGACCTTCAGATTATGAGACTGACGCACTGCCTACTGTGCCAACGAGGCTGAGTAATGCAGTTAAATATGTTATAAATTTCCCTTCATAGGTGGTGGTAACCGGTAACCAGCAGAATTGATAGTACAGAAAATTATTTCTTGTCTATTGTCGGGAACAGTCAAGTCCAAGGAGTTAGTTGACCTAAGTTCACTCACCAAGAGTCACTGATTGAATTGTTTTTAAAAGACGTACCTCATGTGATGCTTGATTTCACAGCCTTCAGACGATGACACTTGGACACCTGTTTCTTAGAAAAAAAATCATTCTCATCTGCTCTTGCAAAGCAACAAATACAAAGGACTTCCAATGACGCCTTAAGTGGAAACCATAGAAGCCGACTGGGGGCAGAGAAATGCCCTTGATACGGTCCTTGGTCACGATTGTTGACCATTCGTTGCTTTGGCAACTTGCGCTTGATGTATGTTTTCCTCAGAAAAAGTCACTTTCTGCGATTTATTTTAAAACACCTGCCTCATATGAGGATCGAACTCATGACCTTCAGATTATGAGACTGACGCACTGCCTACTGTGCCAACGAGGCTGACTGATACAATCAGATGTGTTATAAATTTCCCTACATAGGTGGTGGTAACCGGTAGCCAGCAGATGCTAGTACAGAAAAATATTTCTATTGGCGGGAATAGTCAAGTCCAAGGAGTTGGTTGACCTAAGATCACTCAGCAAGTGTCACTGTTTGAATTGTTTTTAAAAGACGTACCTCGTGTATTGCTTGATTTCACAGCCTTCAGACAATGACACTTGTGCACCTGTTTCTTAGAAAAAAAATTATTCTCATCTACTCTTGCATAGCAACAAATACAAAAGACTCACAACGACGCCTTAGGTGGAAACCATTGAAGCCAACTGGGGGCAGAAAAACACCCTTGATACAGTCCTTGTTCACGATTGTTGACCATTCGTTGCTTTGGCAACTTGCGCTTTATGTCTGGTTTCCTCAGAAAAAGTCACTGTCTGTGATGTATTTTAAAACACCTGCCTCGGATGAGGATCGAACTCACGACCTTCAGATTATGAGACTGACGCACTGCCTACTGTGCCAACGAGGCTGAATGATACAAGCAGATGTGTTATAAATTTTCTCTATATATGTGGTGGAAACCGGTAACCAGCAGAATTGATAGTCCAGAAAATTCTAGTTTATTGTCGGGAACAGTCAAGTACATGGAGTTGGTTGACCTCAGTTCACTCAGCAAGAGCCACTGTTTGAATTGTTTTTAAAAGACGTACCTCGTGTGATGCTTGATTTAACAGCCTTCAGACAATGACACTTGAGCACCTGTTTCTGATAAAAAAATCATTCTCATCCGCCCTTGCATACCGACAAATACAAAGGACTCAGAAAGACCCCTTAGGTACCAGCCATAGGAGCCGACTGGGGGCAGAGAAATGCCCTTGATTCGGTCCCTGGTCAAGATTGTTGACCATTCGTTGCTTTGGAAACTTGTGCTGGATGTTTGGTTTCCTCAGAAAAAGTCACTTTCTGCGATGTATTTTAAAACACCTGCCTCGTATGAGGATCGAACTCACGACCTTCAGATTACGAGACTGACGCACTGCCTACTGTGCCAACGAGGCTGAGTAATGCAGTTAAATATGTTATAAATTTCCCTTCATAGGTGGTGGTAACCGGTAACCAGCAGAATTGATCGTACAGAAAATTATTTCTTGTCTATTGTCGGGAACAGTCAAGTCCAAGGAGTTAGTTGACCTAAGTTCACTCACCAAGAGTCACTGATTGAATTGTTTTTAAAAGACGTACCTCGTGTGATGCTTGATTTCACAGCCTTCAGACGATAACACTTGGACACCTGTTTCTTTGAGACAAAATCATTCTCAACTGCTCTTGCAAAGCAACAAATACAAAGGACTTCCAATGACGCCTTAAGTGGAAACCGTAGAAGCCGACTGGGGGCAGAGAAATGCCCTTGATACGGTCCTTGGTCACGATTGTTGACCATTCGTTGCTTTGGCAACTTGCGCTTGATGTATGTTTTCCTCAGAAAAAGTCACTTTCTGCGATTTATTTTAAAACACCTGCCTCATATGAGGATCGAACTCATGACCTTCAGATTATGAGACTGACGCACTGCCTACTGTGCCAACGAGGTTGACTGATACAATCAGATGTGTTATAAATTTCCCTACATAGGTGGTGGTAACCGGTAGCCAGCAGATGCTAGTACAGAAAATATTTCTATTGGCGGGAATAGTCAAGTCCAAGGAGTTGGTTGACCTAAGATCACTCAGCAAGTGTCACTGTTTGAATTGTTTTTAAAAGACGTACCTCGTGTATTGCTTGATTTCACAGCCTTCAGACAATGACACTTGTGCACCTGTTTCTTAGAAAAAAAATTATTCTCATCTACTCTTGCATAGCAACAAATACAAAAGACTCACAACGACGCCTTAGGTGGAAACCATTGAAGCCAACTGGGGGCAGAAAAACACCCTTGATACGGTCCTTGTTCACGATTGTTGACCATTCGTTGCTTTGGCAACTTGCGCTTGATGTCTGGTTTCCTCAGAAAAAGTCACTGTCTGTGATGTATTTTAAAACACCTGCCTCGTATGAGGATCGAACTCATGACCTTCAGATTATGAGACTGACGCACTGCCTACTGTGCCAACGAGGCTGAATGATTCAATCAGATGTGTTATAAATTTTCTCTATATATGTGGTGGAAACCGGTAACCAGCAGAATTGATAGTCCAGAAAATTCTAGTTTATTGTCGGGAACAGTCAAGTACATGGAGTTGGTTGACCTCAGTTCACTCAGCAAGAGCCACTGTTTGAATTGTTTTTAAAAGACGTACCTCGTGTGATGCTTGATTTAACAGCCTTCAGACAATGACAATTGAGCACCTGTTTCTGATAAAAAAATCATTCTCATCCGCCCTTGCATACCGACAAATACAAAGGACTCAGAAAGACCCCTTAGGTTCCAGCCATAGGAGCCGACTGGGGGCAGAGAAATGCCCTTGATTCTGTCCCTGGTCAGGATTGTTGACCATTCGTTGCTTTGGAAACTTGCGCTGGATGTTTGGTTTCCTCAGAAAAAGTCACTTTCTGCGATGTATTTTAAAACACCTGCCTCGTATGAGGATCGAACTCACGACCTTCAGATTATGAGACTGACGCACTGCCTACTGTGCCAACGAGGCTGACTGATACAATCAGATGTGTTATAAATTTCCCTACATAGGTGGTGGTAACCGGTAGCCAGCAGATGCTAGTACAGAAAAATATTTCTATTCTATTGGCGGGAATAGTCAAGTCCAAGGAGTTGGTTGACCTAAGATCACTCAGCAAGTGTCACTGTTTGAATTGTTTTTAAAAGACGTACCTCGTGTATTGCTTGATTTCACAGCCTTCAGACAATGATACTTGTGCACCTGTTTCTTAGAAAAAAAATTATTCTCATCTACTCTTGCATAGCAACAAATACAAAAGACTCACAACGACGCCTTAGGTGGAAACCATTGAAGCCAACTGGGGGCAGAAAAACGCGCTTGATACAGTCCTTGTTCACGATTGTTGACCATTCGTTGCTTTGGCAACTTGCGCTTGATGTATGTTTTCCTCAGAAAAAGTCACTTTCTGCGATGTATTTTAAAACACCTGCCTCGTATGAGGATCGAACTCACGACCTTCAGATTATGAGACTGACGCACTGCCTACTGTGCCAACGAGGCTGAATGATGCAATCAGATGTGTTATAAATGTTCTCTATATATGTGGTGGAAACCGGTAACCAGCAGAATTGATAGTCCAGAAAGTTCTAGTTTATTGTCGGGAACAGTCAAGTACATGGAGTTGGTTGACCTCAGTTCACTCAGCAAGAGCCACTGTTTGAATTGTTTTTAAAAGACGTACCTCGTGTGATGCTTGATTTAACAGCCTTCAGACAATGACACTTGAGCACCGGTTTCTGATAAAAAAATCATTCTCATCCGCCCTTGCATACCGACAAATACAAAGGACTCAGAAAGACCCCTTAGGTACCAGCCATAGGAGCCGACTGGGGGCAGAGAAATGCCCTTGATTCGGTCCCTGGTCAGGATTGTTGACCATTCGTTGCTTTGGAAACTTGCGCTGGATGTTTGGTTTCCTCAGAAAAAGTCACTTTCTGCGATGTATTTTAAAACACCTGCCTCGTATGAGGATCGAACTCACGACCTTCAGATTATGAGACTGACGCACTGCCTACTGTGCCAACGAGGCTGAGTAATGCAGTTAAATATGTTATAAATTTCCCTTCATAGGTGGTGGTAACCGGTAACCAGCAGAATTGATAGTACAGAAAATTATTTCTTGTCTATTGTCGGGAACAGTCAAGTCCAAGGAGTTAGTTGACCTAAGTTCACTCACCAAGAGTCACTGATTGAATTGTTTTTAAAAGACGTACCTCATGTGATGCTTGATTTCACAGCCTTCAGACGATGACACTTGGACACCTGTTTCTTAGAAAAAAAATCATTCTCATCTGCTCTTGCAAAGCAACAAATACAAAGGACTTCCAATGACGCCTTAAGTGGAAACCATAGAAGCCGACTGGGG
Source organism: Phyllopteryx taeniolatus (assembly GCF_024500385.1). NCBI lineage: Eukaryota > Metazoa > Chordata > Actinopteri > Syngnathiformes > Syngnathidae > Phyllopteryx > Phyllopteryx taeniolatus. Next base: position 17,426,237 of record NC_084509.1, on the reverse strand, counting down.
GCAGAGAAATGCCCTTGATACGGTCCTTGGTCACGATTGTTGACCATTCGTTGCTTTGGCAACTTGCGCTTGATTTATGTTTTCCTCAGAAAAAGTCACTTTCTGCGATTTATTTTAAAACACCTGCCTCATATGAGGATCGAACTCATGACCTTCAGATTATGAGACTGACGCACTGCCTACTGTGCCAACGAGGCTGACTGATACAATCAGATGTGTTATAAATTTCCCTACATAGGTGGTGGTAACCGGTAGCCAGCAGATGCTAGTACAGAAAAATATTTCTATTGGCGGGAATAGTCAAGTCCAAGGAGTTGGTTGACCTAAGATCACTCAGCAAGTGTCACTGTTTGAATTGTTTTTAAAAGACGTACCTCGTGTATTGCTTGATTTCACAGCCTTCAGACAATGACACTTGTGCACCTGTTTCTTAGAAAAAAAATTATTCTCATCTACTCTTGCATAGCAACAAATACAAAAGACTCACAACGACGCCTTAGGTGGAAACCATTGAAGCCAACTGGGGGCAGAAAAACACCCTTGATACAGTCCTTGTTCACGATTGTTGACCATTCGTTGCTTTGGCAACTTGCGCTTTATGTCTGGTTTCCTCAGAAAAAGTCACTGTCTGTGATGTATTTTAAAACACCTGCCTCGGATGAGGATCGAACTCACGACCTTCACATTATGAGACTGACGCACTGCCTACTGTGCCAACGAGGCTGAATGATACAAGCAGATGTGTTATAAATTTTCTCTATATATGTGGTGGAAACCGGTAACCAGCAGAATTGATAGTCCAGAAAATTCTAGTTTATTGTCGGGAACAGTCAAGTACATGGAGTTGGTTGACCTCAGTTCACTCAGCAAGAGCCACTGTTTGAATTGTTTTTAAAAGACGTACCTCGTGTGATGCTTGATTTAACAGCCTTCAGACAATGACACTTGAGCACCTGTTTCTGATAAAAAAATCATTCTCATCCGCCCTTGCATACCGACAAATACAAAGGACTCAGAAAGACCCCTTAGGTACCAGCCATAGGAGCCGACTGGGGGCAGAGAAATGCCCTTGATTCGGTCCCTGGTCAAGATTGTTGACCATTCGTTGCTTTGGAAACTTGTGCTGGATGTTTGGTTTCCTCAGAAAAAGTCACTTTCTGCGATGTATTTTAAAACACCTGCCTCGTATGAGGATCGAACTCACGACCTTCAGATTATGAGACTGACGCACTGCCTACTGTGCCAACGAGGCTGAGTAATGCAGTTAAATATGTTATAAATTTCCCTTCATAGGTGGTGGTAACCGGTAACCAGCAGAATTGATCGTACAGAAAATTATTTCTTGTCTATTGTCGGGAACAGTCAAGTCCAAGGAGTTAGTTGACCTAAGTTCACTCACCAAGAGTCACTGATTGAATTGTTTTTAAAAGACGTACCTCGTGTGATGCTTGATTTCACAGCCTTCAGACGATAACACTTGGACACCTGTTTCTTTGAGACAAAATCATTCTCAACTGCTCTTGCAAAGCAACAAATACAAAGGACTTCCAATGACGCCTTAAGTGGAAACCGTAGAAGCCGACTGGGGGCAGAGAAATGCCCTTGATACGGTCCTTGGTCACGATTGTTGACCATTCGTTGCTTTGGCAACTTGCGCTTGATGTATGTTTTCCTCAGAAAAAGTCACTTTCTGCGATTTATTTTAAAACACCTGCCTCATATGAGGATCGAACTCATGACCTTCAGATTATGAGACTGACGCACTGCCTACTGTGCCAACGACGTTGACTGATACAATCAGATGTGTTATAAATTTCCCTACATAGGTGGTGGTAACCGGTAGCCAGCAGATGCTAGTACAGAAAAATATTTCTATTGGCGGGAATAGTCAAGTCCAAGGAGTTGGTTGACCTAAGATCACTCAGCAAGTGTCACTGTTTGAATTGTTTTTAAAAGACGTACCTCGTGTATTGCTTGATTTCACAGCCTTCAGACAATGACACTTGTGCACCTGTTTCTTAGAAAAAAAATTATTCTCATCTACTCTTGCATAGCAACAAATACAAAAGACTCACAACGACGCCTTAGGTGGAAACCATTGAAGCCAACTGGGGGCAGAAAAACACCCTTGATACAGTCCTTGTTCACGATTGTTGACCATTCGTTGCTTTGGCAACTTGCGCTTGATGTCTGGTTTCCTCAGAAAAAGTCACTGTCTGTGATGTATTTTAAAACACCTGCCTCGTATGAGGATCGAACTCATGACCTTCAGATTATGAGACTGACGCACTGCCTACTGTGCCAACGAGGCTGAATGATTCAATCAGATGTGTTATAAATTTTCTCTATATATGTGGTGGAAACCGGTAACCAGCAGAATTGATAGTCCAGAAAATTCTAGTTTATTGTCGGGAACAGTCAAGTACATGGAGTTGGTTGACCTCAGTTCACTCAGCAAGAGCCACTGTTTGAATTGTTTTTAAAAGACGTACCTCATGTGATGCTTGATTTAACAGCCTTCAGACAATGACAATTGAGCACCTGTTTCTGATAAAAAAATCATTCTCATCCGCCCTTGCATACCGACAAATACAAAGGACTCAGAAAGACCCCTTAGGTTCCAGCCATAGGAGCCGACTGGGGGCAGAGAAATGCCCTTGATTCTGTCCCTGGTCAGGATTGTTGACCATTCGTTGCTTTGGAAACTTGCGCTGGATGTTTGGTTTCCTCAGAAAAAGTCACTTTCTGCGATGTATTTTAAAACACCTGCCTCGTATGAGGATCGAACTCACGACCTTCAGATTATGAGACTGACGCACTGCCTACTGTGCCAACGAGGCTGACTGATATAATCAGATGTATTATAAATTTCCCTACATAGGTGGTGGTAACCGGTAGCCAGCAGAATTGATAGTACAGAAAATTATTTCTTGTCTATTGTCGGGAACAGTCAAGTCCAAGGAGTTAGTTGACCTAAGTTCACTCACCAAGTGTCACTGTTTGAATTGTTTTTAAAAGACGTACCTCGTGTATTGCTTGATTTCACAGCCTTCAGACAATGACAATTGTGCACCTGTTTCTTAGAAAAAAAATTATTCTCATCTACTCTTGCAAAGCAACAAATACAAAGGACTTCCAATGACGCCTTAAGTGGAAACCGTAGAAGCCGACTGGGGGCAGAGAAATGCCCTTGATACGGTCCTTGGTCACGATTGTTGACCATTCGTTGCTTTGGCAACTTGCGCTTGATGTATGTTTTCCTCAGAAAAAGTCACTTTCTGTGATGTATTTTAAAACACCTGCCTCGTATGAGGATCGAACTCATGACCTTCAGATTATGAGACTGACGCACTGCCTACTGTGCCAACGAGGCTGAATGATTCAATCAGATGTGTTATAAATTTTCTCTATATATGTGGTGGAAACCGGTAACCAGCAGAATTGATAGTCCAGAAAATTCTAGTTTATTGTCGGGAACAGTCAAGTACATGGAGTTGGTTGACCTCAGTTCACTCAGCAAGAGCCACTGTTTGAATTGTTTTTAAAAGACGTACCTCATGTGATGCTTGATTTAACAGCCTTCAGACAATGACAATTGAGCACCTGTTTCTGATAAAAAAATCATTCTCATCCGCCCTTGCATACCGACAAATACAAAGGACTCAGAAAGACCCCTTAGGTTCCAGCCATAGGAGCCGACTGGGGGCAGAGAAATGCCCTTGATTCTGTCCCTGGTCAGGATTGTTGACCATTCGTTGCTTTGGAAACTTGCGCTGGATGTTTGGTTTCCTCAGAAAAAGTCACTTTCTGCGATGTATTTTAAAACACCTGCCTCGTATGAGGATCGAACTCACGACCTTCAGATTATGAGACTGACGCACTGCCTACTGTGCCAACGAGGCTGACTGATACAATCAGATGTATTATAAATTTCCCTACATAGGTGGTGGTAACCGGTAGCCAGCAGAATTGATAGTACAGAAAATTATTTCTTGTCTATTGTCGGGAACAGTCAAGTCCAAGGAGTTAGTTGACCTAAGTTCACTCACCAAGTGTCACTGTTTGAATTGTTTTTAAAAGACGTACCTCGTGTATTGCTTGATTTCACAGCCTTCAGACAATGACAATTGTGCACCTGTTTCTTAGAAAAAAAATTATTCTCATCTACTCTTGCAAAGCAACAAATACAAAGGACTTCCAATGACGCCTTAAGTGGAAACCGTAGAAGCCGACTGGGGGCAGAGAAATGCCCTTGATACGGTCCTTGGTCACGATTGTTGACCATTCGTTGCTTTGGCAACTTGCGCTTGATGTATGTTTTCCTCAGAAAAAGTCACTTTCTGCGATTTATTTTAAAACACCTGCCTCATATGAGGATCGAACTCATGACCTTCAGATTATGAGACTGACGCACTGCCTACTGTGCCAACGAGGCTGACTGATACAATCAGATGTGTTATAAATTTCCCTACATAGGTGGTGGTAACCGGTAGCCAGCAGATGCTAGTACAGAAAAATATTTCTATTGGCGGGAATAGTCAAGTCCAAGGAGTTGGTTGACCTAAGATCACTCAGCAAGTGTCACTGTTTGAATTGTTTTTAAAAGACGTACCTCGTGTATTGCTTGATTTCACAGCCTTCAGACAATGACACTTGTGCACCTGTTTCTTAGAAAAAAAATTATTCTCATCTACTCTTGCATAGCAACAAATACAAAAGACTCACAACGACGCCTTAGGTGGAAACCATTGAAGCCAACTGGGGGCAGAAAAACACCCTTGATACAGTCCTTGTTCACGATTGTTGACCATTCGTTGCTTTGGCAACTTGCGCTTTATGTCTGGTTTCCTCAGAAAAAGTCACTGTCTGTGATGTATTTTAAAACACCTGCCTCGGATGAGGATCGAACTCACGACCTTCAGATTATGAGACTGACGCACTGCCTACTGTGCCAACGAGGCTGAATGATACAAGCAGATGTGTTATAAATTTTCTCTATATATGTGGTGGAAACCGGTAACCAGCAGAATTGATAGTCCAGAAAATTCTAGTTTATTGTCGGGAACAGTCAAGTACATGGAGTTGGTTGACCTCAGTTCACTCAGCAAGAGCCACTGTTTGAATTGTTTTTAAAAGACGTACCTCGTGTGATGCTTGATTTAACAGCCTTCAGACAATGACACTTGAGCACCTGTTTCTGATAAAAAAATCATTCTCATCCGCCCTTGCATACCGACAAATACAAAGGACTCAGAAAGACCCCTTAGGTACCAGCCATAGGAGCCGACTGGGGGCAGAGAAATGCCCTTGATTCGGTCCCTGGTCAAGATTGTTGACCATTCGTTGCTTTGGAAACTTGTGCTGGATGTTTGGTTTCCTCAGAAAAAGTCACTTTCTGCGATGTATTTTAAAACACCTGCCTCGTATGAGGATCGAACTCACGACCTTCAGATTATGAGACTGACGCACTGCCTACTGTGCCAACGAGGCTGACTGATACAATCAGATGTAGTTAATGCAGTTAAATATGTTATAAATTTCCCTTCATAGGTGGTGGTAACCGGTAAACAGCAGAATTGATCGTACAGAAAATTATTTCTTGTCTATTGTCGGGAACAGTCAAGTCCAAGGAGTTAGTTGACCTAAGTTCACTCACCAAGAGTCACTGATTGAATTGTTTTTAAAAGACGTACCTCGTGTGATGCTTGATTTCACAGCCTTCAGACGATAACACTTGGACACCTGTTTCTTTGAGAAAAAATCATTCTCATCTGCTCTTGCAAAGCAACAAATACAAAGGACTTCCAATGACGCCTTAAGTGGAAACCGTAGAAGCCGACTGGGGGCAGAGAAATGCCCTTGATACGGTCCTTGGTCACGATTGTTGACCATTCGTTGCTTTGGCAACTTGCGCTTGATGTATGTTTTCCTCAGAAAAAGTCACTTTCTGCGATTTATTTTAAAACACCTGCCTCGTATGAGGATCGAACTCACGACCTTCAGATTATGAGACTGACGCACTGCCTACTGTGCCAACGAGGCTGAGAGATGCAGTTTGAATTGTTATAAATTTCCTTACATAGGTGGTGGTAACCGGTAACCAGCAGATGCTAGTACAGAAAAATATTTCTATTCTATTGGCGGGAACAGTCAAGTCCAAGGAGTTGGTTGACCTAAGATCACTCAGCAAGTGTCACTGTTTGAATTGTTTTTAAAAGACGTACCTCGTGTATTGCTTGATTTCACAGCCATCAGACAATGACACTTGTGCACCTGTTTCTTAGAAAAAAAATTATTCTCATCTACTCTTGCATAGCAACAAATACAAAAGACTCACAACGACGCCTTAGGTGGAAACCATTGAAGCCAACTGGGGGCAGAAAAACGCCCTTGATACGGTCCTTGTTCACGATTGTTGACCATTCGTTGCTTTGGCAACTTGCGCTTTATGTCTGGTTTCCTCAGAAAAAGTCACTGTCTGTGATGTATTTTAAAACACCTGCCTCGTATGAGGATCGAACTCACGACCTTCAGATTATGAGACTGACGCACTGCCTACTGTGCCAACGAGGCTGAACGATACAATCAGATGTGTTATAAATTTTCTCTATATATGTGGTGGAAACCGGTAACCAGCAGAATTGATAGTCCAGAAAATTCTAGTTTATTGTCGGGAACAGTCAAGTACATGGAGTTGGTTGACCTAAGTTCACTCACCAAGAGTCACTGATTGAATTGTTTTTAAAAGACGTACCTCGTGTGATGCTTGATTTCACAGCCTTCAGACGATGACACTTGGACACCTGTTTCTTAGAAAAAAAATCATTCTCATCTGCTCTTGCAAATCAACAAATACAAAGGACTTCCAATGACGCCTTAAGTGGAAACCATAGAAGCCGACTGGGGGCAGAGAAATGCCCTTGATACGGTCCTTGGTCACGATTGTTGACCATTCGTTGCTTTGGCAACTTGCGCTTGATGTATGTTTTCCTCAGAAAAAGTCACTTTCTGCGATTTATTTTAAAACACCTGCCTCGTATGAGGATCGAACTCACGACCTAAAGATTATGAGACTGACGCACTGCCTACTGTGCCAACGAGGCTGAGTGATGCAGTTAGATATGTTATAAATTTCCCTACATAGGTGGTGGTAACCGGTAACCAGCAGATGATAGTACAGAAAAATATTTCTATTCTATTGGCGGGAACAGTCAAGTCCAAGGAGTTGGTTGACCTAAGATCACTCAGCAAGTGTCACTGTTTGAATTGTTTTTAAAAGACGTACCTCATGTATTGCTTGATTTCACAGCCTTCAGACAATGACACTTGTGCACCTGTTTCTTAGAAAAAAAATTATTCTCATCTACTCTTGCATAGCAACAAATACAAAAGACTCACAACGACGCCTTAGGTGGAAACCATTGAAGCCAACTGGGGGCAGAAAAAAGCCCTTGATACAGTCCTTGTTCACGATTGTTGACCATTCGTTGCTTTGGCAACTTGCGCTTTATGTCTGGTTTCCTCAGAAAAAGTCACTGTCTGTGATGTATTTTAAAACACCTGCCTCGTATGAGGATCGAACTCACGACCTTCAGATTATGAGACTGACGCACTGCCTACTGTGCCAACGAGGCTGAATGATTCAATCAGATGTGTTATAAATTTTCTCTATATATGTGGTGGAAACCGGTAACCAGCAGAATTGATAGTCCAGAAAATTCTAGTTTATTGTCGGGAACAGTCAAGTACATGGAGTTGGTTGACCTCAGTTCACTCAGCAAGAGCCACTGTTTGAATTGTTTTTAAAAGACGTACCTCGTGTGATGCTTGATTTAACAGCCTTCAGACAATGACACTTGAGCACCTGTTTCTGATAAAAAAATCATTCTCATCCGCCCTTGCATACCGACAAATACAAAGGACTCAGAAAGACCCCTTAGGTACCAGCCATAGGAGCCGACTGGGGGCAGAGAAATGCCCTTGATTCGGTCCCTGGTCAGGATTGTTGACCATTCGTTGCTTTGGAAACTTGCGCTGGATGTTTGGTTTCCTCAGAAAAAGTCACTGTCTGCCATTTATTTTAAAACACCTGCCTTGTATGAGGATCGAACTCACAACCTTCAGATTATGAGACTGACGCACTTCCTACTGTTCCAACAAGGATGAGTGTTGCAGTCAAATATGTTATAAATTTCCCTACAAAGGTGGTGGTAACCGGTAGCAGAATTGATAGTTCAGAAAATTATTTCTTGTCTATTGTCGGGAACAGTCAAGTCCAAGGAGTTGGTTGACCTAAGTTCACTCACCAAGAGTCACTGTTTGAATTGTTTTTAAAAGACGTACCTCGTGTGATGCTTGATTTCACAGCCTTCAGACGATGACACTTGTGCACCTGTTTCTTAGAAAAAAATCATTCTCATCTGCTCTTGCAAAGCAACAAATACAAAGGACTCACAATGACACCTTAGGTGCCAAACATAGAAGCTCACTGGGGGTAGAGAAATGCCCTTGATACGGTCCTTGGTCACGATTGTTGACCATTCATTGCTTTGGCAACTTGCGCTGGATGAATGGTTTCCTCAGAAAAAATCACTGTCTGTGATGTATTTTAAAACACCTGCCTTGTATGAGGATCGAACTCACAACCTTCAGATTATGAGACTGACGCACTGCCTACTGTTCCTACAAGGATGAGTGTTGCGGTCAAATATGTTATAAATTTCCCTACAAAGGTGGTGGTAACCGGTAAACAGCAGAATTGATAGTTCAGAAAATTATTTCTTGTCTATTGTCGGGAACAGTCAAGTCCAAGGAGTTGGTTGACCTAAGTTCACTCACCAAGAGTCACTGTTTGAATTGTTTTTAAAAGACGTACCTCGTGTGATGCTTGATTTCACAGCCTTCAGACGATGACACTTGGACACCTGTTTCTTAGAAAAAAAATCATTCTCATCTGCTCTTGCAAAGCAACAAATACAAAGGACTCACAATGACGCCTTAAGTGGAAACCATAGAAGCCAACTGGGGGTAGAGTATTGCTCTTTATACGGTCCTTGTTCACGATTGTTGACCATTCGTTGCTTTGGCAACTTGCGCTTGATGTATGATTTCCTCAGAAAAAGTCACTGTCTGCCATTTATTTTAAAACACCTGCCTCATATGAGGATCGAACTCACGACCTTCAGATTATGAGACTGACGCACTGCCTACTGTGCCAACGAGGCTGAGTGATTCAGTCAGATATGTTATAAATTTCCCCACATAGGTGTTGGTAACCGGTAACCAGCAGAATTGATAGTACAGAAAATTATTTCTTGTCTATTGTCGGGAACAGTCAAGTCCAAGGAGTTGGTTGACCTAAGTTCACTCACCAAGAGTCACTGTTTGAATTGTTTTTAAAAGACGTACCTCGTGTGATGCTTGATTTCACAGCCTTCAGACTATTACACTTGTACACCTGTTTCCTATTAAAAAAATAATTCTCATCTGCTCTTGCAAAGCAACAAATACAAAGGACTCACAATGACGCCTGAAGTGGAAACCATAGAAGCCGACTGGGGGTAGAGAAATGCCCTTGATACGGTCCTTGGTCACGATTGTTGACCATTCGTTGCTTTGGCAACTTGCACTTGATGAATGGTTTCATCAGAAAAAGTCACTGTCTGCCATTTATTTTAAAACACCTGCCTCATATGAGGATCGAACTCACGACCTTCGGATTATGAGACTGACGCACTGCCGACTGTGCCAACGAGGCTGAGTGAGGCAATCAGATACGTCATAAATTTCCCTACAGAGGTGGTGGTAACGAGCAGTCAAGTCCAAGGAGTTGGTTGACCTAAGTTCACTCACCAAGAGTCATTGTTTGAATTGTTTTTAAAAGACGTACCTCGTGTGATGCTTTTTTTCACAGCCTTCAGACAATGACACTTGAGCACCTGTTTCTGAGAAAAAAATCATTCTCATCTGCTCTTGCATACCGACAAATACAAAGGACTCAGAACGACTACTTCGGTAGCAAGCATAGGAGCCAACTGGGGGTAGAGAAATGCCCTTGATTCGGTCCCTGATCAGGATTGTTGAGCATTCGTTGCTTTGTCAACTTGCGCTGGATGAATGGTTTCCTCAGAAAAAGTCACTTTCTGCGATGTATTTTAAAACACCTGCCTCTTATGAGGATCGAACTCACGACATTCAGATTATGAGACTGACACACTGCCTACTGTGCCAACGAGGCTGAATGATACAGTCAGATGTGTTATAAATTTTCTCTATATATGTGGTGGAAACCGGTAACCAGCAGAATTGATAGTCCAGAAAATTACTTCTAGTTTATTGTCGGGAACAGTCAAGTACATGGAGTTGGTTGACCTGAGTTCACTTAGCAAGAGTCACTGTTTGAATTGTTTTTTAAAAAACGTACCTCGTGTGATGCTTGATTTAACAGCCTTCAGACAATGACACTTGAGCACCTGTTTCTGATAAAAAAAATCATTCTCATCTGCTCTTGCATACCGACAAATACAAAGGATTCAGAAAGACCCCTTAGGTAGCAACCATTGGAGCCGACTCAAATGGTTTCCGGAAAATAAATGAATGAATAATTATAAAACACAGACTTAAACTGCCACTGTTAGAGAAACTGGAGACAAACATTATTTGCTGTAGAACTGTTTTTGAGTACTGTACTTTTGAGTAACTGGGTTTTTAGCGCTTAAAAATTCATACTCATCTAAATAGCATTTTCAACATAAAACGTGCATACAAACTAACACACACTCCAAAACAAAGGCAGCTAGTGAATCTTTTGTTCAAATGACTCATGCTTCTTTTATTATTTCATATAGTACTTACTTATTTCAGTTTTATCCATTATTCAAATAACTACATTCATTTCCCTTTATGATCTTTTAATATTACTTCCAGCCTCATAACTCTCAAGGCCACACATACACGTGTGCGAGATTATTTTGACTACACAGGTGTAAATTGGTATGATATGAAGAGCTTTGAGATTGACTACCTGTTTTTTGACAAAATGAGCATGTGATTGTAAGGCCCCGCAAAGCTTTAATACAGATATACGTCACATGATGTTGATATGCAATGCCACAGCCTTGACTTGCCATACATACTGTAGCCGGAAAAATAAGTGTAATTGTTGTGATTTACAGCTTTGGTTTACATACAATTATTTACTGTATCTCACTTTTCCACGGTGCCTTGCTTGATGCAGCTGTTGGTGCCTTTTTATTTTCCTTGCTCCTCAATAAAGACAACAAAAGACAAAATCTCGAGGTCAACAGAAATTTCTAAGCATTAACATCCCTTAAAAGTCATTTTTAAAAAAGCAAGTGTGACATTTTTTTTCTACATCGAATTGCAATAGAAGAGTGTGACACATTCTGATTCAGATTAGTTCCCGAAGAAGAGTAGGAGTCGCTCTGAAAACTATAGATATGTATAATTCAATAACTCTAATCTGCAGTAAGCCTCAATAATTAGGCCTCAATGCATCATATCCAGTGACACATTTAATAATTAGACAGATTAGACACACCCCAGAAATCACGCCACACATTATAAATATATCAACCATGTGAAATTCCTCGTGGTATCAAGTGTGAGGAAATTGTTGCCAAAAAATGTATTGACAATTCTCACCTGAATCAAGATAAATACTAAACGATTCTAACCTGCAGTGTATACCATTTTGTGTTTAATCCATGACAGAATACATGCAAGATTACTATGCAAATTCATTTGGCTACTAAAACACATTTAGTCTTTTTTGGCAACATAAAAAAAAATCTACTATCCATAGTGCCTCTGACGCCCACAAGTGTATCACTTGCAGCATGGGTACAAATTCCCAACAGTATTACGTTAATGACTGTTGGAACTCGTTCCCCCAACAAATCTCGATTCCCAGAGAATCAATGAAATACCTCAAGATTGTCACATATTCATCCATCCATCCATTTTCTGAGCCGCTTCTCCTCACTCGGTTCGCAGGTGTGCTGGAGCCTATCCCAGCTATCATCGGGCAGGAGGCGGGGTACACCCTGAACTGGTTGCCAGCCAATCGCAGGGCACATACAAACAAACAACCATTCACACTCACATTCACACCTACGGGCAATTTAGAGTCTTCAATTAACCTACCATGTATGTTTTTGGGATGTGGAAGGAAACCGGAGTACCCGGAGAAAACCCACGCAGGCACAGGGAGAACATGCAAACTCCACACAGGCGGGGCCGGGGATTGAACCCCGGTCCTCAGAACTGTGAGGCGGACGCTTTAACCAGTCGTCCACCGTGCCGCCTTGTCACATATTATGATCCAACATATTACTAAAAAACAGAGATAAAATACTGAGCACCAAACAGGACACCCTCAACACAGGGTTCCCAAGGCCCATATCTGGTCTCTTTTGGATTTTGTCATGATCGGGTCATAGTTTCTATCTAGTTTTGTTTTCGTGTGGCTCCTTTTTGTTCCTTCCATACCTGCTCATCATGCCATTTTCTACACCTAGTTTTTTCAGTTTTGCTCCCTTGTGTCTCCATCCACTTGTGTCTTGTCCAGATGTTCTTCGTTGTCTCATTAGTTAGTGTGTATTTAATGGCAGATTAGATATGAGTGTTGTATGGGGCAGTAGTGCCAGGACAAGATAGGACACGACAAGGACAGGAGAGGAAGCATGCAGGACAAGGGTAGTGAACATGAACAACTGTACAACTGAAGTGTGGTGGGAGTGGCTGTGTAAATTATAAACATCTATAGGACCAGAGTGTGAGTAAGGGCATACCCAAGCAATTTGCATATTCGTGAGTTATTTGTCTCAGTAAGTGAGTGGCCCCACACCCAGTGAAAAGGTTCCAGGACACATGCAGGTGAATTGTTACCGTTTCACATGCATAATGACTGCCAGACGTGTCCTGTAATTGCTGTACCTGGACCACGGAGGCTGAGGACCTCAACCCAATCCATCGATAGGCGGGGTCGGGCCCAGGAGTCAACCCTTGAGCAGCCTGGCGGACAGGACACGTCCCACACCGAGGGACCCAGGGCAGTCCGCCGGCCCCACCGAGACGCCACGACCCGGAGGAGGCCGCAGGGAGCTAATGCCACCTCCCCAGCCAACCCCCCCAACCACCCCCAGCTTTCGATATTGTAGATTACAATGACAACCACTTGCCCCCCCACCCCCTACCACCCCGCCCCCTGCTTTTGATATGGTAGATCATAATATACTGCTGAACAGGTTGGAAACGTGGGCCGGACTAAATGGAACAGTCCTTAAATGGTTCAGGTCCCACCTGGAGGAAATTAGTTATTTTGTAACCATTGGAAGTGTTCAATCTCATCGAATGGCAATGACCTATGGGGTCCCTCAAGGGTCAGTTCTGGGACCCCTCCTGTTCAGCCTGTATATGCTACCCTTGGGTCAAATTCTTCAGAACTTTAATTTTGACTATCATAGCTATGCAGATGACACATATATATCTAGCAGTGTCTTCAGATGACTACAGTTCAATTGATGTGTTGTGTCATTGTCTAAAACAGATAAATATCAACAACTTTTCTTCAATTAAACCACAACAAAACTGAGATAATTGTTTATGGGAATTAAGAAAAGAGAATTGCTGTTAGTAAATACCTGGAGTCACTCTCTTTAAAAACCAAAGACCAAGTCCGAAACCTTGGTGTTCTGATAGATTCCGACCTGACTTTCAACAGTCATATCAAATCAATTATTAAAACTGCCTTCTACCATCTGAAGAACATATCCAGAGTGAAGGCTTGCATGTGTCAAGCAGACCAGGAGAAGCTCATCCATGCTTTTATCGCAAGTAGACTTGACTATTGTAATGGTCTTCTGACTGGACTCCCCAAAAAGAGGATTAAACAGATGCAACTCATTCAGAATGCTGCAGCTCGGGTTCTGACCAGAACAAAGATGTCAGAGCATATTACTCCAATTCTAAAGGCTTTCCACTGGCTTCCAGTAAGCTTTAGAATAGATTTTAAAGTTCTGCTACTTGTCTATCAATCACTAAACGGTTTAGGTCCTGAATACATGAATGAAATGCTAATGGCATATAAACCCAGTAGGGCTCTGAGATTGACAGACTTGGGTAAGTCCAAAGCAAACATGGTGAAACAGCATTTAGCTATCTATTATGCTGCACACAAATGGAATAAGTTGCCAACAGAAGTGATGTCAGCCCCAAGTGTGAATGTTTTTAAGTCCAGGTTAAAAACTCTTCTTTTCAGAGCATTTCCACTTTTAAATGATATTTCTTGCACTTTACGCTGTTTTAATTGTATTTTAATTTTTAAAAAATGTTTCTCTTTGTTTTAAATGTTTATCAGCGTTTTTTTTCTTTGTTTTTAAATGCTTTTAATCATGTAAAGCACATTGAATTACCTTTTGTATGAAATGCGCTATATAAATAAATTTGCTTTGCTTTGCTTCACTCCACCACAAGGAACCCCTCTGTGAAAGTACCATTGGGTCCGGTACCCCATACACCCGAGTAAAAATCATGACTTCTTGCCTGGCACTTTTACTGCACAAAGGGACAGAGGGCCCCCTCCAATCTGACCCGACGAGCATTTATCAAGAGTCACAAATACCTTTTGCATTAATTAAGCCGATTTTTCTAAAAATGGAATTGTATTTTTTTCATTGTATCTATTTAGTAATCATTTCTCTTATAATTGGTTGATTGATTGAATTATTTAATAAATACATTGAAATACATATGTATTGAACAATATTTTGGTTTATTTTAAATAAATAATTGTGCTTTTAAATTAATTTAGCTTAATTTTAAAAAATGACATTTTAAAACTAGACGACATTTTATTTGTAAAATAAATCATTTTAAGTTTTCATGAATCATTCCTTTTTTACTTTACGTTTTTACTTTTTATTTATTTTAGTTAATTGATTTATTGTAAATAAAACGCAACAATATTTTTAAAGAACAATATTTTATTATTAGAGTAAGTAGTTTTTTGATACAAGAACTATTTCTTTTGACCTCATCTACAAATGACCTGGCCCATCTGTTCATTTTAAAAATCCAATGTAGCCCTTGAGCACAAAAGGTTTGCTTCCCCCCGTGCAGTCTAATTGGATATCATTTTTACTTCCAAATGAGACATGGATGGGACATGTCATGCATATCCCATCACTGCTCCTGCACAAAATGTCTTTTTGTTGGCTGAGTACAAATCAAAACTTATTTTTTTGTTTTAATATACTGTCTATTCACATACATCTATAGACAGTGTTGCATTTTGGTCTACAAATCAATGACACAAATGTGTACCGGTAAAAATAAAAATGAATATTTACTTTACTATTGTAGCGTATATGGGGGTTATTATTTTTTGTATTCATTTGGAAAAAGATACGGAGGAAGGTAAACGCCTGTTTTCACTTCCAGGTTAGTGCGATTTACGCTTTAACGTGAAAATCATTTGTCTCGTAAAGGGGACCCACGTCACTTTTTAGATGTATAAAACTTCAGGACAAAGTGACGACAAACCATTTTTCAGTCTCTTAATTTGAAAGTTGCTCCATGAATTAGATAAGAGTTCTCGATAACCAGAGGTCTTTTGTCGAACCCAAACAAACACAAATGATACAGGTAGTGAATTTTTATAGAAAATTTTATGAGATCTAACATGGGAATCTACAAGGGAACATTGCAGGAAAGAAAACACAAAGGACAGACAAACATTGGCAAAGGAGACTGACTTGTGATATGAGGGTGGAATGCACGTGTAGTGACAATGCATAGAGCTGGGGTTCCTGTTCTCGTTGATTTAAACCCAAATATGCACTAATCTGTATTTCTGGTAGACCGCAAGTTGGATTTACGTGCGTGGAACACAATTTAGGCAGGCTGGTCGAGCTGTTTGGCCAGTGCGGTCCGCATGGGGGAACAAGTGGATTTGGCTGGAAAGGAGGAAGGAAAAAAAGAAGAACAGAAAAAAGGGTGTACCCTGCTGCTTGCCCAAAGTCAGCTGAGATAGAGTCCTGTGCACCTGTGACCCCTGTGAGGAGAAGCGGTTCAGAGAATGAATGGATGGATAAAGTTCAATGGCTGTTTCAGAAAAGTAGCAAGTATTTTTTCAGGCAGGAGACGGGACTTGTTGATAGGGTCAGAGGTGTACGGTACCAAACCAGCTGTGAATTAGATAGGTGTGCAAACACGTGTTGGTGTGTGCTTGTTTTTTTCCACACAATCCATCCATCCATTTTCTGAGCCGCTTCTCCTCACTAGGGTCGCGGGCGTGCTGAGGCTATCCCAGCTGTCATCGGGCAGGAGGCGGGGTACACCCTGAACTGGTTGCCAGCCAATCTTTTCCACACAATGTTGGAGTTTAGTATAGCTAGTCAGGCCATTTGATTTCTTTGCAACTTTTGGGTAGTAAAAGTGAGGTTCTCACAAATCCTAACTGCTATCAAAGAAAGATCATTTAGAGAGAAAAATTTGGCATCACACAATAGTCTGGGGCAATGTGTGTGTGTGTTTGTGAAAACATTGAGGGCAAGGGTCCAATGGTCTTCCGAAAGAATTGCTAGTTTGAAATATATGATATAAATAATAAATGCAACCTCCAAGCACCTTGGTGTCCTTGAGTTCAGTCTGATATTTACTAGACAATACATTTTAGACTGAACATGAAAATAGAGAATACATTATTTATTGCTTCCTTGACCACCCAGGCCATCTTGACCATAGTGAGCTCCAACCAATTCTGTTTTGTCCAGGTCACTTTGTTCACAGGTCACATGTATGGTTCACATCATGATCTACATACTACAAGTAAATTGACTCATAACAGCAATTGCTCTAATTGCTACATTTCAATGCAAATGTAAGGGTGGAATCAGCAGATATATACAATATATACTTATAGACTTGACTCTATCCATGCTGTCATGTGTTTACAACAAATCAACTGGAAAACAAAAAAATCTGAACATGCGGAAGCAGAGGAGCTGAATGCAAATTCAACAACAAAACAAAAACAAAAACACACTGTTGTTCACTGCAAAAAAAAAAAAACCTGCTTTGAAAAATGAATACATAAATCAATGTGGGTAATCACAAACTTTTCTCTGTATGAGGCTGGATATCAGTTCTTGCCACCCCAATGAGGAATCTCAATTACATTTTCAAAGTGTTGACAGAAAGATGTAAAAAGATGTAATTTACATTTATATCGGAGTGCAGGTGTTTCATCACTCTACTGTCGAAATAATAAAAAAGACAGACTGGATACAAACATCTTTTTTTTTTTAATTGTGATTCCTGATTTGACTACAAATGTAGTCTCGTGAATGTGTAATTGCATTGGTTGAGTCATTGTGTATAATTTAACTCCCCAATAACATGAACAGGCACCTGTTAAATTTTTCATTTTTGGACATCTGGCCCATTCAGTACTGTACACACTAACCAACTAGAACAATATGTACACTTATGCAATGATGTCTTGCATCCTACATCAGTTATTTAGATTTTTTTTTTTTGTCCCATGATTGGCTGCGAACCTATTCAGCATGTACCACATCGCTTGCCTTAAATCAGCCGGGATAGGCTACATGAGCCTCATTTATCACAGAGTGCATAGAACAGGTTTTAAATGTGTTTAACTTAAATTTAGAATGTGCACATGCACAAGAAAATCCGTATTTATCAAATGTGCGGAGACCTGTCGCACAAACACCAGTACACAATGTGTCTTAATAAATCCCACCTGTTCTATAATGCCAAGCTCGTGCACATGGAGCCTCATTTTCATTGAGAAATGTAACGCAGCTGTAGTTTCACTTTACGGGTTACAGAAACAAACCAAGAAATACTGTTTGGAACAATTAATACATGCGTCACCAACAATGGGGAAAAATGACATGGGATGGGAATGTATGCTCATTTTTTCCCAATACATTTTTCTTGCATTGTACCTAAGTTCATTGTCCAGATGTACCAAAGTGGTCCAGCTCTTGCATTTGTAAGATTTGAGTGATTAACATTTAGGGCGCAATTTAGACTCATCTACCAAGGGACACATTATTATCCTTAGTTCAAAACTGAATCATAATTATGATAACAACCATAAGGGCAAAATTAATCTGCACCAATAATTACACCTGCTGACAGCACAAAATGTTCTCTCCCTAGAAAACCTTCCTTTGAGAGATTAAAAGTATAGTTATACAGTTTAGTGTATAATCTTCTTGAAACTGCTTCTGCTTTCTTTCTGAATATATTTGGAGGGAATAATGCATTAAAATGTACAACTGTTATTGTGGTGTTTGTAAATGTTACCTTGCTTTTACACTTCTGATGGAAATACTATATAATAATAATTGTGCTTTGTTTTCTTTGTTGTTCAATAACATCTTACAGTAATGTGCTACCCTGTATTGTAAGCAGTAGGACAGATACAGCTGCAAATTAAGTGCAAAATACATGTAAAAATAAAATTTTGCAGCGGGGCTGTGCATTGGCCAAGGGAGACTGCATTCAGTTTGGATTAGGATCTGACAAAGGTGGAGAGGTACAGGTATTTACTGTTGCCAGTAAAAGTGACTATAGATAGCATCAATTGAAGCATTCACCCAGGGACATAGCATCATATTATGGTCCACCATACGGAAATTTCATGGCGGGCCCCTCCGAAAAAGGGGGTGGGACAATCATTTACTTCCAGAAATAATTATGTCTCGACGGGAACGGGGTTGGGCTGTCAGAGAGTCAGGAGCAGTTCTGTTCAATGTCGCTGCATCCACCTGTCAGTCTATTCAGCTATACATTTTCTACCCTTTATCCACAGCGGTAGTCTCACAAGGGAAGACCAGAATACCCTGTTTCCGACCCACTAGCATCTAGGGGGGGTCAGAAAGATATTACCGAGTTCCTCCAGGATAACTGAGTCATCTCTGAGTCCCTACCGGATGGCTGAGCTCCTCACCCACTCTGAACGGGTGCGACCAGCCACCCTACAAAGGAAGTTAATTTCAGCCGTCTGTATTTGCAATCTTGTCCTTTTGGTCACTGCCCAAATCTTGTGACCGTAAAAGAGGGACAGAACATAAAGTCGATCTATCACTACATTAAGAGCGTTTCCATTTGGTACAGTTGGCTCCCTCAACGCCCACATTACTGGTCATGTGTTCCATGATAGGGTTCAAAAACACATTTTATCTCTTACAGCCGCTGTTCAACCAATAGCAAGACATTCCTTGTCCTACCACCACATTCCTAATGGAACTCTCTCTTTGTTAATCAGCCTCCATGAACCAGGAAAGACTGCAAACAAATACAAATACAGCATTTCACTTTTTGTCAATTCTACTGAGTAACATTCTAAATTTTAGTTTTACTGATAGGACAGTGGCCCAAGACTCGGTACTGTAAGTCTGTCAATGACAGAAATATTTTGTAAAAGACTACCAATGGTTTTATACGTCCAACAATTTTCACAGATACGATTTTATTAATAGTTCAGCACCCCATTTTTATTTTATCTCTGTCTTTTACTGTTATCTTGGCTCCTTTCCTTTTTCACACATCGCCTACCTGTCACCAAATTAGAGAAGTCCCTTTTCCCCCCTCATTTCGTCATCACTCACATCGTGTTCCTGAAAAGGAGCAGATAGCCATATCTTTTTCTGTTATATTTAAATGCCTTCTGCGTATTTACTTACAAAAAAAGCTATATGTTGTAATGAACATGGCCTGTAATACATTTGGCATTAAAATAAGAAAAACTCAGAGGAAATGGTATGCAGTGATTCAAATTATGTTTTGAGGAAATATTCAGCCTTACAGCACAATACAAAAAGTCAGATAACAGACAAGATAAATTCTGTTGTATCTATATGACATCAACCATAGCAGCCCAAACATGGAAACAGCAACATGGTATCATCAATTTGTATTAAAGTTGAATGATGACAACGACAATTTCTTGAACAGCACTGCAGTGCTTTGGTCCACCATTGTTGCATGACTGTTCTGAATACTTAACACATACAGTATGTGTCTGTACTTTTCACGTGACAGTTTTCAGCTTTTACAGGAAAACTCCCTTTGTCCAGCCCTTGAGTGTGTGTGTGTGTGTGTGTTGGGGGGTGGGGGGGTCATCCGCTTCTGGTGCCCCACCATGGAAGATGACACCCGGCCCTTTGTCTCTGCATGCACTCTATGTGCTCAAAATAAGACGTCCTCTAAACCAGGGATGTCAAACTCATTTTTGTCACGAGCCACATTGTAGTCACGACTTCCTTCTGAGGGCCGTTATGACTGTGAACCCATATAAATGAATTATTGCCTCATATATTTATATGTAGACAACAAATTGATGGATAAGTACTTTTGAAATCAGAAGCCTATATAAATGTTTTCAACTATTGCATTTCTTTTAGCGGCACGGTGACCGACTGGTTAGAGCGTCAGGCTCACAGTTCTAAGGACCCGGGTTCAATCCCCGGCCCCGCTTGTGTGGAGTTTGCATGTTCTCCACGTGCCTGCGTGGGTTTTCTCCGGGCACTCCGGTTTCCTCCCACATCCCAAAAACATGCATTAATTGGAGACTCTAAATTGTCCGTAGGCATGGCTGTGAGTGCGAATGGTTGTTTGTTTCTATGTGCCCTGCGATTGGCTGGCAACCAGTTCAGGGTGTACCCCGCCTCCTGCCCGATGACAGCTGGGATAGGCTCCAGCACGCCCGCGACCCTAGTGAGGAGAAGCGGCTCAGAAAATGGATGGATGGATATTTCTTTTAAAAGGCTGATTGGTAACAGAAAAATTGAAGTGAACACAATTTACAATTTTGATATTTTCGCAAGAAACATGAAGTCGAGGCACATTTGCTTTCGCGGGCCACATAAAATGATGTGACGGGTCAGATCTGGCCCCCGGGCCTTGAGTTTGACACCTGCGCTCTAAACCAAGCTCTGGTCTACTTCGTCCGCTTCCCATTCCCAGATGCCCTTGGTCACACATCGCCCTGGACTTTGTTTCTGGGATTCCCCCATCAAATGGAAACACAGCCATTCTCACTGTGGTACACAGGTTTTCCAAAGCAGCAGACTTCCTAGCACTTCCCAAGCTTCCATCTGCCAAAGAGACTGCCGACCTGTTGGTCCAGCACGTTTTCCGCCTGCATGGCATCCCTTCTGACACAGTTTCTGACAGTTCACCTCGCAGGTTTGGAGAGCGTTTTGCACAGCGCTTGGTATAGGAGTTAGTCTATCTGGTTATCATCCTCAGATCAACGGGCAATGTGAGCGCACCAACCAACAGCTGGAGACGGCGCTCCGTTGCATGTCCCAGTCCCATCCCGCTTCGTGGAGCACCCATCTTGGCTGGGCTGAATAGTCCCATAATTCACTGCCTAGCACCTCCTTTGCCATGTCCCCTTTTCAATGTACCAACCACCACTGTTCCCGTCGCAGGAGGATGAGCTTGCAGTACCTTCGGTGCAGGCCCACATACGCCGGTGCTCCAAGGTCTGGAAGCAAGCCCGCGTCGCCCTTCTTCGGCCCTCTCCCAAGTTTCAGGTACAAGTCAACCGTCACCGCATCCCTGCACCCACTTACACTGTTGTTCAAAAAGTGTGGCTCAAGGTTGAATCTATAAAAACTGTTCCCCCACTTCATTGGCCCCTATGAGATTGTGGCTGTGGTAAATCCATGTGCAGTGCGCCTTAAGCTCCCTGCCACTGTCCGAGTTCACCCCACTTTCCATGTTTCCCAGATAAAGCCGGTTTCTTCCAGTCCTCCTCCCCTAGTGGTCCGAGGACATCCCACTTGGGCCGTGAACAGGCTCCAGGATGTGCGTCGCCGGGATCGCGGCCTCCAATACCTGGTCCACTGGAAGGGCTATAGTCCGGAGCAGCGGAGTCGGATCCCTGCGCAAGCCTGACCAAGTCGTTGATCCGGGACTTCCATGGTGACCACGTGCTTGGCTCGTACGGCAGGTAGCGCCCGTGGGAGGGGGTGGAGGGTGGACGGGGGGAGGGGGGGTATTGTCAGCGGGGGGAGGGGGGGTATTGTCAGCCCCAAAAATCCTGATCGTGTAAAGCCTATTACTATTACTATTACTATAACTACTGTTATGAATGGCTTCACAACCTCGTTTTTCTATAAAGACAGGTCTGTATTGCCACACAGCAACACAGTGCACCATTTATACAATTTGCTGTATATTATGAATACAGAACCAGTGGGTCATGATCAACCGGTGCTGGTCTTTGTTCAGAATAACAGTTCCTTACTGTTTAGACTTTTGTCCCAAGGTTGAAACACATCCTATCCACAACCCACAACTGTTTCCTACTGTAAAGGATATACAGTACATTGCATACAACATACTGTATAACCATAGAGAATTATGACTAGGAACCATTTAAACAAATAAACAGGCTGATTCTCAGAGCCTTTCCTGAATGAAATAAAAACATCTCCAGTGGAATAGTGGACTGTTAATTGTTTACATAAGTTCCAGTGTTCATGCATGCCAATGTATCCAATCAGGATACCCCAAATCAATCAATCAATCAATCAATCAATCAATCAATCAAACTTTATTTGTCAGTGCTTTTCAAATAAAAATATGCGACACAAAGCACACTATACTGTAGTTATGCTCAAAACAGTCTGCTGAAGTTCAAACTAAGGGTTTTTTCTGTAATGGTATAACTGGCCAATTACGTAAATTACGTGCCCCCTGGTTAGGCTTAAGTTTGTGGAAAACACGGTTTAACAAGTATAGGTAGAGTAACTTTAACTTTTTCATTGCCAAAAATGTATTAGTACATTGTTGTTGTTTTTTTATCTGAAGGTTCAGTGCCAAGAATGTATTTTTATTTATTTATTTATTTATGTATTTATTGTTTTTTGTTTGTTTGTTTTTTACACTTTTATTGCAGGAAGGGCTTTCGGAGACTCTCAGGGTGCTGTATTGTAATTATCAAACATGCATTAACAAGTGTTAATGAGTGAAAAATGCCAGGAGGAGCAATGCACCATTTTAGAATCAAGAGCAAACCAGTTCGATTTGTTTGTTGAAAGAAATGCTAATGGAATATAAACCCAGTAGGGCTCTGAGATCTACAGACTCAGGTCAATAGTGGATCACAGAGCACAATTTAGCTATTATGCTGCACACAAATGGAATAAGTTGCCAACAGAAGTGACGTCAGCCCCAAATGTGAATGTTTATAAGTCCAGGTTAAAAACATTTCCATTTTAACTGATATTGCTTACACTATACGCTGTTTTAATTGTAATTTTTTTTCTTTTTGTTTTAAATGTTTGAAAGCTGTTTTTTTTCTTTGTTTTTGAATGTTTTAATCATGCAAAGCACATTGAGTTACCTTGTGTATAAAATGCGCTATATAATTAAATTTACTTTGCTTTACTTTGTATATCACAAAAAGCTACCATTTGAACAGGTGTAAACTACTTATCCACTGTAGTTTCCCTTCACCATCTTTATTTAATAGTGGTTTTACTGACTGTGCTGATTGTGCTAACATAATTAAATACATAAGTTAAATATATTGCTCTGTTTTTTTGTTTTTTTTTAATAATAGCACGAATAATTTTGGCGATGGGTTCCTTTTTTTTGGCGGAAGCACTGCCCCCAAAAATGTCCACGCATGTACCTGGTCTCTTACCTCCATCCAATATTGAACTTGACTTGTCAGCCACGACAGTCCTCTCCTGTTGTGTTGGGTTAGGGTAACCCTAACCCTACTATGCCAGAACCTCTTTCAGGTCCTCTGAAAATCATGAGCGATATTTTAATAAAACAGACCAAACAACAACAAAAAAGGAAGTTAATACTATAAACCAATCTTGCATATTGTGTTTGTGTATTTCTATTGTTTTCTGTATGACAATGATGTCGGATTGGTTGTTTTGATGTTATCATTTTCTTGTACAGCAATTGCCTCATATGCGGCCTCATGGCCAAGTCATCATTCTAAATGTGAACTGGTTCGCAATTTATCTACCTGGTTAAATAAGGGGAAATACATTTAAATCAAAATAAGCATAACTTGGAGGCATCAGTGTAAACATTTATATGCAGGTATATATCTTCATACATACTGTAACATGTATTTAATTTAATTCACATAAGAAGAAAAAAAAATTATATTAAATGAATGGCGAAGCAAGACAGACACTTACACAAGCCTTCCAAAAGCCTCCACTCTGCCAAGCTGCATGTTAAAACCTGGATGGCTGTGAGCTGCATAATACTCAGTGACATCTTGACAGTTTAATACAGTTAAAGGGGTTCTACTCTGGAGCTTTAGATACTGTAGACTGTCAATGTTTGGAAGTCTCACAGGGCTTTACAGGACATAGAGGAGGAAAAAGAAAGCTATAGACAAATAATACAATGGCATGTGTTATGAATGTAGTGCGGAAACATTTACAAAATCTCCAGAGAAAAGTTAAATAACTCAGGATCTCTCCAAAAATATACTTATGTCTTATGCTTGAAATAAAATGAATGTAAAATATAACTTTGTTTCCCCTTGTTTGTTTTCCCTTGTCATTGTGTCTAAAGAGTTGACTGCAAAACAAAACAAAACAAAACAAAAAAAAACTACCCTGATTCACCAAATAAAATAGTTTCTTACGTGATAAAGGGCTACAGTATGGAGTTATAGAATATTTTCAGTCGACTTCCAAGGTAAGCTTTGAGTGGACTTTTTAAATCATTAACTGAAGGAATTGCGTATGGTATTCTAATCTTCACAATATGTAACATGAATGACTGGATATAGCCAGTATGTTGAGAGACTCAGTGGGAGCCACATAATCACCCAAGGAAAGCCGTGAAAACCTTGCAAGTAGTTTGTCGTGCTTTGGAGCCATGCTTCAATTATACCTGGACTCACATCAAAACAACTGGACTTTAAGCACATTACATTTTGACAAGATACATTGCATATGTATTGTATCAAACATTTTCAGCTATTTATCAATCTGTCTCCTTTACCTATATCTGATGGTACTGACAATCGAGATGGATAATGAACAGGAAAGTAAATAAAGCATGTCATTGTACAGAATCATCTGCAGAAGGTTCAAAATAGGGAAAACTCCTCTGGTTTACTACCACATACATGCTGTCCCTACAGTATATGCCTATCTGCAATTTCACATGAACTCTCTTACACCTGGCCTCTTCTCCACTGTAAATGCTATTATCACGTGGCTCACAGCCCAGCTCATATCTGAGCTCGCTGCATATTGTGAAGCACCATCAGATCTGAAGAGAGGAAGCCAAGTGTAAATGCATTTCACACAGCAGTGGCTACACAAAAGTGTGCAAGCCCCTTTGCTTTGCTTTTGCAGCCCTTTGCAAAGAAGCTGGCCTTTCTAGACTGCCATGAAAGACTTATTACCGATATGATAAACTAAGATAAACAAACAGTGTGTCTGTCCAATGACAACCATGTAGGTATTTTTAAACTAAAAATCAAAATAACAACCAATATTTTAATAAAAACAAAATACATGGCTTTTATTTGACAAAATTAGTAAAAGAAATTAAATGTTTTGGGCTTTGTTTGCATGATGTTTGTCAGCGATGATACTTTCGATGAAGAACATTTATATATGAATTTAAAGTAGTTCTGTTTCATGACTCAATGACTTTACGATTACCTTTACATTTTACTATACTTTTACTATATTTACTATTAACCTAACATTTTAAGTAAGAAGTAAGTGATAATCAGGGAAATTGATGAAGCGTTAATTGCAACATAAATTTGATCTCAAAACACTGCACAGGTGGGAGAAATTCCGAGTTATTGTCTTTGTTAAATACCCTGTTTTGTTTTTGAATACATTAAATGTTTGAAGATGCTGAAAATGTGCCAAGACTGAGACCAATTTAGTACTGAATTGTTCAGATACAGCATTTAATGCTTTTTCACCATCTCTGCTGTACAGATTTTTGGGGCGGGTCTAAAACAGAGCCCAGGTACACACTTGGGCTTCTGGCATGAATCGGCCCTCCCCCACTATTTAAGTCATGAGCATTATTGGCTATTCGGCACAATTGGCCTTCCCTTTTTGATAATAATTTGGCCCATTTCGGCCACTATGCGTGTAGTGAGCCATCAAGCTTTGCCTACGACCCAAGAAAAATGCATCTTACCTGAAGTGTTATGTTTTGTGTTACTTGGGGTACAGTGTCTCCGCCGTGTGCCCCCACTCGGAGCAACGCTGTAGCGAACTGGACGGCTTCACCGTCGCACACTAACACTGTTGGGGTCTGTAAAACTTGCTACAGCCACGCCCCTCACGGGTCCTTACAATGGAGACACAGACAACTGTTTTTTTTTTTTGTGTGTGTGTGCGCTAGCTCATGAGCTAACTTGCTCACAAGCTAACGAGGCAGCGAGCTCACTAGTACGCCATCGGCTCGTCTGGCTCATTTGATTTTGTGTCGTGTGTGCATCCACAGAACAACGACACATTACAGAATGTTAACTGTTTAATAGACACAGCGACAGTCAGCTTGTGGCTGTGTGAGCCACACAGAGCTTCAGACGTGTTATTAGGATTCCCACATAGGTTCCAGATAGGACACGCCCTGCTTCAATATTATTGGCTCCAGGACACGCGCCACTGCACTTGGCTGCTGTATCCCAGCAGAACACGCGCTACTGGTTCATCGACCCTGTATCGATTACCGGGGTCTGAATGAAATAACTGTGAAAAACAGGTACCCTATTCCTCTCATCTCCACCGCCTTTGAGTTCCTGGAGGGAGCCAAGGTTTTCACCAAACTAGACTTAAGAAATGCGTATCATCTAGTCAGGATAAGGGAGGGGGATGAATGGAAAACAGCATTCAACACACCAACGTGACATTATGAGTATTTGGTAATGCCTTTTGGACTCACTAACGCTCCAGCTGTTTTCCAAAACTTTGTCAATGATGTCTCGCGTGACATGTTAAATGTGTATGTTTTTGTCTATTTGGACGATATTTTGATATTCTCCCCGGATGAGGAGACTCACATTATTCATGTCCACTCTGTTGCAGCGGTTACTGCAGAATGAACTTTGTCAAGGCTGAGAAATGTGAGTTCCACAAGATGTCCGTTTCTTTTCTGGCTTTCGTGCTGACTCAAGGTGAAGTCAAATTGGACCCTTGCAAAGTTGATGCCGTGACTAAATGGCCCACTCCCATATTTTCAGTCGACTTCCAAGGTAAGCTTTGAGTGGACTTTTTAAATCATTAACTGAAGGAATTGCGTATGGTATTCTAATCTTCACAATATGTAACATGAATGACTGTATATAGCCAGTATGTTGAGAGACTCAGTGGGAGCCACATAATCACCCAAGGGAAGCCGTGAAAACCTTGCAAGTAGTTTGTTGTGCATTGGAGCCATGCTTCAATTATACCTGTACTCACATCAAAACAACTGTACTTTAAGCACATTACATTTTGACAAGATACATTGCATATGTATTGTATCAAACATTTTCAGCTATTTATCAATCTGTCTCCTTTACCTCTATCTGATGGTACTGACAATCGAGATGGATAATGAACAGGAAAGTAAATAAAGCATGTCATTGTACAGAATCATCTGCAGAAGGTTCAAAATAGGGAAAACTCTGGTTTACTACCACATACATGCTGTCCCTACAGAATATGCCTATCTGCAATTTCACACTAACTCTCTTACACCTGGCCTCTTCTCCACTGTAGATACTATTATCACGTGGCTCACAGCCCAGCTCATATCTGAGCCCGCTGCATATTGCGAAGCACCATCAGATCTGAAGAGAGGAAGCCAAGTGTAAATGTATTTCACACAGCAGTGGCTACACAAGAGTGTGCAAGCCCCTTTGCTTTGCTTTTGCAGCCCTTTGCAAAGAAGCTGGATTTTCTAGACTGCAATGAAAGACTTATTACCGATATGATAAGCTAAGATAAACAAACAGTGTGTCTGTCCAATGACAACCATGTCGGTCTTTTTAAACTAAAAATCAAAATAACAACTCATATTTTAATAAAAACAAAATTCATGGCTTTTATTTGACAAAATTAGTAAAAGAAATTAAATGTTTTGGGCTTTGTTTGCATGATATTTGTCAGCGATGATACTTTCGATGAAGAACAGTTAAATATGAATTTAAAGTAGTTCTGTTTCATGACTCAATGACTTTACGATTACCTTGACATTTTACTATGCTTTTACTATATTTACTATTAACCTAACGTTTTAAGTAAGAAGCAAGTGATAATCAGGGAAATTGATGAAGCGTTAATTGCAACATACTTTTGATCTCAAAACACTGCACAGGTGGGAGAAATTCCGAGTTATTGTTTTTGTTAAATACCCTGTTTTGTTTTTGAATACATTAAATATTGCCAGCCAATTTCCCTGCCAGCCAATCGCAGGGCATGAGAGGAACATAACAAAGCATAAATCGATCAAGTCAAAGAAGTGGAGCCCAAAAGAGATGCTTATTTGACATTCCTACCTTGATAAATAATGTAGCTTGCCTTAAACCAAGACTAACAATGCATAAATATTATTTAAAAAGACTGAAGACCTTGAAGAGGTCCAAAAATAATAATAATAATAAAATAATAAAAAACAAGCAGCAATTGTTTATTCTCCAATTCTGGTCCATGAACAAGAATTTTATTTGTATTCTTTTTTTTTTAATTCTAGAAACTCTGATTGAAAAATTAATTCACAAACGTGCTTTGCTATGTTCCTCTATAGTTGTGTGCTTTACCTACAGTATGATACTGGATATACCAATCTGGGAGAGGGATGTAAGAGTATACAGTACAATGGAAGAGTGTGATCAAAGAACATCTTGTGAGAGCACAGACAACTGCTGAAGTATATTGAAGCACCTGTTCATCTGCCTCTTTAATTGTACTAGAGTTAGCGAGCTGTGCCTCGGGATGAAGGAAGTGTAGCATCGCTCCGCTCCAAATGTATTGGAACAGTTACACTCCTCCCTTTTTTTGCATCAGACTGAAAACATTGAAAACATTTTTCATTGGTAAGACCCCACTCTATTATCACTCTGTGCTCACCATGCATACCACCACACACACTCCCAGGTCCTTTTTTTGTCCTGTTTTGCTGTTAGGTCAAGCAGAATGAAAGATCTGTATCCCTTTTATGCCGGAACAGTTTTACTGTGTCACAGTGCCGTTCTTAAGCTTCCGCTGTGGTTTCTTAGTATTATAATTGAGGTTTATTGAGAATCAGAGTCGATCAGTCGAACAGAACAAAGTTTCTAGAGGGGAGAGAGAAACAAATACAAAAGACAAAGCACTAATTGTAAACAGGATGAGAGAAGTTACATTATCTACAACAATGAAACATTAAATATGAGTATTGCATGGGACTGAAGTGCTACACCCTGTGAGGGAAGGACAGGACAAGATAGAACAGGACAAGGACAGGAGAAGAACCATGCAGGGCAAGGGTCGTGAACCCGGCTGTAAAACTGAAGTGTGGTGGGATTAACTATGTAAATTATAAAAGTCTACAGGACGAGAGTATAAGTGAGGGGATACACAAGCATATTCATGAGTTATTTGCCAATGCCACCCCCCAGCAAACACCCCCACCCCACCCACCGCCCCACATGCCCCGCCCACCCCACCCAAACCCCTAGGAGAGCCAGACGCCCCCAACCTGCAGGGCCCGCGATGCAGCGAGTCCCCGCCCAGCCGGGACAGAGTCTCTTCAGTGTGTCTTAGGTCATCTACAGGCCTCCTCCCAGTGGGACGTGCTCGGAGCACCTTACCAGGGAGGTATACAGGAGGCATCCTAACCAGATGACAGACGGTTGGCTGCGCCTAGAAATTCTGTCCATAAAGGTTATGAACAGAATCAGTGACAAAGGGCAGCCTTGTCGCAATCCAAAGCTCACTGGAAATCACTCCAATTTCCTGTAATGTAACCACAATAAAGACCAATCTCTGACACCAGTCAGTGACACCAGGAACCAAATAGCCCATATACGGGGGGTCTGGTACACCATACTCCCAGGACTCAGTGCAGGACATAGTCAAATGGCTTCTCCAAGTCCACAAACCACATACAGACTCATTGGGCGAACTCCCTTGAAACCTCCAGGACCTGCTGAGGTTAAAGAGTTGGTCCACTGTTCTATGGCCAGGATGGAAACCGCACTGCTCCTCCTGAATATAAGATCCAACTTCACGATGGACCCTTTCTCCAAAGCCCCTGAATAGGCCCTTCCAGACAGTGTAATACATCTGTTGTTGGAACAGACCCTCCTTAAAAAGGGTTTCTCAGAAATACCACTTCTATTCTGTCTCGAAGACATCAAAACCTGGATGGCCTTGGACTTTTCAACTTTTAATGAAAAAAAAACCCCAGAAAGAGTGTTTTGACGACTGGTTTGAGCGTCTGCCTCACAGTTCTGAGGACCGGGGATCAATCCCCGGCCCCGCCTGTGTGGAGTTTGCATGTTCTCCCCGTGCCTGCGTGGGTTTTCTCCGTGCACTCCGGTTTCCTCCCACATCCCAAAAACATGGGATTACAATCTAGTAATTTTGTAATGCTTTATATCATTTTCTTCCTAGCTCTTATTTTGTTCAGGTTTTTGCTGCATTGTCCATCTGTGTGATTTAGTGATGAGTGTTATCTATGCAACCGGTCCATCAACTGGAACATCCTTAAAGAGATTACGTCTGAGGTACACTCTTTTATCTACAGTGCGAGGTCCATCCAACAGACTGCTCTAGCTATTTTGTAAGCGAAGCATCATTAAAGTAATTATTTTCCCGTCAGTTTGTTAGCTGTAACAATACAGCAATGTTGCTTGTATGACAGCCAGGAGCCATGAGATAGATCAGCACAATCCACTCCCAGTGTTAGGAACACACTGATACATAGCTAGAGGTGATTTAGCTGGCTGGCATAAAGATTATCACTCTCGAGCCATGCAGCTTGCACTGAGAGCCTCTAGCCATGGTCAAGGACAAGGAGCAGCCTGTCACAGCAGGATGGGAACAAGTTGGCAACAGTGGGGGAGAAAGAATATTTTTCCTAAAGGTAAACACCAATGGTAACATGAGCAGTGATGGACAACTTTGCACAGTGTCTGGGATTTATCTTGCCCTTAAAGGGGCTGCCCACTCAAACTCATAAACACAGTTTTGAAATTACCTACCTTAATTTTGCCTGACTATCCCACCAAATTTAGAGATTGAAATTGTCCGAAATTAAAACTGTGGACTCCTTGGAGTTATACAATCCAACATAGTTGAATGATCTGCCTTAAATTTCTAACTTTTATACAGTATGTCCAGTACCTTCTCAAGTTGAAGAGATGGCGTGGTGACCTCCAACCCAGCTGTCTCTGTTTTCCAAAGGAAGTAGCCTACATTGCTCAGTGAAAATGTAGAGTGTACAGTATATTTTTTCCAATTTCTAATGTTTATCACTGTGATTTCATGTCACTTATAATCATTTACTAGAGCATGGAAGAAATTTGTCATATAATATTAACTTCCTTGTAAAATACATTCATGCTGAGACTTAATGAGTATACACAACATATTCTGCAACTGCCAAAAGGGAAACTACTGTTTCCATGATGTGTCCATTTATCTCTTATGACATATATGATATATGTTAAAATTGTCTCCATGACCTGAGAGTAAAATATTATTAAAATGATCTTTTGAAAAAGAATCCCTCTCTGGCTCCATCCAGTGCCTCTAATTTAATTTTAATTACTATTTTAAAGCTTGGAAAGACTGGACAAGAATAGCCAATGAGATAGTGTAGTGACTGGAGTTGTGACAAATGGTCACTTCAATCATTTGCACATGCCCACCAGCCACATGGAGGCGCACAGGGACACATGCAGCTCTAGCAAATGGAGACTACAAGTAATATACGTGTTTCTTGGCTGGATTATTTAACTACGGTTAGCAACAAAAGTCAACAAAAAAAAATGGACACCTCTCTCGTACTCTCTCTACAGAATCTGTCATGTGTGTGTGTGTGTGTGTGTGTGTGTTCCGGGTTTTGTCTTCCCCCTTGTTTCACACACACCTGCTCCTGTGAGCATCTTCACCACCTGTGCCTCGTTCACCCTAATTACCCCTTGTATTTAACCGCGTGTCTCATTCCCTCTCGTTGCCAGTTTGTTGTACCTTGTCGTCGCGTTCCAGCATTCCTTGTTTCCACGTCACAGACTCACAGTAAGACTTGACCCTGTTCCGATTATCGACCTTGCCTCTTTGCCTCATGTTTTTGGATACTGTTGCCTTTCTTGGATTGCCTGCCTGTGTACCGACCTATGCCCGTCTATTAAACCTCTCTTTTTGGAAACTGTCCATTTGTTTTGGAGTCGTGCATTTTTGGGTCCTATCCTCTGTTCCATTCATGACAGAATCATGTTTGAGCTGAAATGTCAACATGGTTGAGCTTGGAAAAGTAACTCGTACGTCACCGTTGTTGGCCTTGAGGGTCGCCGGGCTATGTGGGTGGAAGCAGAGAAGAAGAAAAAATCAAAGGAACCAGCTGGGGGGGATTGGGCGTCTGGCTCGCTGTGCCTGATCACAGCACACCGTCAAATGCAAGTGCGCCAACAACCCGCTGAAGAGGAGTGATGAGCAGCTGTTAGGCCTGTCATGATAACCATTTATTAAAGACGATAAGACAAAATTTCCCCCATACCAAATTCTCTCACCCATCTCTTTATGGACTTTGCTTTGTGCTGTGGTGCACAGACATGTTGGAACAGGAAGGGGTAATCCCCAAACTGTTGGACTCCAAAATCTCTTGGTATGCTTCAGCATTCAGAGTTCCTTTCACTGGAGCTCAGTGTCTAATATTTTGGACATTTCCAACTTTGTGGAAACAGTTTGGAGATGGCCTTCCTGTTCCAACATGACTCTACATCAGTACATCAGTGCACAAATTCATCCATCCATCCATTTTCTGAGCCGCTTATCCTCACAAGGGTCGCGGGAGTGCCGGAGCATATCCCAGCTATCAACAGGCAGGAGGCGGGGTAAACCCTGAACTGGTTGCCAGCCAATCGCAGGGCACATATAAACAAACAACCATTCACACCTACGGGTAATTTAG
This sequence comes from Phyllopteryx taeniolatus, assembly GCF_024500385.1. Lineage (NCBI taxonomy): Eukaryota > Metazoa > Chordata > Actinopteri > Syngnathiformes > Syngnathidae > Phyllopteryx > Phyllopteryx taeniolatus. Next base: position 17,393,045 of record NC_084509.1, on the reverse strand, counting down.
AGTCTTCAATTAACCTACCTGCATGTTTTATTGTGGGAGGAAACCGGAGTGCCCGGAGAAAACCCACACAGGCACAGGAAGAACATGCAAACTCCACACAGGCGGGGCCGGGGATTGAACCTCAGAACTGTGAGGCAGACACTTTAACCAGGCAACCACCTTGCCGCCAGTGCACAAATCAAGTTTCAGAAAGACACGGATGAGAGAGTTTGATGTGGATGAACTTCCTCAACCCTACAGAACACTATTGGATGAATAGAGCAGGGACTGAGAGCCAGGCCTTCTCATCCATCATGAGAAAAATAATCATGAATTCCCATTTACAGATTCTAAACCCTGTAGAAAGCCTTTCCAGAAGAGTTTAAGATGTTAGAATTGCAGCGGGTGGGCCGATGTCATATTCAACCCTATGGATTAAGAATGGGCTGTCACTTAAATTTATATCTGAGGCAAGGCAAGTGAGCGAATACTTTTGGCAATATAGTGTACTTTCCCAAAAACTATATCGATAAACGATATCGTTGTTTCTTTATGCCTCTGTTATCAATCAAAAATAAGGCCCGCCCTCAAGCTGCAACACTGTGGTTGGTCCGCTGAAGACGAGCCCTTCATGTGTCAATCAAATATACACTATATTTCCAAAAGTATTCGCTCACCTGCCTTGACTCACATATGATTTTAAGTGATTCCCATTCGAAATCCATATGGTTTAATATGATGTAGGTCTACCCTTTGCAGCTTTAACAACTTCAACTGTTGTTTGAAGGCTTTCAACAAGGTTCAGGAGTGAGTTTATGGGAATTTTTGCCCATTCTTCCAGGAGCATACAGCGGCTGAAATAAGTATTTAGCACGTCACCATTTTTCTCACTAAATGTACTTTCAAAGGTGCTATTAACCTGAAAAGTCAGTGCAAATGAATATAAGCTGGTTCAGTCCTAAATGATGGCCTACAAAAAGGTCTCATTGCCAAGGTGTGAGTCTAGACACATCTCATGATGGCTAAGAGCAGAAAGCTGTCTCAAGACCATCGCAAAGTAATTGTTGCAAAACATAACGATGGCATTGGTTACAGGCGGAGATCTAAGATTCTGAACGTTCCAGTGAGCACGGTTGGGGCCATAATATGTACGTGGAAAGCCACTCATCCATCCATCCATCCATTTTCTGACCCGTTTATCCTCACAAGGGTCACGGGCGTCCTGGTGTCTATCCCAGCTATCTTCGGGCAGGAGGTGGGGTACACCCTGAACTGGTTGCCAACCAATCAGAGGGCACAACATAAAAAAACAACCATTCGCACTCATATTCACACCTAAGTGCAATTTAGAGTCTACGGGTAATTTAGAGTTGTCAATTAACCTACCATGCATGATTTTGGGATGTGGGAGGAAACCGCAGTACCCGGAGAAACCCCACGCAGGCACGGGGAGAACATGCAAACACCACACAGGCGGGGCCGGAATTTGAACCCCGGTCCTCAGAACTGTGAGGCAGACGCTCTAACCAGTCGTCCGCCGTGGATCGTCGATCGGGTGCTCCTCGCAAGATTTCCGACAGAAGAGTACAAAGGGCTAACTGATAGGGTGGTGCCGATCTGTCTGTTTTTGCTGCAGTCACATTTGCAGATCTGGTTCACATCTGTAATTTGCATCCATATTTGACATTATTCTTCATTTTTGTCACTACAGCAGGCATGTTATCCTTTTGAACAAGTTATTGAAGACTCGAGCCCAAGACTGACAAACACTCCTCTATGGCATTTGACTATGATAAAAAGGTTGATAGTTCTGCCATCTTTTTTCATTTTTCCTTTTCATCCAAAGCAGAATAATACAGCAGCTGCATTGCTCGAGGATTCTAAATAATTTCTCAATATCCATAATTTGTACTACGATTACTGTATGTTTAAATATGTAAAAATATATTATACAATAATTGGTCTTTTAACAAAAAGGAAATTGCTTTGAAAAATGCTATATTCAGTCTTGATCCGCCACCGGCTGATGTTCTCTCTAGCGCTCCCTCTGTACCTGGCTGGAAGTTAGAGTGGGAAAGAGGTCTGTTGTATTGCTATGTTCTGGCTAAATATCGTCGGGCTTGCCTCAATACAAGGCTTAGGCTCTCGAATCAGTCCTCTTGTGAGGGGTTGGACTCTCTTCCACTTCTCCCAATGAGAGGCGCCAAGCAGGTGTGGCCATGCTCATTGCCCCATGGCTCTATAGATTGGGGTTCACCCCAGTGGATATGCTGGTAGCTACCTCCTGCCTTCAGGTGGAAGGATGTGTCCTGACTCTTGTTTGTGGCTATACACCAGAATACCAGAATAACAGCTTAGACTATCCACCCTTTTTAGAGTCATTGGAGAGGGTGCTGGAGAGTGCTGCCGCTGGTGACTTCTTCATTCTGCTGTGAGAACCAAACATATTGAGAGGTGTCTGTTAAGAAAGTCCCATGTCAGGTGTTTCATATCCCACCTTTGGCAGAACTTTGACCATGTCCCGGAGGAGGAATGGGACATTGAGTCTGAGCGGGCCATGTTCCGTGCCTCTACTGTTGAGGCTGCCAATCAGTGATCCCGTTTGTGGACCATCGGGGGTAGATGCAGTCAAACTGAAAGAGTATTCTCAAGCTTTTTTGGCCTGTGCAACCCCTTTGGCAGCTGATGGGTAGCGGTCGCTACCGTGCTTAACCTGAGATACAGTATGCCTGCATGATCACTGTTCTCTTCTCTGCCTCCACACACACACACACACAGCATTGCACTCAAGCTTCAACTTCAGTTTATGTACTGTATGCCATAATTTGTAAATACAACACTATATTACTACAACTTTACTCAATTGTGGCATTATTCTAGTTCTTCTGCTAATTGTTCTTGTGCAAGATGGTGGTTATCATTAATACATGGCAAGATGTACTACATGAAGTCCACACACTTTGTATTCACATCCACTTACCTGGCATACAATTCAAGGAGAAGTAATGTTCTCCAGCTTGTAGTCAGGTTCTCACAAAAAGCATCAGATGAAATTTTCCCAGAAGGGAGCTGGCTCAGTTCACAATCAGAAAGGAAAGACAGCTCTGTAATTTAATGCAGAAAATCCTCGACTTGGCATGTATAGTATGTAATTCTGCATTGAGCTTTCCAAAAATTATGTTCTCAACAGGTTGCAATGACATTGGGACAGAGTGGATAGAACATTTTATTTTTGGTAAAAGTCAAACATATTTTTCATTTGTGTACATTCCTGTGTGATTTTTTTTCACTTTTCAATATCAACCATTTTATGACCAGTAGGTTTTTTTAGATGAATGCCATAAGATTTTTGGGGGCATTCACACATGATGACATATTTTATAGTGGTAGAACATCTTATTCCACAACTAATTTGTATGTAGGGAAATGGTAAGTCACTGGCAAGTCACTAAAGTATTATCTGATCACTTTCTCTCAAATAAAATATTCAGAAGTAACCAAAACTGTCCATCTTAGAGTTTTACACTTACTCTGTTCATTATAGGGAAGTTATTGTCAATTCAGGCTGACTGGCTGAGATGGAGTGCTGCCCATAGGTCTATAACATTTACTATCAAAAGAAGCATATTTTCCTCTTTTCAGCCAATTAAAACTTGCCTTGAGAGAAAATACTACTGGACTCTTAAACTCAAGATAACATGCATGCATAATTGATCATGCACACACACGTGCCCAACGTAGATTTGTCATACACTGACTGCAATGTGAAGAGATTGAGATTTCCAAGAAAGATGGCCAAGAGTGCAGCATCAAGGCCCGTTGCTCTCCCGAGAGTTCCCCTTTAGAACTGCTAGAGACTTTTGAGTTTAAGCTTTTAACTTTGTATGATTGTATTCCATCCCCATGTCCATACAGTATCTCTTGTTAGAATAAATACCTCCTTCTGGTTTAAAAACAAGCAAGTCAGCCACATGGACTATATTTTCAATCTTGCACTATCAAACATTATTGTCAGCTTAACCTTTCCAACACATGCACACTTCAGCACACTTATTGTGTAAGCCTGTGCTGAATTTATCTGTTTAAAATGGAGGTGTTTGTTTTTGTTTTTGTTTTTTGGGGGGTATTTTTTTTACTCAACATATTTAAAAGGGGCTCACCTCTAAAAAAAAAAAAATTGAATTTTTTTTAAGGTGATGCGTTCAACATAGGTTTGGCTCATTAGAGAGAAAACATAAAGCCATACACACTTTAGAACTGAGTTCTCATACCTATGGACCATTTCTTGTCATCTCTGGGTTATGCCTGTGAGCAGCGACCAAGCAAGCTGATACTGACAAAAGTAATTCATCAGCCTATTTGACCATGTTGTCAATGTGCAGGGTGACACAAGGACAAAAAACAAGAACCTTTGTAACCAGCCCACTCTACAAATGGAAGCAAACAAATTGTGACAGGCTTGTTTCACGGTAAACAAAAAGACCCTGCAAGAAATAGCTGAAGCACATTAATCATATTAGTTTTTTACCATCCATCCATTTTATGTACCGCTTATCCTCACTAGGGTCTGCATTTCCAAATCCATAGAGAAATTCAGAGTGGGTAAGATGCAGAAAAAGTCTGACAGCGAAACTAATTTAGTAATGATGCAAAACAAGACCATCAAGTCATTAAATAATCACATTAACAAAACAGACAGAGTAAAGAGCACATTGAAAGGGAATTTAAGTGAAGATTAGATGTGAATTGATTCAAAGACACCTGTGTGAAATAAAAGCCCTTATGTGGGCTGAATTCAGATTGAAGTACTGCCCAAGATGTAATATTTATGAGTTAAGTGTTATTCTGTGCACAAATTGTAAATTTCTCAGCTTGGAATGTAAATTTGTTTGAATTGCATTAGTATTTAGGCAGTGGGAAGAATAGTGGTTAGCATATATGCCTCACAGTCAGATGATCTATCTGTGTCCGATTCTCCATAGGAGCATCTCTGTGTGGTGTCATTGCTATCATGCTCACTTGGGTTTTCTCAGAGTACTCCAGTTTCCTTCTGCATCCCCAAAACATGCATCAAACACCTGGAGGAAACTCACACTGGCAGAACATGCAAACTTTGCACCAAAAAGCCAAGTCAGGTCTTAAGTGCTGTCCATTCTGGAATCAACCTAGTGGCCTTTGTCCTGTGAGAAAGCATGCTCAGTACTCTTGCATTATTCCGTCTTTCTAACTGCTTAACTTTAAATTGACAGCAAGCCGATTTTGTATATTATGGTCTTTCACACCAAATGTGTTTGGACCATAAAGCTGTCACATCACATTATTTGTTTCCTAACCCAATTTTGTAAGTCCCTCAGCTTTAATTATTGCATACTCTACAGACACATAGAAGCCACATATATCTTCCAATTTGTCCAGTCCAATTAAACATCTTTTTACTCTCAAATACCAAACTGTACAATGGATTAGCTTGCCTGTGAGTATACATTAAAAATGATCCATCATTAATTAGAAGAGTCAGTCCATCCATCTACATCCGCTTATACAAGGTTGGGTCGCAGGTGATGTTGTATAGGCGTTGGATAGGCGTGTCAGATGATGTATAGGCGTATCAATCAGGACAGCCCCACAACATGCAGAGCCTTTAGGAACTCCAGGCAGATCTCATCCACCCCCGGGGCCTTGCCAACGAGGAACTTTTTAACCATCTCTGTGACCTCGATCCCAGAAATAGGAGAGCCTGCCTCAGAGTCACCAGACTCCGCTTCCTCATGGGAAGGCATGTCGATGGAATTGAGGAGGTTTTGGAAGTATTTGGTCCACCGACTCACAACGTCCAGAGTTGAGGTCAGCAGCGCCCCATCACCACCATACACAGTGTTGATGGTGCGCTGCTTCCCCCTCCTGCAATGCCGGATGGTGGACCAGAATTCCTAGAAGCTGTCCGGAAGTCGTTCTCCATGTCCTCACAGAACACTTCCCACGCCAGACTTTTTGCCTCAGCAACCACCAAAGCTGCGTTCCCCTTGGCCAAAAAGTAACCATCAGCGGCCTCCAGAGTCCCACTGGCCTTAAAATGATGTACTTTGGTCTTTATACAGTCATCATGACACTTATGACAGAATCCATTTACTTTCATGAATGAAAAACGTTTTTCTTGGAATATAAACAGCAAATCGCTCTGCCATTGGCTCTTACCTTCACAGATGCCATAAAATAGACTCCTCTCCCTAAATATTAAGTCACATGTTATATTTTTTTAATGGTTGCTTAGTAACAAGGGGTGGGTCAACTTACCCACTGGCTCATCTCACCCCACTCTCCCCTACTGTGTTTGGCGATGTCATGCTCAATGCTGCTACATTAATGACAAGTGTTTTTCAGTGTCTTGGTGATGAAATGCTGCTTGTGATAATGAAATGTTGTTTATGGGTGCTGTCTTTTAGTGTGTATTGTATACGGGGGGATATGGTTAAATTAGCCTGTGGTGTCTCCATGCAGAATTCTGTTGAACCCACAGATCAGCGTTACATGACAGCATCACAGGACAGTGTTAGCTTCGCTAGGCACTTACATGATTTCTCAATACTGTCAATGCGGTTAGGGTGCAGCGGGTGGCGTGTGTTTGTGTTTGGTAATGTGTTCATGCGGCACATGATTTAAAATGCTGTTATTTCGTATTGTGACCTCTGCTTTCACTTGTAAAAGCAAGCAGCTGGCAGTGTCACACAATTGCTTCCAAGCAGAGGTGGGTAGTAAGTTAGGAACAAGGTACATTTACGCCATTACATTTATTGAAATAACTGTTTGGATAAATTGTACGTCTGAATAGTTTTAATGCACCAATTATTTTACTTTTACTTGAGGATTTTTGTTGTGAAGAAACACTACCTTTAGTCCTTTACATTGAGCTACATTCAGGTCGCTTCTTTTTTTTATCCACAGCGAAGGCAAGGTTTGTAAAAATTCATTTGATCATCTCAGTGACACAATATGGACCCATTTATGAAGTGAATTTTAAAATGCTGTGAATACAACCTTTTTTTGGATAGCTGTTTTTGAGCATTTGGAGACAATGGCCGTGTGTATATATCAACAGCATGATTGTTTTTTTTGTTTTTTTTATATTATTATTATCACTGTGTGTAAATCTCCATTTTTGCCCCCAATTTGACCAACAGATAATATCCAAAAACCCTCATATGGTTTCTGAGAGCAGTTCTCCAAATCACCAGCTTATTCCACTGTTCCTGCCTGTGGTGGTAGCATGAAACTGATTTTTCCACTTGATTGCCCTTCTATCAGGCAAAGAATTTTGAAAGGCATTCATGCGCCAAGCTCACTTTGACACCGCACTTGCTGGCTTTCTACTACGAGCAACTTGAACATCAATATGGAATAAAGGTGGCAGGGTTGGCATAACCAGTGCTGCAGTGTAGTGGGTAACGCTCTCTTCCTCCTGAACCATGTAGAAACTCACGCTCTGTACTTCTAAAGGTTCAAATGAAAAGCAGAACGATAGAGGCAGTTGCACACACCAAAAATAACATCCCAGTTTAGTGTTTTGAAAAAAATGCTGTCAACCTCATTAAATTGTCTTCATTAAGGAACACAAGAGTGGCAATTGCAGGTTCCCAGCTATACTTGTGGAGTGACTCAATTTAGAGAACACCACCATGAAGATAGATTTTTTCAACGATCAACATAAATCAATAATTAAACACAAGAATAACGTAATGCTTTTGAAAAAGAAGTTTGAATAAATTGTTAATGTGTATTAATGCAGTGTATGGTCGTTCATTTTCTAAAACATTGTTAAAATGTGTACCGTGAACAATAAAACGGACTGGCTTTGTGTCAGGGAACTGTCAATAAATCTCCCACGCTGATGTTTCCTCTGGGCTTTTTTTGACTGACAGTTATTTAAAGCAGCTCGATAAGCATTACAATTAACAGTTACAGTAAAATGTATTTTGTTGAGTATTGTAATTTGCCCTCAATAGTATTAATAACAGTATTGTTTCTTTTTACCCAAGCACAATTCCCCCAGTAATGGAAATCCCATCAAGTGAGCAGCAGAATAACAAAAAGGGATTATTTTTGTCACACAATGGCATTAGTGTGAATACGTGTATTCTTAGCAAGCATAAGGCTAGACGAGAGAGATTTTATACTCTGTGTAAGTGCACAGACAGTTAGAGAGTCAAATACAGATGGATCACAATAGGCCGAATAAGTGGGTGGTAGAAAATGCAATAAGGTAGGTAAATATTCCATGGAGAGAGGAGGATGCATTGAAAACACAGCAACACTGTAGCAGTTTTTCAACTGAGAGAATATGGTGCTGTACCAAGACACTATTGTCAATCTGACAGTGGTGTGCACCGTCCCTCGTGACCTGTCCCAGTTGAGGATCTCAGAGAATACTGTACAGTATCTCTTTCATTCCCTACCTGACCTACAGGTATCTGCGTGCGTTGATGTGATAACAATGTAGGCATCAGTGCATATGCTGGCTACATGGATTCCGGACACAAATGTAATAGCATTGAAAAACAAAAACAAATATGACATCCAGCTATATGTGTAAGTTGTCAGTGCTGAACCGCTACATCACTGTGTCTGTGTGTTACAGCACTTTTGATTGATGTGTGTATGGTGGATTCGATGGAGCCTCTCCTTTTCCCCAGGGTAGATGATGAAGGAAAACTCATTGGAAACATTGCTTGTTGAACAAAAAGCTTATTTCTCGCAAGCAAATTCCAACCAAAGTCTGCAGCCTGGTCCAATATGGTGGTTGTACCTCTATCGTGATAAGTGCCTTCTTTTAAAGCCCACACGAGCTCAGCTCACTGGGACTATCCCACTCCAAATATGGCCGTATTCATTTCTAAAGAGTAATCTTTTCAGATGAGGAATGGAAGGGTCTGTTCTTCAAACTCGAAAATAATATGGCTTGAAGTTGAATAAAGCTCCCCAATTTTTATTTTTATTTTTTAAATGACTGTACCTTTTCCATTACAAGTTCCAGAACGGCCTGGCCCTGCTCTGCCCCGGCCTCGCTTGGCCTGGCCTGTCCTGGCCTCCATTGCTTTTCCATTACAACAGGCACCAATCAAAGGTGGGAGGGTTTGGAGCAGGATCAAGAAGAAGGTGACACGCTCGTTTCTTGTCGTGCCTTCTATCTTGCTGTATTCCATCTTCTACCAATGTGGACAAAAATGCCTGCACCTCCTCAGTCGACCACAGAACAAATCTGCTTCAAGCCTGCCGCACACTGCACAACATGATCGAACCCGACTGGACCATCGTGTAGATTTGCCGATGCACCGCCGCACACTAGCGATTTACAAGTGGGTGTCCGGCGAGTCTGTATAGGTGTTTGATGCTGTGTATTCAATATCTTGTACTTTATTACATTCCTTAAACCATAAAAAGATAGATGAATAGTTAAGGAAGAAGCAGGTTGTTAAAGAGAGAGGGTGTTAGTGAAAGATATATTGGATAGCGGATATTTGAAAGGAGGTTTGCTGGCTCCATTCATTTGAACATACCCACCGTGTACGTACTTTCATGTACATTCTGGTCCCAAGCTTTGTTTTTTCCTCCACAGGTACATTATACATTAGGAATATAGTTAAGTATTGATGTAAAACACAATATTTGATGCTTCATATACTATTTGTATGGCTTGATGCGGCGAAGCGGCACATTGTTTTCCACATTAGGGAAAGCTTAACTTGCTAAACATTAGGGAGTCCACTCCTTTCTTTCACCAACTTTCACAAATTCTTTCTCATAGTTACTCACCAGCAGAGTCGCTGTGATGTATGGCACATGGAGGTAACGCCACAGGGGGAAGCGAGCCAGAGTACAGGTCAAGAGAAGAGAGGATTCTGAATGCCGCTCCTGTCGATTCACCTCGCAAATCTACCCAACAATATGGACGAGCTTCATCTTCTCATAAAGACCAGTATAGACTTGCCCTGTGTTTTACGGAGACATGGCTATGTGAATGCGTCCCCGATGGCGCCGCAATGCTTCCAGGCAACTACAGCGAGCGGACCGCGTCCCGGAGCTATCGGGGAAAACAAAAGGAGGCGGAATATGCATGAATTAGATAAGAGTTCTAGATGACCAGAGGGTTTTTTTCCCGAACCCAAACACACCCAACAATGCAGGTAGTGAATTTTATGGAAAATTTAATGATCTAACATGGGGACTCTACAGGGAAGCAACACAGGAAAACACAAAACAAACCAAGTACAGACGAACAGCGGCAAAGGAAACTGACTTGTGTTGTGAGGGTGGGATGAGCGTGTATTGACAATGCATATAGGTGGGAATACATGTTCTTGTTAATTTGAACCCAATATGCACTAATCTGTACTTTTAGTAGACCGCAATGTTGGAGTTACGTGCCTCCAACTCCAAGCTCACCTGTCATCCTGGCATCACCCACACCATCCACTTCATCCAGCACCACTTCTGGTGGCCCAGCCTAGTTAAAGACAGCCGGGAGTTCGTCCAACCCTGCTCCATCTGTGCCCGAGGGAAGTCTTCACACCTGCCCCCAGCTGGTCTGCTGCGTTCCTTGCCCATCCTAAACTGCCCTTGGTCCCACATCGTTCTGGACTTCATTACCGGTCTACCCCCTCTGAAGTTAACGCAATCATTATCGACTATTGTCGATCGCTTTTCCAAATATGTCTATTACGTACCCCTCCCCAAACTACCATCTGCCTTTGAAACTGCTAACCTCCTTGTCCAACATGTCTTTAAACTCCCCGGAATCCCCATCGATATCGTCTCTGACCGAGGTCCTCAGTTCTCCTCCCTTGTCTGGAAGGAATTCTGTAAAGCGATGGGCGCAGTAGGCAGCTAGTCTTCAGGATACCATCCACAGACGCAACCCTTCCTGCTGGAGCTCATTCCTGCCATGGATTGAGTACGCCCACAACTCCCTCACCAGCTCCGCTACCGGTATGTCCCCATTCCTGGCTTGCTACAGTTTCCAACCGCCATTATTTAGGGAACAGGAGCAGGCGGTGGCGGTTCCTCAAAAGGATCACCTCAAAAGGGTCCATGCCGTGTGGAAAGGCGTCCGGGCGGCCTTAACCTGGTCCGGAGAGAAAAACAAACGGCTCGTGGACCGTCATTGCTCTCCTACGCCTGAGTACAAGGTGGGTCAGTCCGTTTGGCTTTCCTCCCATGACCTCCCACTCCAGACAGAATCCCGCAAACTCACTCTGCGCTTCATTGGTCCTTTCACTATCATGAAAATCATCAATCACACGTCTGTGAAACTTACGCAATCTCTAAAAATTCATCATCCATTCCATGTGTCACTACTCAATTCTGTCTCCACCTGTGCTCTTAGCCCTCCGGCCTTGCCCCTTCCGCCCCCCCACCCACCCACATTATCGACAACCATCCGGGCTTCACGGTTTCGTCCATCCTCGATGTGAGGCCCAGGGGAAGGGGGTACCAGTACTTGGTAGACTGGGAGAGGTATGGTCCGGAGGAGCGCTCCGGGATTTCCCACAAACTGATACTTGACAACTCCCTTCTTTCGGCTTTACGTGGCCCACCCGGGGAAGCCAGGCAGAATGCCAGGAGACGTCCGTTGAGAGGGGGGTACTGTCCTGAGCTGTGTCTTGCAGTTCTTTTGTTGGAGCTTGGGTGGTGCTTTGCGCCCCTCTCGCCCTCTCTCTCTTCCTAGTAATCAGCACCACCTGTCATCAATCAGCTTTCATCACCACCTGCATAAAAGCCTGCCAGATCCAAGACTCCACTGTCAGAGTATTAATGTTCTCCTGTGGTACAACGGCTCTCAAGCATACAAGTAAGCTACGCCATTCCTCGCTGTTTTTTCTGACCGCCGTGTTTCTCCTTGTCCTCAGTGCTCCCTATGTGTCCCTCGCTGAGTTGACTTCTTCCACCACGCCGCCAAGCCAGCCGCCTGTTCTCACACGTTCCCTGCCTCAACGACCCGCGAGATCATCGCAAGGACCATCTCCATTCCTTTGTTCAACTAACCTTTCATCACAACCTCTCAGCCTCCGCCTGCTTCTGGCTCCAGTCTAAATCAACTTGTGACATCAGCTGTGTATTGATAGAATAGTAATTCTAAATATGCCCAAAAGCAAGGTCTAAGGACTTGTTCATACTGCATGACAATTAAAAAAATGTTTTGTCCCATATGTGAGATGTAGGCCTATCTGGTTTTTTTTTTTTTTTTTTACGACCATGTGAACATTACAATTTAGATTTTTTCGAATCCGACCCAGGCCTCTTTCGTATGTGGATATTTAAATAGGCTATGTATCTGATGTGACTGCAGTCTAGATGCTCGTGTAACACTCATCCGACCTATATGTCATCAAACGGTCACAATTGTTCGACAAAGCAGACAGGAACGAAAAGCAATGGCAGATGAAGAAGCAGGAACCAGTCAGTGGCGAAAAGAAGACGCTTTAGAACTGATAAATACTGTATATATGAGGACTAGTCTGTTCAAGCAGAAAATCCTTGAAATTGCCATGTGTGTCACTTCAAGGACGCATTCCGTTCACAAAAAATTAGTTTTTGTCATGTGACTGACTACATAATGAGATCAGATTGAACAAAAAATCTGAATTGGCCATCATACCCTGCATTGTGAACATAGCCTTAATCAGAGCAGAGAAATTACTTACTAAAACTATCTAGCTATTTAAAGGTTTCTGCTAGGTCTAAGAACTTGGCTTGAATACGACTAATGGGATAACAGGGTTTGCAAATTGGAACTGACTGCTACAGTTTGCCTCTTGGCCACCTTAGTAATGCTTACTAATGTAATGTACTGAAGCCCCAACTGCTCAGAGCTCTGATTTATGCTCATCCTCTTTAATCTGATATCGCTCCCCAAAGCATGTCTACAGGATCCTCATTGTGCAAGTGTAATTCTTGTGTAATTCTATTTATTCTTCTGAGCATTTATTCTGTAGGTTGTTCAATACAAAAGGCTGAGAAAGTGGCCATTTGGAGGAACCCTATTTTTCTGCAACTGCCCAATCAAAACAGACGTCTTCATATATTTACTGTCAGCTCCTATAACATTAAATATGCCAGCATTCACCGTTGACATGATAGGATGACACCTGCTGGTAAATCAGAAGGGACTAGTTATTTGTTGTGTGTCTCTATACCCTCAGAACCCCAAATACCAGTGTCAGTGTCAAAATGAACTGATTTGTGTGATAAGGGAAAGAAAAGTGAAGGTTAGCTATGGAAAGCCAAAAACAGTGGTTTAACACTTTCAGCGCACTGATTGAGGTCTTGGGGAATAATGAGGGCTCTAGCTTCAATATGCAGACAAGATGAGAAAACAAAATCGAATAAACAGCAGTAGTGAAATGTTCCCATGATTAATAAATGTGTGGCCGAATAAAAACGTAGTGTACAGCAACCATTTTAAGCACAGAGGGGACACTCACACAAATATAAAAAGAGGACCTTTCGCAGACATTTTGCGTCAGAGCTTCCAAGGTGTGCTAAATTTAAAAAGGAAGAATTCCATCTACATCCATATATATTGTCATCAGCACAGTTTATCAAGCATTGGAAAAGGAAGCTATAGAACGGTGCAGCATGCCTGCCAGATGAGAAAGAATAGTAGAGGCAAGAAAGTCTGAGTGCCTAGTGCAGTGTTTTTGGTAAACAAGGAAATGTTTTCACTCTGTCCACACAGGCTCTGACATTTTAGAAATTGAAAACCACTCTTTAAGGATGCTTATTATCCCAAATAACAGATCATGATGTGTAATTGCATTTAAACCGAGGTGGGTAGAGTAGCCAATATTGTACTCAAGTAAGAGTACTGTTACTTTAGAATAATATGACTCAAGTAAAAGTAAAACATAGTCCTCCAAATAATTACTTGAGTAAGAGTAAGAAAGTACTCAAGTACTGAGTAACAAGTGAGTAATTTTTATTTTTCAAATCAGAGCATGAACAATCATCAAATAAACTAAAAATAACTAAATAAAATATGAATAGGCAAATATTGCTGAACAATATTACTTAATCTAAAACATCCATCCATCCATTTTCTTTCCCGCTTATCCTCACTTGGGTCGCGGGCTGCTGGAGCCTATCCCAGCTATCTTCGGGCGAGATAATCTAAAACATAAATAAAATCTTTGTAAAATAACATATGAAGGCAAATTCAGCTCCAAGAAATGACACTATACTATTTCATTTCCACTTGTTAAAGAGCACAATACTGTACGCTCACCAGGCATATTACAAAAACAGGAACAAGGCTGCAATGGATATATAAACTATAAACACCTCTGTTCAAATGCCAGGTTTTTGTGTTGGTAAAGAATTTTGACCAAGATAAATCATTTAAAAAAATGTTCCAACATTAATGTGACTGAGAATTTGTGCAACTCAACTGATTTATTTTTCTATCTTTTTGAGAGGGCAGGTAAAAATAAACAACTGAAATGAACTTGAAAGTGTTTGAATTAGACTTGACATTGAACTTGCTGCCTTCTTGGCCAGGTCACCATTGCAAAAAAAAATAATTCAGTTTTAACTGGTCTTTTATGGCTAGATAAGACTACAGGATTTTAGCCCCGATTTTGGCCCGATTAGCTATCATGAACGATTTCCCATGTCGGGCCCAACATATTTTGTCGGGAACAACAAAACGTCTTGTAGTGTGACATAATCGATTTGGCCCTACGATTAGCCCGACAACACCAAAATGAAAAGTCTAGCATGTTTGATTTTTGTGGATATCTTCCATGTAGTGTGACATATCAGAATCATCTTTATTTAGCTAAGTATGTCCAAAAAACACACAAATAATTTGTCTCCGGTAGGTGGAGCCGCTCTAGTACGACAAGAGACAGACAGCTCGGGCCCCTAAGCAGGGTGGCTCGGAGCGCTTGCAGGAGGCTCTGCAGCCGGGGATCATCCGATGCGTCCTTGCTACCTCGGGTGAGGCGGGCGTCCTGCATGGCCCGGTCGTCGGCGAGTTGGTCGTGGTGAGACCAAAGGAAGACTTCTCCAGCAAAACTCCCAAAAAACTTCTCCACTGGTGCCAGCTCCGGCCCCTTTTATGGCCGGAGCGGGTCAAAAAGGGGGGTTTACCCACCTACTTTTCTACCACCTTCGCGAACACCGAGGGGCTGGACTGCCTTTTGGCGTTATTTTTCCATTTTAGGATTAATTTGTGGTTTAAAACCAGTGGAATAAGATACTAATTATTGGATTAAAGATAACGAGACCATTTCCTCACCCTGCATTGTTCCACGCTCATCCTCTTTGAATGAATGTTTCAAATGTTGTATGGTGTGGAAAACATTACTATTTTCCATGTGACATTTGTGGTGTGGGGGGGAATATTTAATCTGGTTCAGTTAACAACATATTCGATGTTAGACATTCAAATTTGCAGCAATACAGTCACTAGTGGCGTTCATGTAAAGTTCTTAAAATATTAACTCCCAGTCGAGTCACAGACTGTCTTATGACCCCATGTCTGTAGTGTTGTTCCGTTGCCCGTGCGTGTCGCTGTTGCCTGTTCCAACTCCCAAGTGGCGATACTCAACAGGGTGGAGGTGCCTTTGTTGGTGCAATCCTTCCACTGGCGGGGAGTTAATTAACTTAGCGTCAGGGGGCGAACTCGACATCCTTGGGTCTGCGCTTTGAAGCACCAGTCAGCCGTGATTCACTTGGGGTCCGCTTGAGGCGCAGTCGTTCGTGTAGAGAGAGAACAGCAGCAAAAAAAAGGGGAAAAAAAGAAATGATGAAAACCAGTTTAATGCTATACACAATTCAGTACTACATAAATTGCTAGACATTTCATAAGGTTTGAATTTACAATAACATACTAGCAACACTGTTGTCAGTAAGTTACCTGTGAAATAAAAATTATTTTAAAAAAAACTTTAAAAAGTGGGAGGCGAGTAGACTGAATTGGATTCTCAAGTCACTCATGCTCACACACCATCATTTGTTGCTCAAAACTAGTTGATTAGCTTACCTGAATCAGATGACACTCTGCAAAAGCACCAATTTGCTCCTGTCTCTTGACTGCTACAATGAGCTTCCTCCAATTGAAACAGACTGCTATGACCAAACCCACATGTATTTAATAGAAGCATATACAACAATGCTTTTCTGCAACAGTGCCACATTGTTAGTGTTCAGTATTTCTACACAAAAAGTTTATGATAATTATTTTTCTTGTATTATTGTATTTTCTTGCGTGTCTCTTGTTATATTATATGGGTGTCTTGTTTTTTGGGTTTTTTTTACACTGAAATGCTGAAAGACTGTAGATTCATGAATATTACAATGCATGCTGGAAACATGACAGTACACTTGGACGTTGTTGTAAATTCTACAGTTATTTACCACATATAATGCAGTAAAATACTGTAAACTGATTATACTTTCATTAAATAGAGTTTTCATTGCATCATGGGATTTTGTTTGACGTCAGACACAATAAACACAGAGTTACTATATATTTTTAATAAATGTTTTATTCATTATGATGCTGACAAGTCACATAAGGAAAATGGGCTCCCATTTTCCGTATGTGCATCTTTTGATTTGCAGAAGTAGGCCAAATTGAGTAATCACAAGAAAGTTCACACTTCCAAGTATCAGGTATGTTAGCTTCACTTAGCATATAGCTGAACTGACCGGGATGTCACTTTATCGCATGCAACTTACAGTCAGTGTTTCAGGAAAACAAAGTGCAACATAGATGTAACGTGAGAGTTAATAATAAGAGAAACATTCAACAAACTACAGGTAACATAAACACTCATTATTCACATTACGTTGATATCAAGATGGCGCCTACCAGTGTGGTCGCCTCGGTAACGTGCTCTCTAGTATTGTTTTTGTGTTTTTCGTTCGTCTTGGGAGACATTACACGACTCACTTACACAAGGGGAGACTTGCTAACCATCAAGGAGGCTATTCCGGACTATCTTTCAACAATTTTCACAAATCCGCTCAGTTTTTTCCCCGAGTTACTTACCGGGGCGGCGTCTGTGGTTTTCGGCGCATCGAGACGGAAACGGCGCCACAGAGGGAAGCGAGCTGGCATTCAGGTGAAACTCCGCAAGAGAGGACACAGATTGGCGTTCCCGTCGATCCACCTCGCGAATGTACGCTCCCTACCCAACAAAATGGATGAGCTTCACCTTCTGTTAAAGACCAGTAAAGACTTCGGACGTTCAGCCGCCATGTGCTTCACGGAGAACTGGCTTTGCGACGCTGTACCTGATGGCGCCGTCATGCTTCCCGGCTTCCATACTCATCGAGCGGACCGCGACATGGAATCATCGGGGAAAACAAAGGGCGGCGGGATATGCTTCTATATCAACGAAAAATGGTGTACGGACGTCACGGAGCTCAGCACACACTGCAGCCCGCATTTGGAGTCGCTGTTTTTGAACTGTAATCCATTCTATTTGCCGTGTGAGTTCGCATCATTCATTCTTGCTGGCGCCTATATTACGCCTCAAGCTAACACGAACGCCGCACTGCTAACACTCGCCAAACAAGTCAACGAAATTGAAAAAAAAACCTCCCAGACTCACCCCTCATTATTCTCGGGGACTTTAACAAAGCTAAACTCAACCACGAACTCCCTAAATACAAGCAGCACATCGACTGTCCTACCAGGGAAAATAACATTTTAGACCACTGCTACACTACGCTAAAAAACGCATACCGTGCTATACCTCGTGCAGACCTGGGCTCGTCTGATCACTGTTTAATTCACTTAATACCGACGTACAGGCAAGAACTTAAATGCACGAAGCCTACAGTGAAAACAGTGAAAAAGTGGACCAATGAAGCAAAGATGGAACTTCAAAGCTGCTTAGACTGAACAGACTGGAGTGTCTTTGAAAATTCAACTGGCAGCCTGGATGAATATACGGACACTGTTACATCCTATATCAGTTTCTGTGAAGATGTCTGTGTACCAAAAAAATCATTTCGCACATTCAACAACAACAAGGCATGGTTCACTGCTAAACTTAAGCAGCTTCGCCAAGCTAAGGAGGACGCATATCAGAGCGGGGACAGGGCCCTGTATAATCGAGCTAGAAACCAGCTGACTAAAGAAATTAACATTGCAGAAAGGAACTATGCAGCAAAGTTGGAAAAACAGTTTAGCGCTAACGACTCTAAATCAGTCTGGCATGCATTCCAATCGCTGACTAATTACAAGCGACGATCCCCCCAAGCTGAGAACAATAGCACACTAGCCAACGACTTAAACGCCTTCTACTGCAGATTTGAAAAGGATACTTTCACACCCCACACCCACCCGGCCACACCCCCGACCACAATCACACCTCTGACTTCTGCGTTAACCATCCATGAACAGGATGTGAGACGCATCTTCAAACAACAAAAGATTAACAAAGCGGCAGGCCCAGACCATGTGTCCCCATCCTGCCTCAAAGTCTGCGCGGACCAGCTCGCTCCAGTCTTCACATAGATCTTCAACCGATCTCTGGAACTGCGCGAAGTACCATCCTGTTTCAAACGCTCCACCATCATTCCAGTCCCCAAGAAACCTGCAATCTCGGGTCTAAATGACTACAGGCCTGTCGCTTTGACATCTGTGGTCATGAAGTCCTTTGAACGTCTCGTGCTGGACCACCTCAAGAGTGTCACAGGTCCCCTGCTGCACCCCCTGCAGTTTGCCTACCAAGCGAACAGGTCTGCAGATGATGCAGTCAACATGGGACTGCACTTCATCCTAGAACACCTCGACAGTGCAGGGACCTACGCGAGGTTCTTGTTCGTGGACTTCAGCTCAGCGTTCAACACCATCATCCCTGAACTCCTTTAATCTAAGCTTCTCCAGCTCAGCGTCTCACCTGCCATCTGCCAGTGGATTTACAGCTTTCTGACGGGCAGGACACACGGGTCAGGCTGGGGGAGGCCACCTCATCCACACGCAGCATCAGCACTGGGGCGCCCCAAGGTTGTGTCCTCTTTCCGCTGCTCTTCTCTCTCTACACGAACGACTGCACCTCAGCGCACCCGACTGTCAAATTCCTTAAATTTGCAGGTGACACCACTGTCATCGGCCTCATCAAGAACGGTGACGAGTCTGCATATCGACAGGAAGCGGAGCGGCTGGAGCTGTGGTGCGGCCGACACAACCTGGAGCTGAACACGCTCAAGACTGTAGAGATGATCGTGGACTTCAGGAGGCATCCTTCGCCACAGCTGCCCCTCACATTGTCCAGCTGCCTTGTGTCAACCGTCAAGACCTTCAAGTTCCTGGGAATTACAATCTCTCAGGACCTGAAGTGGGCGACCAACATCAACGCCGTCCTCAAAAAGCCCCAGCAGAGGATGCACTTCCTGTGGCTTCTGAGAAAGCATGGCCTGCCACCGGAGCTGCTGAGACAGTTCTACACAGCGGTCATCGAATCAGTCCTGTATTCTTCCATCACAGTCTGGTTTGGTGCTGCTACAAAAAAGGACAAACTCCAACTGCAACGGACAATCAAAACTGTTGAAAGGATTGTCGGTACCCTCCTACCCACCATTGAGGACTTGCATGCTGCCAGAACTAAGACAACAGCGTGCAAAATCCTCTCGGACCCTGCGCATCCCGGTCTCCAGCTCTTCAAGCTCCTTCCCTCAGGTAGGCGCTACCGATCAATGCAAACTAGAACTAGCAGACATTCCAACAGCTTCTTCCCTCTTGCGATCAACTTCTTAAACACCTAACCTACAATTCCATTACACATGCTGGCAATTTTTTTACTTGAGTTCGTTGTCACATTTCTGTGGGGCCAATCATACATTACTTGTGCACTCACTGTAGTTGTCTCGCCATGCTGCACTATTTGCATATACTGGCCACTCATGCCAGAGTACCATCTGCTCCATTTGCACACTGATTGAGGAGTATCTGCAACATTTGCACAACCAACATTGTCCCAGATTATCGCACTACTCGTCACTTTAAACCGCATACACTCCTTGAAGTCTCTGCGCCCCTTGCACAATGGTCATTGCACTGGACTATTGCAATATTAGTCATTCGAACTGCTCTAAGTGCTAGAGGACCCTGCATCTTTTTGCACAATTGTCAACAAACAAAAAAAAAAATTTGCCGGCATTAGCAGATAACTAGCAACCCTTTACTGCTCAGTGACTGTTTTTTTTTTTGTCAATGTCTTTATGTCTCCAAAGTGTTCTCTGTCAATTGTCTGTCTGTTGTCATACTAGAGCGGCTCCAACTACCGGAGACAAATTCCTTGTGTGTTTTTGGACATACTTTGGACAAATAAAGATGATTCTGATTCTGATTCTGATTCTTATCCTGATCATTCATGAACGTTAAGGATCAACGGTGTTGAAAATTGATGGATGGATAATAATGTATTGAGCTGGCACATTTTTGCATGTTAAATGTAAACATGCATTAACCCTGAATACATACTGATGATACAAGAAATTACATTGTAAATCTTGTGCCTTGTTTGACAAATGGACAAAGACAAAATTTCAACTTTGGTCCAGCATTGGCTGAATTTTTTTTTCATTTTAATTATTTCTGCAAAGAAAGCCTGGTAAACAAGCTTAACAAACAAACAAGCAAACAAACAAACCTAACAAATAAGACTTATTTTTGGCTCTCTGAGTCACCAAATGATCAGCGTTTTGCAAGCGTAGGTTTCGGGACAGCACATACGGTACAACTAAGTCAGCAAGATAAGCGCGTGCTAACCCGTGTAATATTTTATGATTAAGTAACATGCCCTTAAAATCGAATCTCACGTAGACCAGGATGTATGTTAATTAAACTAAATGGCATTAAGTTGTCGAAAAACAATTATGATCTTTGATGACAAAAGGAGGAGTATCATTGTATCTGAACTTTTTTTTCTTTGCATTCAGCTGAATGATGTCTTACCAAAGGGACATGTTTTTCAGACACATTTAACACTAATCACATTATGTAATATTTCTTATTACAGCTACAATTTATCTTCTTTAAAGTAATTACTAGCCCCAGTCTCATTTTGTCTTTCCTTTACTTTATCACCTTCCACCACAACATTTGCTTAGAAAAGACAATGATGTATGTGACAGAGCTGATGAGAATAAGGGAGATTTGATGTCGATATCTATCACTGGAGGGAGAACAAGACTGGAAACACAGAGCTCCACAGCCAGTAAAGAAATAATTAGTTTAAAAGTCGGTCATTAGATTGTTTGTAATATAATATTTCTTACATGAAGTATCAAAACTATTTCTTTGTCTGCCTATAAGCACCCCCAAGTCTTCAAAAGTCTTCTCGTTATCTCTGCTTTGAAAAAGCAAACCACATCAGTTTTCTGAAATAAAGTTGTTTTGTTAAGATCATTGGACAAAAAAATTAATCTGTATGTCTGAAGAAATTAGATATTACATCAGTGGGACACTGACAAACAATTTCATCAAGACCAAATATCCATCCATCTATCCTATCTTGTTCGGGTTACAAGTGAGTGGGATTCCAGCTGACTTTGGGTGAGAAGCAGGGGAACACCCTGGGTTGTTCACCTGTGACACATAGACAAATAGCCATGCACACTCACATTCACATACGTATACTGTACATGCAATTTACAGTCTCCAGTTAACCTAGCATGGGTGTTTGGAATGTGCGAAGTAACTGTAGAAAACCAAGCCAGCAGTGGGGAGAGCAACAACACAGAAAGCTTCCAGCTGAGATCGAAATACAGAACCTTTGACTCTGAGGGATACATTCTAACCACATGTTCCCCCTAGAGGCAAGTTTATGAAATCACAATTTTAAAACTTCTGGTGATGAAATTAGGTTGGTCATATAGTGACCCTCAATCCAACAAACTCACGTGTTCTATCAGTCAAGTCATATTTATTTGTACAGCCCTTAATCACAAAAGAGACTCAAAGGGCTTCACAGGCCCAGAGTTGGCAATGATTGACGACATTCCCTCATCTGAACTTCCCAACCGGACAAGGAAAAACTCAAAATCCCATTTTGGGAAAAAATACACTTTGAGAAGGGACCGTAGATGGGGGGATCCCCCTTCCTGGATGACGAGGCTGCAATATTTATCCCATAGTCTGGTGCTGTACAATCTTCATTACTATGGCAATATGCTGTACAATGTTCGTTATGATGGCATAGAGTCCTTTTCAAGAGAAAAGGCGCCGCAGGGTAGATCCCTTCAGTGGTTCTGCCTCAGGATCTGGCCCGGTCCATAGCAACAACTCCAGGTGAAGTGGTCCACCTCAGATCTTGTCCTAGTTGGTTGGTGCAGAACCCAAACAGTAACAGCCTCAGATTCACAACGTCACCTAACCCGCTCTCCGAGCAGGAGACGAGGGGGGAGGAGATAGGACAAGCGGCAGTAAAACAGGCCTACATGTACTTTAACTAAATGCTAAAAAGTAGAAATGAGTCTTAAGTTGGGATATTAACATTTCTACTGGTGTAGCAGCACTAATATCCACAGGTAGGGCATTCCAGATTACTGGAGGCAGAATAAAAAATGCTTGAGAGCCTGCGGACTTCTTTCTGGCTCTCTGAGTCACGAAAGGACCAGCGTTTTGCGAGTGTAGGTTTCGGGACGGAACACAGCTAAGTCAGAGGGAGACAGCGAGATAAGAGGGTGCTAACCCCTGTAGTATTGAATGGGAGCCAATTCAAGTTGGCCAGAATTGGGGTAATATGATCGAACTTTCTCGTCCTTGTCAAAGGTCTTGCTGCAGCATTTTGTACTAACTGCAGGCTTTTAATACTAGATATGGGAAGACCAGAAAGCAGCATGTTATGATAGTCGAGGCGAGATGTAACAAATGCGTGAACTATGATCTTTGCATCACTAGTGGATAGGATGGGCCGTATCATAGCGATATAGCAAAGAATAAAAAATGCAGTTTTGGTAGTATTCTTAATGTGCTTTTGAAAGGAGAGAGTTGAGTCAAATACAACACAGATACTTTTTTGCTGACTCACTTTGGGTAATGGTTCTTTTGTCAAAACTCAGACTGCTGTCCATTAAATACAAAATATCATAACTACCACAACTGGTGAAGTCTCTGATTAGACCATTGTTTTGTATTTTGTTTTCCATCCATTTTCTGAGCCGCTTCTCCTCACTAGGGTCACGGGCGTGCTGGAGCCTATCCCAGCTGTCATCGGGCAGGAGGCGGGGTACACCCTGAACTGGTTGCCAGCCAATCGCAGGGCACATACAAACAAACAACCATCCGCACTCACATTCACACCTACGGGCAATTTAGAGTCTCCAATTAATGCATGTTTCTTTGATGTGGGAGGAAACCGGAGTGCCCGGAGAAAACCCACGCAGGCACGGGGAGAACATGCAAACTCCACACAGGCGGGGCCGGGGATTGAACCCGGGTCCTCAGAACTGTGAGGCAGACGCTCTAACCAGTCGCCCAACAAGAGATAGTAACTTGGCACAGAACTGCTTAACAATCACCAACGAGTTCGACAGTGTTCAAGCTTTTGCGCTAAATTTGTTTTTACGGTCTGTGGAACAATACACAAATCAACATCATTAAGACTATAATGCAGCAAAATGTACAGCATTGCTTGGGTAATATCCTGCTCATTTGACATTCATTCAATTAACCCTGCATTTAGTTGACTGTCTAGCACACAACCAAAAAATTGTGAGCAAGCAATTCTTTGCCGATGAATTATAATTTGAGTATTTCTGCACCTTTTTCATGAGTCTGAAATAAAGCTTAAATTGAAGTCTGAAACCTCAGTGTGTGGTATGTTTGCATACTGTATGTCATATGGAATAGGTTTGAAAAATGTTTGACAAAATGTCCTGCACATGAGAATCAACCAGCTAATTTTAATGTACAGTATTGTCACAATGCTATATTTTACCACAAAAACTTAGGGCCCCACTGGAACTGCAACTGTATAAGGATAAATGTTTGGCTTTCATAAAGCTTTCATATTATACAGTATATCAGCCATGTTGAAGTTCTCATTGACACACTTTTGCAAAAGGAAAAAAAACAGTGTTCATGCTTTTTCTCGCATCCAATCAATCAACCAATCCAGCAAAATGTTCTGACATGACGACTTGTTTAATCTTGCTGCTGACTGAAAGTTCTGTAGCATTTTTAACAGAAAATAATTGCTGTGTTAAGTTTGAAGGTAGCGGCACTGTGGACGACTGGTTAGACTGTTTGCTTCACAGTTCTGAGGACTGGGCTTCAATCCCCGGCCCTGCCTGTGTGGAGTTTGCATGTTCTCCCCGTGCCTGCGTGGGTTTTCTCCGGGCACTCCGGTTTCCTCCCACATCCCAAAAACATGCATGGTAGTTTAATTGACAACTCTAAATTGCCCGTAGGTGTGAATGTGAGTGTGAATGGTTGTTTGTTTGTATGTGTCCTGCGATTGGTTGGCAACCAGTTTGGTTCCCCGATGATAGGTGGGATAGGCTCCAGCATGCCCGCGACCCTAGTGAGGAGAAGCGGCTCAGAAAATGGATGGATGGGAAGTTTGAAGGTCTATTTTGGCTTTTTAGACCTCAATAGAGTGACTCTCTAACATGGATTAAGTATAAAAGTGTCCATTTCATTTAAAAAAAACACTTTGGTTTTGTCATCTGTGTGTCCAGAAAAGACCATATGACAGCTACAGTACTTCTGTTTGACCCAGTTTTGCTTTCTCCATATCATATTTGGCTAAGACCGCCCTCTTTCCTCTGATTGGTTGCCTCCTTGTAGAAGACACACTTGTGAGAGCACACTGGCTCGGGAGTGTAACGGGAAGGCGGAGATCTTTGCTAGTGACATATATAAGCGTGAGAAATACGAATGACCGGATTTCAGTCCCTCCGGCAGAAAAACGTCTGGAACTCAGGCATGTGTGGACGGTTTTAATTCATATTTCACAAGTTTACTGAGGCACTATAGAGACAATATTACATCCCAAATACCAGAAAAAGTTGGTTTGACAAAATACAGTATGACCCCTTTCATAAATGCTTAGCATTTTCAAGTCAAAAGAGTAAAGGGTACAAATCACCTCCATGCAACAAGGATGATGGAATGCTGAGAAAACAGCACAAATCATGGCCTACAGTATTACATTGTGTAGGTGTACCTAATAATGTTTCCACTGAGTGGACAGTCGGTAAAGCCTGCCTACTTGTGACCTGCGCTTACATACTGTACTTAAAGAAAGATATGGAGAATAATTTCCACCAAGTTACGAGCCCTTGTAATTAGCATATTTTTATTTTAACTTGAGTTTCAGATTCACTCGTATGTGTAATAGAACATTAATGTCTTTGTGCAGCCTGGGGACTCTGCTGTCAGTTAAACTGTCAGTCGTTTCAAGGGCTCCTCTTCTCTCTGTCACACACTACAACTGTACAGCGAGACTGCTGACAGTTAAGAATTGCTTCTCACTAACTGTACTTTGACCACACAGAGCTCAAGCAGACACATGTATCCCCAGAATAGGTTATCATCTCTTTGACAGGAACTTTACATACTTTGCCTATAGAATTTGAATCAGGAACTGATGGACAGACACATATGTAACACACTCCACAGGCATTACAAAAAAGTAAAGGTTTATTCAAGTAGTAGTAATAACTTTGAGGTTTGGTTCACATCTAGAGCTTTTCTGACATACCCCTAATTACACAAATAATGAATTGCATGATTGACTGACATAATAAGTGAAATACACTTGCAAAACCCTTTCACAAAGGGTTTCTGCAAAATGGCAGTCCACCTAACAAAGGCAGGACATTGTATTGGAAGAATGCATACCAACTGAGGTTTTTATTTGAAAAAAAACCCCAAAAAACATCAAATCTCTGTTTTTTTCCAGGTCCGCAAATTATATCATGCTTACCTAAACAAAGAGATCTGGTGGCCCTAGTTGAAATAAAATGGCCAGTGCACAAAGAAGGAAATTTAAACAAGTGCTAAAAAGAGCAGTGATGTACGAAAATATTGAGAGCTGGACAGTCTTATGTCATGTGGGATAAAATTCTTGCACCTGCAGCAGTCTATAGACGTTGTGAAGCACTATTCCCTGCAAAGCAGAGAAAAAGAGTACATGAGCGGTGTTGAATGAGTCTCACACTGTAAAGTAAGCTTTTTTGCTGCATCAGTCAAATGGAAAGGAATGAAGTAGATGTACTCCACCACAACAACCAGTTTCCTCTTATGGACAATAAACAGGCTGGTATACAGTAAGTGCATCGACCGACCTGCTGTTCCTGATCAGGTCTGCAAGCTCTGTGGTCATTACTGTTTAAAATCTACCATCGGTTCTCTAGCATGAATGTGCTTCTGGCTGATGGAAAAAAACATGATTAATTGGCAACCAGAACAAATATGACATTATTGGGGCATGTGAGAATAACACCTATACTGTATGTGTTCACTGTTCTCAGACATTTTAATAATAGCTCCACAAAAAGGGTTATCTTTTCCAAAGCCATTATGATGATTTCTAAACTCCCTAGCTCTTGTTAGTAAAGTCAGAGACAAGACTAATCTCCTTAATAAAGAAATTACGACCAGACATCGTCCAAAACCACAAGGACAGTCTTCATGGCAGAACTGACTATGCCGTGCGAGGATGGGATGGAGGAGGCCTACGAGCAGAAGAGGGAGAGATACACAGAGCTAGCATCTCTGTGCCGCCAAGCATGGTGGAAGGGATACACATATCACGTGGAAGACGGCTGCTGAGGGTACACTGTAGCACCCACCCAGTTACTCCAAGGGCTCTCGGGATTACAGGTTTCAAAGTCAAAGAGGCCACGATATACAGTTTCTGCATTTAAAAAGATTGGACCTAAAGACAAATGCAAGTGAAAGTGCTGAAGAATACTTGCTGACAGAGTTTTTGAAAACAAACATTTAAAATATCTGACATACGCTTCTTTAGAGCCCCAAAATATCTGGTCACCCTGTGCGTTTGACCTCCAGAAGTTGAGTAATGTATCTTGTAGAATTACAAAAGAATAAAATTACAGTAAATCAAAGGATGATTTTACACTTTGCTGGTAATGACTTATGGTGCTCCAGTTTTATTTTGTTGGTCTCTGTCCTGAATTTAAGAAATATTCTGTCTATTTCTAGCGACTTCATCCCTACAGTTTATTTCCTGCCTGATTAGCCTCAGCTGATTACTTGCGACCCGAGTGAAAGGATTTGATATATGACTGTTTTGCTGTTAATGTACTTGAACACTCATGTGCAACACTTCAGCACTCTGTTGGAAAGTTAAAGAAGTGAAAATATCACAAAAGGCTTTTGACTCTAACAAAGAAACACGACCACAGAATTCAGAATCGCTTTCTGGTTCACATTTAGCCATCAGTATTGTATCCTAAACATAGAAAAGGAAGCTGCTATCAAATTCAATGTGCCCTCTTAGCATCATGGGCACATTGCCAACTCTATTTATCCAGCCATTCCGTTTGATCATACACAGCAGGATGTGCATGCATTCGTAAGCTATGCCTACGTAGCCAGTGAGAGGACAACAACTTGGATATTGGTGTTAGAAAATCTCTACACTAAAGCATCCAAGATTGGTCACAAATCCCACAACTGGGGATTAGTTGGCATGCATGGAGGCACATCAGGTGGTGAGCAGCAGTGTGGAGCACATGGCATGGAGGTAGAACTAATGCTTCTGATCCATGAACAAGTTCAATGTGGCCCACATGTCGGTGCTGGGCAGTCATCACTGTGATGATTGCTGCATAACACGCCTGCCTGAGTGAGACGCATTGGTTTTAATACCAAGTCATTTTACATGGCTTACAGTATGTAAGATAAGAGACCCTCAATGGAGACACCCTACTGGTTCATCAGTAGCTGAGAAAATTACCGTCATGGTACCATTTACACTTTTGTCAAGTTTGCCTGACCTTAAAAAAAAAAAGACACATTTTTACAGTTTACACTGACTGACAATATCAAAAAGTAGTACATTCTTGTAGCTATACAGTCCATAGGTATTTGGGCAATGCAGAAGTTTTAATATTTTGGCTGTATATCGCAGAATGGATTTGAAATAAAATAATCAATGTGTGTTTAAAGTGTACAAATTAAATGAAATTAGTTTAACAACAGTATACAGGAGTGCTTTCCATGTATTAAAAGACATTTTATTCAGTGTCCCCATTTGCATGGGCTCAATATTATTTGGTACACCTTGCTTTAACCACATATTGATTATTTTATTTTAAAGAGTAAGAGTAAAATGACAAAGTCTACAGAACTGTGCATAAATCTTAAGTCACCACTAGCTTTATTATACTAACGGGTGCCATGATTGGGTATAAAAGGAGCTTCCCTGAATTGCTCAGCAAAGATGGGGTGAGGTTCACCTCTTTGTGAACAAGTACGTGAGAAAATAGTCGAACAGTTTAAGGACAATCTTCCTCAACATACAATTGCAAGGAATTTAGGAATTTCATCAACTACGGTACATAATATCATCAAAAGGTTCAGAGAATCTGGAGAAATCGCTGCATCTAAGCGGCAAGGCCTAAAACCAACTTTGAATGCTCGTGACCTTCGATCCCTCAGGTGGCACTGCATCAACAACCGACATCAATGTGTGAAGGATATCACCACATGGACTCAGGAACACTTCAGAAAACCAATGTCAGTAAATACAGTTTGGCGCAACATCCGTAAGTGCAACTTGAAACTCTACTATGCAAAGCAAAAGCCAATCATCAACAACACCAGAAACGCTGCCGGGTTCTCTGAGCCTGAGCTCATCTAAGATGGACTGATGAAAAGTGGAAAAGTGTTCTGTGGTCTGACGAGTCCGCATTTCAAATTGTTTTTGGAAATTGTGGACATCGTGTCCTTCGGGCCAAAGAGGAAAAGAACCATCCGGACTGTTATGGACGCAAAGTTGAAAAGCCATCATATGTGATGGTATGGGGCTGTGTTAGTGCCAATGGCATGGGTAACTTACACATCTGTGAAGGCACCATTAATGCTGAAAGGTACATACAGGTTTTGGAGAAACATATGCTGCCATCCAAGCAACGTCTTTTTCATGGACGCCCCTGCTTATTTCAGCAAGACAATGCCAAACCACGTTCTACACGTGTTACAACAGCGTGGCTTCGTAGTAAAAGAGTGTGGGTACTCGACTGGCCTGCCTGCATTCCAGACCTGTCTCCCATTGAAAATGTGTGGCGCATTATGAAGCGTAAAATACGACAACGGAAACCCCGGACTGTTGAACAGCTGAAGCTGTACATCAAGCAAGAATGGGAAATAATTTACCTACAAAGCTTCAACAATTAGTGTCCTCAGTTCCCAAATGTTTATTGAATGTTGTTAAAAGAAAAGGTGATGTAACACAGTGGTAAACATGACCCTGTCCCAGCTTTTTTGGAACGTGTTGCAGCCATAAAATTCTAAATTAATGATTATTTGCTAAAAACAATAACGTTTATCAGTTTGATCATTAAATATCTAGTCTTTTAGTGTATTAAATTGAATATAGGTTGAACATGATTTGCAGATCTTTGTATTCTGTTTTTATTTATGTTTAACACATCGTCCCAACTTCATTGGAATTGGGGTTGTATTTCAACCCATTTTGGTGCTGATCTGGATAAGGCTGCATTATTATTATTATTATTATTTATTGCTTTATTTTTACCACCCCCAGTAGCACCCTGTCTTTTCTTTATTCTCCATTAATCAGGAGGTAACCTGCTAGCTAACAAACAAATGGCCAAACAAACCCAAATACAAAGCTGGAGGTCTGTGCTACTTAGTGACCTTCTAGTTATATATGATTGAAACAACTAATCTATTGATGGCCGAATAGTTTTGAGCAGTAGTGTATGCCATTGTCCAAATACTTTCACAGCTAACCATACATACATAGCGTGTAAGCAAAATAGAGTACCAAGCAGCACTGTGCCAATGCTGATGCTGTCTGGTGAAAATGCACTGTGAATGTAAATGCACATGAAGCCAAACCTTTAAAATCGTTAAATATTCCAGAAACTGCATAAGTGATCTGATGTGTTGTGCTACGTTACAGCAATTACAGTAACCGAGGGATGGGCAACAGAAAGGTAACAATAACCTCAAAAAGAACCACATTAGGCACACCAGCTCACTGAAATGTGTCAATCACCACTACCATTTTTTTTTTTAGTCTGTGGTGTTTATAGTATAATATTTGTTGATTGATTCATGGATTTATCCCCACTGCATTGCCACAATTAGTTGGCAATAGCCAATCTGTCCTTTGTGCTTGGGAAAGACAATTACTTTTTCTATCACTCTTCAGTGCTGTCAGAGTTCAGTCCTGCTTACAGATTTAGGCTGACAGCAGATCCACATGGCACTAAATGATTTAGAGTGAGTCAGACACAGTTCACATCTTTTGTATGTGTGAGAGGTTGACAGTGTGAGGGGGTTGTTGTTTGTCTTCGCTGTATGAGTCCAATTAAACTTTAATTCAGGAGTATTGTGGCATATTTGAGGACCTATTATGCAAAGCATGCCTGGCAAGAGAGCAGCAAAATAATCATGCAATCAGGAGAGCTGACCATTTAACGGCGGCTGGATCGAACCATGTTTCTGTGGGATTCGAGTAAAATATCCTCTTAGTTTTTGCTCATTTAAATATAACCCTATATTTCTGGTGTATGTCTCGACTTAACATTGCGGTCCATGAACGTGTTCACAATTATAACACTTAGATTTAACTGTTCCTTCCATAATACTACTTTTAATTGTAGAGTTTATTTTCTGAACTTCTTGGTTTGACATTAAATGGAACCTTAAAAGTCACTTTTCTTTAAAAATGCAACTCTAAAGTCACACAAAAGGTCAGATTTCCAACCGGTGTCTTGTGCAAACTAACACAAAATTCCAATATCTAATCTCACCGAACCCCCACCACAAGTAGGATTAAAGTGGCACTAAACAGGCCCAAAACTGTCATGTAAATTCGACATACCACAGAGAAGACTAATGTTAACAAGCCTACCAAATTTTAATGAATAAAAAAAAATTGCTAAGTATATAAAATTAGGCTTCAAAACTTGAATAATAAGGGCCGCCTCTCATCTCTCTGTGGGCGTGTCGAATGGATGCGCCAAAAGGAACCAATCATACGCAGTGGGTGATAGCTTACACGATGTAAAATCACGTTAGGAGGCTCAACTTCAAAATGTAATGGTTTTTGTGGACTATAATCTTAAAAATAAGCACACAAGTCAATTTACCCTTGTTGTTGGTAACATAATGTCATAGCCGAACACGGCACCTGACGACAGCGGGACGGTAGGAGGAAGCCCAGGTAGTTAGACAGTCGGCACTGCCCCATTCACTAGTATCAAGTTACCCACGAAGCCATGTTGTCTTGAAAGGTTACAAAACCATCTGTCGTAAAATGCGCACTGCAGAGTTGACTGGTAGTGTTGATGTTCAGCTCGTCATCTGCGTGTGTCTTTAAAAAGTCAATCCATCGCTTTTTTATTCACTAGTTTCAAGTTACCCACAAAGCCATGTCGCTGGTGAAAGTTTACAAAACTATCTGTCGTAAAATGTGCACTGTCGAGTCGGGTGCTGGTGTTGATGTTCAGCTCGCTATTTGCGTGTGTCTTCAAAAAGTCAATCCATCGTTTTTTTATTTCCTCATTTTTTTGGGTGGTTAAATAACATCACCGATCTGTTCTGTGAAACTGAGGCATCCAGCGAAGACTTCAGGTTGTACCCATCGTTAGCTTGCTAACTCCACGCTGGAGTGGTAAATGTGGCTTGCTACGGAAGCCAAGCACAGCTAACTAACAACTGAAATGTGTAGCCAAACGAAACGACGTCACTTTGTCCTTATGTAGTGGGAGTAGGCCCTCACGCTCGAAAGTATACGCTCCAGCCCCGTAATGTCACGGGGCTGCGTTTTAGCCCCGCCCACAAAATTATTAACATTCAAACGGTCAAAAAGATGCTTAAGCTATATCTCAACAATTCAGCACTATATTGTTATGTCTTTGCATGTTTTCAGCACTTATCTTCAAACATATTTCATGTATTTAGAAACAAAACACGGATATCTGCTTAGTGCCACTTTAAGTCATTTGGAATGCATGCCTACAATTGAAGCTGCTTTTTCCATTTTTGAGAAAGCCAGACAGATACTGTATGCTACATGACATTAGTGCCTGGTCTTGATGTAATGAAATGCAACCTATTAATTTCGTTATTGCTTTGTGGTTTATTTGACTCATTCTATAGTGCAACATTAAGACACTACTCAGTAATGCTGAATCATGCAGGGGGAATTTTGCAGCTTTAGTTAGGAAGCAAATCAGAGCAATAGTAGAGCTGTCTGGAACAGTTAGTGCAGTCCTCCAGCCCAGTAGCTAAGTAGTTCAGACACAATGAAATGTGGCTGCAGTCGTGTTCAGGAGACATGCTGTACAGTCAGTATGGCTTTAGAGTTCAGTTGTTATTTGTAATTGATAATTCAACGTTGATTGTAGTCGATAACAAAATCATGGGGTCATTCTGGGGTACAAGAATCTTACCTGCAATAGAGTCACAGACCAATCAGGTGTCAATCACAGGGCTCACACAGAAACTGACAACATTCAAATGCACATCACACTTACAGGAAGATTTTCAGTCTTCAGTTAAAATAACACATGCTTTTGGACTGTGTAAGTTTAGAACTCCTCTAAAGTCAATGGAGTTACAATTCTTTAAACTGAAATTAGCACCCCAAAGCAGAGTCAACACAATTGTAAAGTACACCAGAGTTATGAACAAAAAGCAACAACAAGGCAATCAGAGTGGACAGCATCAACCACTACAGAACAATTACATATTCCACATTTTCTCTCTCTTTCTCTCTCTCTCTCTCTCTCTCTCTCTCTCTCTCTCTCACTCTCTCTCTCTCTCTCTCTCTCTCTCTCTCTCTCTCACTCCTTTTTTTGTTCTGCTCATCTGCATGGTCATGAAAATAATGGATCTGCATGCCTTTTTATGCTGGAACAGTTTTTCCTGTCCAACGGGTGGGTTTGAAATTTTTTTGTCCTCAGTAAAGGACAAAAAAACGATTAGTGGGATGAAACTAAATGATCAGTGTTTTGGCTCATGTTTAATTTTGATTGGGAACAAGCGTGAGACCTTATCCACTTGTGAGGGTCTGTGTGTGTGTGTGTGTGTGTGTGTGCATGTGTGTGTGTGTTTGTGCTTGTCGCACCTCTCGCAGGCGATTGGATAATTGCTTTCCTGTTACAACCCTGCTGACTTACTGCAGCAAGACTGATTGTCGTGCTCTCTGCTGATTGGCTGCTACGATCTTCAAATCCTGCTGCTGTCAGTGTGAGGGGAGGCACGTTTGACAGCTGTCACGATCCTCCTCGTCGCTGTCAATTTGTGCTTTGAAATTTCTGCCAAGGAATGATTGCAGCTTATAAAGGTTTAGGTTTTGTGCGTGTGTGTGTGTTAGTGACAGTGA
This sequence comes from Phyllopteryx taeniolatus, assembly GCF_024500385.1. Taxonomy (NCBI): domain Eukaryota; kingdom Metazoa; phylum Chordata; class Actinopteri; order Syngnathiformes; family Syngnathidae; genus Phyllopteryx; species Phyllopteryx taeniolatus. The sequence continues at coordinate 17,359,497 of NC_084509.1, read as the reverse complement.
CTATTTATTTTCCCCAATGACCATTTGCAAAGCTCCTAAAATAATGGAGGTATCCAATGACAGATACAATCAGCACTGCTTTAAATGACTAATCTATCTGGTTCTATACTGGGACTCTCCCCCTGTGTAACACTGAAAACCAAGGATCACTTCCGTAAGTGTAATTATCACAGTGTCAAAAGACTTTCAGGTTAAAATATAGATGGCACTAAAGCCAAGACTATAAAATGTGTGACCTTTGAATTACAAAGTCAGTGGTTGCCATTGTCACAGTAAGGTCTCAGGTTTGAGGCTGTGCTGGAGCCTTTCTACTCGTATCGTATATGCAGTTCCGACTTTCTGTGCTCACCACATAGCAAAAATAAGTAATGGACAGTATGTTCAGTTTGCCTTAGGGCTGTAATGTCAAGTCAACACAGTCAACGGCAAAATTAGTCCAATATCTTAACAGTTGATGGGTTGTTGATGACATAATTGTGCATGCATCTCACTCTATTACATTCTTTACCATCAGCACATCGCGCAGGCACGTTATGAGCCCAAATATTTAGACAGAGCATTGTGTTAATGTTACCATTAAAGGTATAAACACACCCTTTATTTCTCTACTAAAGCATAACCACGTCATAGAATAGAACGAATCTAAGCAAAAGTTGTTGCAGCTGGTGAACTGCTCCTCCAAAGTCAAATATAAAATGGCCAATGATCCTAGGAGCTAAGTTGTCTAGGGCTTCACCCATGGCAAAAAAGTCCTAGGTGAGGGACCAGACAGAGCACGGCTCCAAAAACCCATATGACGAATAAAATTAAAATTAATGGATTTTGCCCGGATGCGGGTCACCAGGACCCCCGTCTGGAGCCAGGCCTGGAGGTGGGGCTCGAAGGTGAGTGCCTCGTGGTCGGGCCTGCACCCATGGGGCCGGGCACAGCCTGAAAGGGTAATGTGGGTCCCCCTTCCCATGGGCTCACCACCTGTGGGAGGGGCCAAAGGGGTCGGCTGCAGTGTGACGATTACTTTGATTGTTGTTGTCACTTTTCTGAAGAAGTGTCATGTGGAAGTTGCAGGGCGGGAACCGGGGAAGTAGGGGAAGAAAACTGCACCAGCCAGAGACTGCTGCTTGCCACTGGGCTTCCCGCCTCAGAGTGCTTGCTTGCCGGCCGCAAGAGGGCGGAAGTCAGCCCTGGAGGTGGATTTGGAAAAACAAGTGGTAAGGGAGGTGAGGGGAGAAAAAAAAGAACTATTGCTGCTGCTGTTGTTCTCTTTTTCACCCGGGTATTTCAGCACGAAATGGTTGGTTGACAGGAAATGCATCTGTATGCCTATAATTTTTTATATTGGCACCTTCACTGTCCTTGCTTTTACTTGACTTTTCATTCATCTTTTGTACTGGACATAGCCGAAGCCGTAGTGTTCTATAAAATATACATATACTATATTTTGAACGAAGCACTTCTATCCCTGCACATGAACGTGAGTCTTTTGCACAGTACATTCACTGGATGTTAGCAAGACAGTGCTAATTTTGTCAGCATGGTTGCTGAACTTGAAGTCTGTGTGTACAGTACGAGAGCGGGTGACGCAGCAACTCTACTTACAGCATGAACGTGAATCATGTCCGAAACAACAGTTCTCTCTTTGAGTGCATACGATCAACAATTGACAGTTCATTCAGTGAATGTGTCATGCATCACTACCCTGCCCTGACTGACTCCCGTCTCTGTGTGAAGCCTACATTCGTGAGTGATACAGCACTGCAGCAGCAGCATGTTAACTAAATGTGAGCATGTCCTGCGGAGTTGATCAAATATTGTAAAGTAGGAAAGGTGGTGGATTTAAACAAACCAACAAACACCATAGCTGTAGCAGAGCTATCCGAGTTCACAGTCTAAGCCAAAACTCAACAATGCTTTTGTGCTTTAACAAACTGTTTCGCAAGCTGTCCCAAAGAGGACTCCACGAGTATGGAGCTGGGATTTCAGCATTTTTGTATATTAAAGAGTTTCAACAAATCAAATTGGGTAACGCTATTTCAGCTCATTTTAACCTGGGAAACAGTGTAAGACAAGGCAATGGCTGTAGAACTACCTGTGTAATAGGGGCAGAGGTGAGTAGTAACGTGCTACATTCACTCTGTTACATTTACTCAAGTAACATTTTCGATAAATGCACTGTACTTTTTACTTTTACTTGAGTATTTATGTGAAGAAGTATCGATACCTTTACTCCGTTACAATGATCAACATGCCGTTCGCTACTTTTATTTATCCATTCATGGGTGTGAATGTCTATTTTTAGACTCCATCTTCGACTTTCGCATTGGGCGCCGAATCAAACGGGATCACTAATGTCATTCACCTATCAGACGACACAAGGCAGTCACATGACCGTGCAGGTAGCCTTTGCGAGCCAATCAAAATTACTAATTTTTTGGGGGAAAAACAGCCTGTTTACACACCAAAACACAGCCGCTTTGTCATGCAGCTCTTAAATTGTGACTGCCCAAACTTGGATATTTCAGCCCACTTTTACTTGAAAAAACACCTTGCCGTAAGTTGCGCAATCATTTTGGTCAGCACCTCATCCAAGGCCTTTTGCCTGAGTGGATCAATTGGGCTTGACACAAATCTACAGCTGTATCATGCCATCAATTTCCCATTAAAACCTTGTACCGCCACAATTTGGACTTTTTAATATCATGAGATTCTCAAAGGAAGCACAGTGTACTAGTGGTTAGAACGTCTGCCTTACAGCTCAGGCCCTCCTGTGTGAAATTTGTTCCCTGGAGTTTGCGTGTTCTCCCCATGCTTGGTTTTTCTCTGTGTAATTATGCTTCTTCCAATACAGCAAAAACATGCATGTTATGTTCATTGAAGACCCTAAATTACCCATAATTTGAATGGTTGTTTGTCTCTATGTGCTTTCCAATTGTCTGGTAACCAGTCCAGATTGTACCCCGCTTCTCACACAAAGTTAGCTGGGGTAAGAGCCAGCTCTCCAGTGACACGAATGAGGACAAGCAGTATAGAAAATGGATGGATGGATTGAGATTCTCCATGTTGTTCTGCATGCACCGTTACGCATATACTGTAGCTAACACAACCAATTGAATAACATAATACCATGTCTGCGTAGATTCTCAGTCATCCAGGTCATGGTAATCCGCAAAGGTTGAATCAAGGCAACTGGACTGTTCTTGTAGATTGAAGACATTTCGCCTTTAATTTTAATTTTAGGTTTTGACTCTCCCTATTTATGCCTCAGTGGGTGTGTCCCCTGGGGATGGTCAAATATAGGGTGTTCTTGTTGTTGCCCTGCATGGTTGGTGAAATGATCATCCTGTCAATCAGTTCTTCACTGATCGTGTGGTAAAACAGCTGATTAGGGCAACTCTTCCCGTTGAATGAGGTGACCTTTGATATGCCATCATCAGTACCTGAACCAGGGGCTGGGTTTCGTTCCTCTGATGGAGTCCAGTGCTTTTCTCTCCACTTCTTCTCTATATATATTGCCCACAGCGGGGGAGACTGGTGAGCACATGGCCCAGCCAAGTTTCTGCTTGTAGAAACATTAATTGCATTGGAAGTCTGTGGTGCTAAGGCAAAGTTGACGTCAATCACATGCCTGGCACGGTGTGAGGTTGGTTCTATCCATTTTGTAATACAACAAGACTCCAGCCTACAGTCCTGTTGTGAAATCAGTCCTGGAACCTTTCTGACACACCTCATATTGGTGCACTTTATTCTTCCCATGTCTATAAGTTCTGTCTCATTAAAAATTTATTACCTGTAACCTAAACGAATAAAATTTTAGAGTGATGATTTGAAGTCCCATGTTCTTCCAAAAGATTCATCCATGCAATCTGGTATTCTGATGTTTTCAATTGGAAACATGGGTACCCTCTTCTGAAAGCCTTATCTAAATAATTAGAGCATTAAAACTTTGTAACTTTAATGAGATTTGTTGGAATGATGGAATGCAACATGAGAGACAATGAGACAAGGCAGTAGAGAGGGGAAGACTGATTGTCAACAAAATGAGGCTTTGTTGGATTCTTAATCGAGTCACATCTCCTTTAATGGATCCCATCATCCCAAAGCACTAATTACATATTTTCACTGCTTTGTTTGAGTTAAAAGACACAAACCGCACAGATGTGCATCATTTTCATTTGGGTATGATTAAAGTAAGCTATTCTAAAAAAATTAGTCCCTTGCCTCCACTTAACTTTGACTAGCATAACATTTAATCAGCCAACTGAATTTCATTAACTTTCACCACCAACCAAAAGCTGTTGAATCGAGTTTGAATCATTTATTTGTCAAATAGCGTAACACACAGCAATATAAAGTTTTCCCCATTTATGTCGTTGCAGGTAGTACTGTTATGAAGTGGATGCAAAAGAAAGTTTAAGAGTTGACATTTGTAAAACAATAGTAGAACATCACAGAGTACTGACTGGCCACACAAAGCTTCAGCTAAATCCAAATGACATACCTAGCATTATCCAAAGCTGGCAGGGTGACTATCATTAGCAAGTGAACACAAGTTCCCAATACAAGGCACAATAAGGCTAAAGGTTGCTTATGTGACAGGTTCAGTCGTTTTGAGTTTTCTGCATATTTTCTTCACCACTTTGTTTGATTTTTCAAGATGAGTTAAAGGTTATTTAGAATTATGTAAATTGAGTTCATGAGTCATTAAACCAGGTGAGTTATTCAAGCCAATAACAGCTTCCATTTGTGACTGCAAAGTATCATCAATGAAAAGTTCAATTGAATCGAATCACCTTTTATTGTCATGAACATGCACATGAAATTTGTTCTCTGCGTTCAACCCATCACAGTGAACACATACACATACACAAGTTGGTGGAACACACTGGAGCAGGGGGCAGCTGAAGCACCTGGGGAGCATTTCGGGTTATCAGTGTCTTGCTCAAGGACACCACAGCCGTGAGTCCGGGAGATGTTGGCGGATGGTCCAGTCGGGGTCTTGAACCTAAGTCCCCCACGGTGGCAGAGGATGATCTTAACCATTGGGCCACGGCTGGGCCATGGATCAAGTTCCCATTTTTTCTTCAATGTATGGCTCTAATTTTAATCAACGAAGTTCCTTTGTAAAGTTTCACTAATTCCATAAATCTACTTCTACAAAAGGACAATTTACAATATGTGCGAGGTAACACGTCAATTTGCATTTTCTGTCTCACTCAGAAAAAGCATAAAATAGAAAACTGACATGAACTGTAAAAATGTCAACCCAAACAATTAACAAAGCACAGATTGTGGTATTTTCTTTTATTTGTCAGTGCATTTCTTTACCATTGAGGTTTGGGTTCCAAATCTTACAATAATCCACCAGAGCTGGCAGGCAGGTGGCTTGGCAGGGTAGACCTCACATATCATCGTTCCTATGCCTCGATTCATGCAGTATGGCTCAAAAGATTAGTTCTGCACTATGGCTAGAACTGACAGGCTTGTTTTTCAAAATGAAGATACTGTAGATTTATAGTCATATTGTGACCTGATCTGCAAGCTGTGTAAAAGAATTTCCGGGAGTGGTGTCACAAAAGATAGATTTCAAAGCCAAACTACAGGTAGATGTGTGAGTTGTGGCAGGGCAACTCGTGGTTGCTTCACAATGACTGAGCAGGCGCTTTGTCATAGCAACCACCCTACTCATCTGACCTGATTCTGTGAGTTTCCCCCCCTTCCCTAACTGAAGGGGTTGATCAAGGGGACCTGTTTTGAAGACAAGGATGACATCAAGATGGCAGTAACGAAGCTGCGGAGGATCCTGGAAGAGTCCTTCCAGGAGTGCATGAAGGTTTGGCAAAGAAGGCAGGAAAAGTGCATTAGACTCCAGAAGGATTCCTTCGAAGGGGAACACTTGTAGTTTGGACTTTGGATTTGAAATATAAGTTTTGTGCCACTAGTCCTGAATTTTCTTATGACACACTTTGTATAGACAAATACAAGTACTATGCATGTGTCATGTGATGGCTCTGTGGAAGGCAGGCTGACTGGTTTAGCACTTAACATACATGCTGCAAATTGACATTGCTCTGCCTTCCTTACAGAGATGTGCTGCAGGTGGTCATGATGAACACTGTTGCCTGCAGGTTAAGTTGTTTTTTTGCTTTATAGACAAAATGTGAAAACATCTGTAGAACCACTAGCAGCACAATGCTGGCAAAATAAGCTTCTTTAGTCTAAAAAATTGTATGATACAGTATGTTACTAAGTGCTATGATTCTCACATCTCCATGCCATGTTTCATCCTTTTTACATAATCACTCTGACAAAATCACAATGATAAGGTTTGCCACATTGGGCTTCCTGAGTAGTCCTTAAATGTATTAATGCAGAGACATTTTCTTTTCACCAAACAGTCCTCCAAATAAAATATTTAAGAGTCATGACAATGTTATTTTCCCCTTTATGACCTGCAGCTACTGTCAAGATCTGATCTTGCATTTTGTGGACTGTGCACCACCTTCTGCTGTTACTTTACATCACTGAAATTGAGTCAGTGTAAACTTGGTAATTTTCAAGAGTTTGAAACAACTTATTTTAAACCTCATTGCAGGATGTAGATGTAATGACCATAATATACAGTATGTCATATAATAATTTATTTCCTCATTAAAAAAAGAAAACTTCAAGTGCTATTGAACATCTCATACAGTCTTCGCAACAAATTGGATTGAGCGGTCTGCTTGAGTTGCTACTGTTGCACATTTGAATTCAACAGCTGGTGCAATGATAATAGTGATGCAACCAGTAATGATGCAACTTCAAAATAGATGTTCTTTAGTGGTCAAAAATATTGATCATGTTTGTCCATCAGGATTTATTAAAACAAGCTACGAGCAGAATGGGTCATGTAATACTATTAACAACATAAAAAGTAAGTTAACTGAAGAATGTATTATTCATTTTGTTAGGTTTAGTTACTTAGTTATTTAATACGGCGATATGATTAAAAAGGGGGGAAACGGAAACACGGTATCTCAACATACAACAATTATTTTAATTATTTTATAAACCAGACAACCATTTTCTTTACCACTTCTCCTCACTAGGGTCGCAGGCTGCTGGAGCCTATCCCAGCTATCTCCGGGCAGGAGACGGGGTACACCCTGAACCGGACGCCAGCCAATCGCAGGGCACATAGAAACAAACAACCATGCACACTCACATTCACACCTACGGGCAATTTAGAGTCTTCAATCAACCTACCATGCATGTTTTTGGGATGTGGGAGGAAACCGGAGTGCCCGGAGAAACCCACGCAGGCACAGGCGGGGCCGGGGATTGAACCCCGGTCCTCAGAACTGTGAGGCAGACGCTCTAACCAGTCATCAACCGCTCCACCTGATTCGATACAATGCAATAAAAAGATGAATCAAAAATGTGTACCAAAATTAGACTATGTTGGTGTGGTGCTGCTTGATGAAAGGGATGCAACGAATCCCTCTGAAAGTGAAGCCTGTGAGACATGCCTTGGGACTGCAGATAATGATACGCTTGAGCCAATATGAATGAAGTTAAAATTGGGAACTATAGCATTGTGAAATGATGTGGGCTGAATGAGTAATCTGATGATACAGGGACTTGCAGCCAAATTATACTGCGATGATGATGCAGTTCATACACTATTAACTTTGTATTTTGGAAAATGGAGTGTGAATAACTCTTGCCCTAAATGGTCATGGCTAAGTATTGAACATTTTTTTTCTTTTGAAGGACAAAGGGACAGCTAAACTGCCATCCACAATAAGTGTGTGTGTGTGTGTGTGTGTGTGTGCGTGTGTGCGCGCATGTGTGTGTGTGTGTGTAAAACCAGGAAATTATATCTGGACCTCTGGAGAATCTGAACCATTTCATATTGGCAATGGAAGCCTCAGCACTGGCATCCACCAACTGAAGTATGACATGCTTTCAGAACTTGCGACATGAGATAACATAACAATTCACCTTTGTATAAGAGAGAGAGAAAAGTTATCTTTTGTAAAAATATCATTCCAGTTTGGCAATATTGGCCCACTGCGGTTTTAAAAATCAGTCTTTTGACTCAGAGTGCAGGCCGAAATAGGCTGCATCATGCAAGTAAATATATTCACCTGCCACAAGAATTATCTCATAGGATGAACTGTAAGAGTAGTATCATAAATTCTGCTTTTACAAGATATCCATCCATTCATCCATTTTCTGAGCCGCTTCTCCTCACTAGGGTCGCGGGCGTGCTGGAGCCTATCCCAGCTATCATCGGGCAGGAGGCGGGGTACACCCTGAACTGGTTGCCAGCCAATCGCAGGGCACATAGGAACAAACAACCATTCGCACTCACAGTCATGCCTACGGGCAATTTAGAGTCTCCAATGAATGCATGTTTTTGGGGTGTGGGAGGAAATCGGAGTGCCCGGAGAAAACCCACACAGGCACGGGGAGAACATGCAAACTCCACACAGGCGGGGCCGGGGATTGAACCTGGGTCCACCGTGCCGCCCTTATACAAGGTAATAATTCTCAATTTTGATTGGCTCTATGAGGGCAGTATTTAGCAATGGACGCTGAATGCTTCTGTTATAATCAACTGACAATGGTCATGTACAGTACATTCTTGTGAGAATGCTGTTGTTAAATGGAGGGCTTGAGAATAATAAAAACTTGGTTCAGAAATGCACACTCATACTATAAACATTCCTATATTTTGTAAGGGATTTTTTTTTTTTTATTCTATAGTGATTCTGCTAAAGGTCCTTTATTTTCAGTAACGCTTCACCATGATATGTCTTATTTGTCAGGTACACATTCCTAATGTATTCAGTTTTAAATTTAAGTGCTCACAGTCCGTGGTAAGCAAGAAAACCCCCATGACTTTAGTTCATCCATCTCATCATGATTTGGCACACTGATTATCCCACTTACACGTCTACCTCAAGCAATGTGAATGCGAATAACCATGCAAATAATTAAATAGTAATGAGACGCTAAGTTCGTGGCTCTTCAGTGTGATATAAAATGTAATAGAGCCTAACACCTCACAAGGACGGATGGTGGTGAAGCTTTTCGTTCAATGGAGTTAATGAATGCGTTTATCTTGATGGGAATTTTAATGATCAAATTGCTTCCATACCTCCAAGCATGCCGATCTGATAAGCAAAAGCACTCCTCAGTGTACTTTAGGCATTCCATCCATCCATGAGCCGCTTCTCCTCACTAGGGTCGCGGGGGTGCTGGAGCCTATCCCAGCTGTCATCGGGCAGGAGGCGGGGTACACCCTGAACTGGTTGCCAGCCAATCGCAGGGCACATAGAAACAAACAACCATTCGCACTCACAGTCATGCCTACGGGCAATTTAGCGTCTCCAATGAATGCATGTTTTTGGGATGTGGGAGGAAACCGGAGTGCCCGGAGAAAACCCACGCAGGCACGGGGAGAACATGCAAACTCCACACAGGCGGGGACGGGGATTGAACCCCGCACCTCAGAACTGTGAGGCTGACGCTCTAACCAGTCGGCCACCGTGTACTTTAGGCATTGCTTTTGTAAAACATCTCCTCTACAGTTGAGACAAATAGTCAATACAAATCATATTATTGCATGCTGTAATTTATTGTACATAAACCATTTTGGTGTTCAATATCAAAATGATTTTTTAAATGAATAATGCGAAAAGAAAAGGTACAATAATGGACAGAAACCCAAATATATTTATATATTTTACTTTCCAGTAAAGCCTCTTTTGATGCAACAACACATTAACGTGTGTCTCTCCTTTTCTACTCTGTCCTAGAAGCATAAATTATGTCACTAAAATGCAGGGATATATTGAATGCAGGAAGTTCCTGATATTTCCTGCATTAATTAATGGTTAATTATACAATTGAACATTCGTCATCATTTTGAACCATTTAAAAATGAGAAATTAAAAAGTGAATTCATTAAAACTGATCATGCGCAAGCGCAAAATCTAAACGATTCACAAAAGGGCTTTTATTAATCTTCTGTACTTAATCAAATTCAACAGCAGACAGGCACCTGATCTTTTGATTGGTTGAGTTGAGTGAGCACAGATGCATCCGTGCTAGAGAAACAAGAGATGGTTAGACAGAAAAATAGTGTTTGCAGGAAACTGCTTTAGAGATTGAGAAAAAAATCCTTAAAAAGTCAGCTGTCAAGTTTTGTGTTCTTTGTGGTCTTGGAGGCAAGAAGATGGAGGAGAACCCAATTACAGGGAGGAAAGGCAGGAGTGCAGGAATCTCAAACGCGTATTTAATTTAAAAAACAATAAGGCAAACAAGGTGCGTGGAATCGTGAAATAAAAGTAATCGACAAAGTTTAAAGATAAAAAAAAACAAGCTTCAAAAAAACAAACCCTGGGAACAAGTCACCACAAAAGGGAACAAAACATGACCAGGAAACTGACTGACATGACAAACGGCATATGACAATGAAACCACGGAAACTAAATACGATCAACACCTAGATAAGATAGGGGTGGCTGGAGGGAGCTGATTGGTGGACACAAGGGACTGGGTTGACGAGAACAGTTGGAAATGAAACCTCAACGAGCAAGACAAGACAACATCCATCCATTTTCTGTACAGCTTATCCTCAGTAGGGTCGCGGGCGTGATTTTCTCCAGATACTCCGGTTTCCTCTCACATCCCAAAAACATGCGTGGTAGGTTGATTGAAGACTCTAAATTGAATCTGAGTGTGAATAATTTTATGGTTTGTTAGTACGTGCCCTGCGATTGGCTGGCAACCAGTTCAGGGTGTACCCAGCCTCTTGCCCGAAGATAGCTGGGATAGGCTCCAGCGCGACCCTACTGAGGATAAGCTGTACAGAAAATGGATGGATGTTGTCTTGTCTTGCTCGTTGGGGTTTCATTTCCACCTGTTCTTGTCAACCCAGTCCCTTGTGTCCACCAATACGCTCCCTCCAGCCACCCCTGTCTTATCTAGGTGGTCCTTGTATTTAGCTTCCCTGGTTTCATTGTCATATGCCGTTTGTCATGTCAGTCAGTTTCCTGGTCATGTTTTGTTCCCTTTTGTGGTGAGTTGTTTCCAGGGTTTATTTTTCAAAACAAGAGTTTTGAAAACAGGATATTTTGTCATATTATTTATGGCAGTGATGTTAGGGGCTGTGTTTGTAAGTGCGTGTTATGTTAGTGGCGTGACAGTGTCACCTCCATCCCTAACTCTTCCCAGGTATTTTCTCCAACAGAACAAAAACAATGCAAATTAAGTTATTAGAGTTTGAGTTAGAGTTACTTTGTTCATTGAGTGTACTACCTCTAACCCAGTCGTGTGCCTTATAGGAAAATTACATTTTGCATTCATCCATTCTTCTATGGCACTTGTAAGGTCGCAACTAAATGGAGCCTATCTCAGCTGACTTCGGGCGAGAGGCAGGGTACACCCTGGACTGGTCCCCAGTCGCAGGACACTTATAGACAAACACCAATTCATGGAGAATTTTGAGGCTTCAAATAACAAAAAAAAGCAGGTTAGAGGATGTGGGGGAAAGCCTGAGTAACCCACATAAGCACGGGTAGAACATGCAAGCTGCAAACACAGAGATGTTCCAACAGAGATTCAAATCTATACTGTGCCTCCTTGCTCAGCAGATCTGCCAACCGCTATGTAAATGGCATCTTTCAAATGTATATAAATGTCTGTCCATGTTCAAACCCCAAAATCTTATATTATGAGCAGATTCAGCTGTTCTAACCTTGGTGGGTCACTGCGCAGTTAACCACAGTGCAAGTGGAATATGATGGTAAAAAGTGAAAATAAATTCCTCAGTCTGGACCTTTATCCTATCTGCCCTCACACATAATACAGTAGTAGCGACCGAACTCTACTGTGAATAGAGAAAAAACGTAATTGGCGCGCCCCCTAAAAAGGTTTATAATTGGCTTCATTAATAGAAATGGTAACTGTACCTGGTCGTTGCTTCTTACTGATGACAGAGGGTTTTATACATCTTCATTGTGGTGTTTGCAGAATTTTATGGTACGGTACTTTCCATAATGTGAACATTTTCTGTCTATATGTATATCCAGGAGGTATACCTTCTCCTGGTGGGTCATAACCTTCTTTTGGCGCTTTGGCTGTTTTCCAGAGCACATAAATATGCAGAGATATTGTAATACACACAGAAAAACACAATGTAAATTACCTTGTCGTTTTATCCAAGGGAACCACATACAGTATTCGAGTACAGAGTACTGTATTCTATATTAATTTTTTGCTATATTTATGATGATATTGTTTATTAGAGAATTAGTAAATAATACATGTCATTTTGTTTTTATACCGCAAACAGGTGAAGTCACAAATGGCGCACAGCAAATAGGTGGGGGAATTATTCCTTGCAGTGTGAGCCACCCTTCTTCAACTTCAAAATCAGTTGAGTAGCTGTGTGTAATCCTGTTAACTGACCTCCCATATTTTTGCTTTGCACTGGGCAGAGGTAATATTGTGGCAGGATAAAAGAATGTACGTCATTCAAACACGTCTTTGTTCTTTGACTGCCTACAAAACACTAGAGTGAATAAAAGAAACTTGCGCCAAAAACATGACCGCCATTAAAGGTTTTCCACATGCCCCCACCTGCCTGCCTGACGGCTGAGAGGCATGTTCTTCATGTCCGCCCATACAACCCCCCCTGAACACCCAGAAGGAAACTCATGACAAAAACCTTCCAGGGGGCTTCACCAGCCTGCTGTAATGGCTATGTTGTCCTTCACTCGGAGGCGTGGGTGAAACCTGCCGCACAGGGTGTCCATGTGAGACAGGAGAAGGAGGAAGACACTCAACACTGTCACATGAAAGCCTGGCCGGGGGCTTAGGAGGCCGGCAACAGTACTTCGTATGCTACCATATGAGCTGGCTTAAGTCTATCCAACGAAACACACTCATCTCAAGCACAAAACCTTTAGGAGCACACCCTAAACGGGCCGTCATACGAAGTTTGGAGGGGCAAGCGGTGGGCATCGTTGCGCACAGAAACAAAATTAGTTAACATAAGCTTGGCCGGCACGAATGAGGGCCAGAGTCAAGGGCCCTCTTGATGAAGAGCAAAAAGGCCACAATGGGGAACTCTCGGGCAAGAATTCACCATGAACGCGGAGTGTTTGACAAAGCACCAATTCTGCGGGAGCGTCATTAAGATGATCTTTCGGAGCCGAGCGCAACCCGAGCATGACCCACGGCAGAGGGTCAACCCACTTACCATCTGAGAGCGCAACAAGCAACGCAGCTTTCAGCGACTGGTAAAAACATTCACATAAATCATTGTCCTGTGGGTGGTAGGCAGGAGTGCGGTGTACCTGCATACCCAAGGACTCCACCAAGGTTGAACAGAATTTTGACACAAACTAGGGTCCTTTGTCTGAGGTGCTATCCGACGGCGAGCCAAAACGCGCAACCCAGGCAGACAGGAATGTGTGGGCTACGTCCACAGAGATTGTGGAGGACAGGGGAACCACTTCTGGCCACCTGGTGGTAGTATCCATAGTGGTGAGCAGGTACGTAAAACCTACTAGGTCCACATGCACGTGGTCAAACTTTCTGTCCGGAATTGGAAAAGGTTCAAGGGTGCCTTTGGTGTGCCGGTGGACTTTGGCGCACTGACACACCACCACCCACTCCCTGACGTCCTTGCATAGTCCAGACCAGACAAACTTGGCACCAACTAGCTTGACCAATGCACGAACGCCAGGATGTGAGAGGGAGTGGATTGCGTCAAAAACGCGGTGGTGTTACTTCACCGGAACTCCACTAGACACATCGCAAAGAAGAGTTGGACCGCCTTCCTGTATCACCCCCTCCTCAACCTTAAGAGCCGTACCTGTTGCCCAAGGATACAGATATCAGGGTCATCGGGCTGGTCAACAGCCATCCAGGAAAAATCTATTTCGAGTTTTACTCGACACAGAAGGGCATGTGATAAAGTCAGCTATCGGGTTACACTTACCAGCCACATGGTGAATGGCTGATGTAAACTCGGTAATGGCTGTCAAATGGCTCACTTTCAACGTGACAAAAGTAAGGGTTTTATGGTCCACATAAGCAGTGAAATGGTGTCCCTCCAGTCGGAAACCAAAAATGGCACGTCGGAAAATACAGTGCCAGCAACTCTCAGTTAAAAACGCAATATCTGCGTCGTTATCTTGTAGCTTACGGCAGAAAAACGCAAAGGGGCTGCCACAAATTTGCCACCTGTTGTTCGACAACTGCCCTGACAGCAATGTTGGACGCATGAGTAGTCAAGTCTACCGGTACCATTGGGATCGGGTGGGCCAGGAGGGCAGCGTTTGCAAGGGTGGACTTACAGTAGCCTGATACAAAGCCTGGACCCACTAAGGAGTCCAGTTGAGAGGATCATTTGCTTTCTTTCTTCGTAAAGGTCCATAAATAGGCTGCAGGAGGTGGGCCGCATGAGGAATGAACCTGTTATAAAAATTAACCATGCCCAAGAACTCCTGCAGCGCCTTAACTGAAGTAGGATGGGGAAAATCCGCCACCGCCTGCAGTTTGGAAGACAAAGGAGCCGCTTTCTGAAAGTGTCTTCCAACTAGTGATGGGCACAAGTGTACTGAATCACTACAATCAGTTCATTAAAAAGATTTGTTCAAAAGATTTGTTCACCAAATCGTTCCGTTTTTTTACAGATTCATTCAAGTACTTACTCATTCAGTTCATGATTCAGCCCTGAGGTTCACATTCACTCAACACGTAACACGTAACACCTAAAGAACGATGCAATGTTGTTGTTGTGATGTTGTCACGTAAACTAGGAAAGGTTGGGGGAAAAAATAATACAATAAAATAAATCAGCTCAGTTATCACCTATCTCACTCTCAGCAAGCTCATGAACACCCAGCCTCGGTTCTTTGAGCTCAGCTACCACATGCATCCTTCCGCCTCCCTGCCACATCCACCCGGATTCCCGCCAGGGACTTGTCTTCATTCCACCTTGGTGGACAGTGACATCAGCACCCATATATATATATATACATACACACATCCACCCTTTTTGTTAACGACTATGCCTTTTTTCTTTTGGCATAGTTGTCCGCTTAAAAATCACCATTGGTGGAAGCTTTTGTGCGGAAGTGGTGCAGCTCAAAACACACGTGAAGTGCGTTCTCTCGTGGGCAGTTACGTGCAGCAGCTCTATTTCCCTCCTGGATGGACAGATCGATGGCTTTCAACTTAAAAGCTGCATCATATGCTTTTCTTCTTGTACTTTCCATGAGTTATGCTCTTAACCAAGCATAAAAAGCGTGGCCACCCGCAAGTCGAACGGCAGGAAAAGTGACGAGCGCAACTTCCCGTTTCCGCGTGACCATCAATTTTCATTTTTACAATTCTTTTACGTTTTGCTTCCTTCTGTCCATCTTCTTACCTGATGTGTCAACTGCCTTATTTCAGTCTGAGATGACCGAGAAAAACAGCCTCCTACTCTCCAACCACGTGATCCACGAATAGTGAGTAAACATTGCAGCAACTACCACAATAAGTACAAATTGGTGCATAGTAGCTTGGGGTTAGTTTAATAATCTTATAAATCCCAACTTTAGTCTTTATTATCCCAACTTTTAACTCTATTCTGAAATTTCGCAACTCAAAACAATCTGTTGGAGTTGACAAATCACCCCTCGGAAGGCAAATTATGCGGCCACATAAGTTACAGCCTCCCTCTTTGACTCCCCCACATCTCTCCTTTGTCCTGCCGCCTTTATGGGTATGACCTTGAAAGACGTAGACAAAGTTGCGCACAAAATTCCAAGGTTCGAACCAAAATCTAATGACTCACATGATACGGCACCATACCTTAAAGATATTGAACTTTTACCTTAAACAGTTCCCATTCGCTACAACTGATGATAGACTTTACATTATTAAGGTCACGTCCGCATGTCCTACATATACAAAACCATGCAGCTTTATAGTGTATTGCGTTCAAAGGGTCTTCAATTAAGATTATAAGTAAATTAGCTTTCAATATAGTTCTACAATAGATATGACCTTGTGTTAATGTGTTATCTGTGTTTAGCTGGTTGCGCTATTCTATTCTATTATGGCAATTAGATTACAATTGCAAACTGAATAATCAGCCTTTGTGAAATGTGTACTATCACAATTTGAATGCCAGAGGCTGTTAAAAGCCATGCTCACTTGTGCATAGAAAATAATGAAGTTAATGCATGCGTAAAGCGCCAAACGCCGAGGGAAGCAAGTGTGGTAGGACATAAAGATGATTATAGTTTCCATTTTTTAATGAACTTATTAGATTGATAGGATATTGATTCATTCTTTTATTATTAAGAATTTTTAGCAACACTTTAATTAGTAGTAGTATTAATGCATCCTGCAATCTACATTTCACATAAAACCCATCTTGAGGTACTTTATCTTCTTTTGTAATAACAGTTCATTCCTTCAAACTGAAGATGATTAAACTAAGTTAATTGACAAGACAAACATACATTTTCTTGACATGATGCACACCAACACGTATAATATAGATGGATTGACTGATAGGTGTCTTGACATGATGACAAAATGCTGAGAGATACAGTAAGTATCTTCAAGTTCCTGGGAATTACAATCTCCCAGGACCTGAAGTGGGCGACCAACATCAACTCCGTCCTCAAAAAGGCCCAGCAGAGGATGTACTTCCTGCGGCTTCTGAGAAAGCACGGCCTGCCACCGGAGCTGCTGAGACAGTTCTACACAGCGGTCATCGAATCAGTCCTGTGTTCTTCCATCACAGTCTGGTTTGGTGCTGCTACAAAAAAGGACAAACTCCGACTGCAACGGACAATCAAAACTGCTGAAAGGATTGTCGGTACCCCCCGACGAGCTGAAAGAGCTGGTGACCGGGGTGGGGAGGGTCCGAGAGGATTTTGCATGCCCTTGTCTTAGTTCTGGCAGCGTGCAAGTCCTCAAGGGTGGGTAGGGGGGTACTGACAATCCTTTCAGCAGTTTTGATTGTCCGTTGCACCGTACTATTGCGATATTAGTCATTCGAACTGCTCTAAGTGCTAGAGGACTCTGCATCTTTTTGCACAATTGTTTTTTGTCAATGTCTTTATGTCTCCAAAGTGTTCTGTAAATTGACTGTCTGTTGTACTAGAGCGGCTCTAACTATCCATCCATCCATTTTCAACACCGCTTATCCTGGTTAGGGTCGCGGGACACTGAAGCCTATCCCAGCTGACTTCGGGCGAAAGGCGGACTACACCCAGAACTGGTCGCCAGTCAGTCGCAGGGCACATATAGACACGGACAACCATTCGCACCCACATTCACACCGTCACTGAGTGGGAACTGAACCCACGCTGCCTGCACCAAAGTCAGGCGAGTGTACCACTGCACCATCAGTGACCGGCTCCAACTACCGGAGACAAATTCCTTGTGTGTTTTGGACATACTTGGCAAATAAAGATGATTCTGATTCTGAAGTAGTACTTCTCCAAGCCCCATTCTTGATGAAGAGAATACCAATATTCCAAGTGAATCATCACTGTTGTTAATTCCTTAAATTGTTAGAGAGGGCTCTTCTGGTTAAAAAATTCTCATTTCCGTCAGTTAACCTTGATGTCTATAGTCAAGAATGCGCTGCTGATGAATTACAGGAGATTTATTTTCCTGAGCCTATAATATTCCACTTGTTTCATATTGCTCAGCAAGCTCATTCGCAGTAATCTGTCCAAAAAATAACTAGCGCTTTCAATTTAGTCTGCTGCATCTGATGGATTGCAATGTGCATTGATTAAGATGTACTGTACACACACTGCAAACACAACCAATCAATGATGCTGCGTCCAAAAGGTTGCATCTCTTCAGTATAATTTCCTATTCATCACGATGATATGGAGGACAACAGGAGACAACAATCGTGTTTTAGTTTTATTTTATTTTTTAAAAAATGTGAACGTGTATGACTGTATGTGTCATGAACATGGTTAGGGCGACGGCGAGGAACGCAAGGCAAGAACATGGTGGACCCAATTGCAGGGAAGCAAGACAGGAGTGCGGGAATCTCAAAATAATATTTAATCACAATGATTAAAACAACTGGTGACTAAACAACTGGCGACTAAACAACGAGCGACAATGACATGGCAAGACGTGTGACAACGACAATGAACCGACAAGGACTGAAAGAAACCAGGGAACTAAATACAAACAAATTGACGAGACAACGAGGAACACCTGGACAAGACACGAGTGGCTGGAGAGAGCTGATTGGTCGACACAAAGTAGACGAGAACAGGTGGACACAACAACCTAATGAGCACACGACAAACATGGAACACAGGAAAACATGGAACAAAACTAAACCAAACCCAAACCAAAACACAGACCATGACAGTACCCCCCCTCTAAAGGAACGGATCCCAGACGTTCCCCAAACAACAACCAAAAAGTCATCAACCCAGGGTGGGCGGAAGGGGGCCTAGAGGAGGGTACAGAGTCCACCCCTCAGGTCAGTCTGGTGGCCATCCAGGCCACCCGAGGTGAGGTGCTTGGCTGAGCGGTTCAGGAGGTCGTCCAGGACGCCAAGCACCAGGGTCTTTACAGGGCCATTCAGGCGGACGGCCACGGTGCCGAACCCAATGGTAATGCAGGGGCCAGGCAATAGGGTCGGGTGGCGGCCGCTGGACGAACGCCGCCGGAGCAGGGTCGGGTGGCGGCCGCTGGACGAGCGCCGCCGGAGCAAGGACGGGTGGCGGCCGCTGGACGAGCGCCGCCGGAGCAAGGACGGGTGGCGGCCGCTGGACGAGCGCCGCCGGAGCGGGGTCGGGTGGCGGCCGCTGGACGAGCGCCGCCGGAGCGGGGTCGGGTGGCGGCCGCTGGGCGAGCGCCGCCGGAGCGGGGTCGGGTGGTGGCCGCTGGACGAGCGCCGCCGGAGCGTGGTCTGGTGGCGGCCGCTGGACGAGCGCCGCCGGAGCAAGGACGGGTGGCGGCCGCTGGACGAGCGCCGCCGGAGCAAAGACGGGTGGCGGCCGCTGGACGAGCGCCGCCGGAGCAAGGACGGGTGGCGGCCGCTGGACGAGCGCCGCCGGAGCAAGGACGGGTGGCGGCCGCTGGACGAGCCCCGCCGGAGCGGGAGCCTGGCGCAGCTGCCGAGGAGCCGGAACGGGAGCCTGGCGCAGCTGCCGAGGAGCCGGAACGGGAGCCTGGCGCAGCTGCCGAGGAGCCGGAACGGGAGCCTGGTGCAGCTGCCGAGGAGCCGGAACGGGAGCTGCAGTCGCTTCCTCAGCCTGCCGCCATTGAGGTTTGGGAGTAGAGGGTACGGGAGTGGAAGAGTGCACAAGGTCTCGGGAAGGTGAACTAGGAAAAATGGCTGGTCCTGAACATGGCTTGGGGGCAGGTTTGACTAGACGTGACTTAATAGGAGCCGTGGAACAACGTGTGGGAACAGGTGAAAAATCAAGTGATTTGTGAACAGGGGGGAAAAAACGAGGGGGCAAAATTTGACCTTTACTTGGGCGCCTCCGTTGGCCACCATGCGGCGGTCCCGGGTAGATGGCCAAACGGGTGCCCAAGAAAAGGTCCGAGGGAAAGGATTTGGACTCACTGGGGTTGGAAACGTGGAAACGTGACAAAAACTGACGAGGACGGGATAAACTAGGGAAGGAACCAGAAAAATCAAAATCTGTGTCAGAGTCAGAATCCGACAGGAGGTTAACTAAATCAGGGCCATCTTCACAATCAGAAAAATCTGAATCTAAAGAAACATGTGGATGTACAATAGTAGGGCATGGTGAATAACTAGGACAAGTGGGGGGACCCGAGGAAAAGGACAGAAAAGACTGAATGATAGGGCTTACTGGAGGAGGGTAGGTATGGATGGCAGGCTGAGGACGGTGGGAGGCAGTTTGGTGGCGTCCAGGGTGACGCCATGTTCTTCCCGCTGGGTCCTGTTCTGGTCGGTTCATTCTGTCATGAACATGGTTAGGGCGACGGCGAGGAACGCAAGGCAAGAACATGGTGGACCCAATTGCAGGGAAGCAGGGAGGCAAGGCAGGAGTGCGGGAATCTAGAAATAATAATATTTAATCACAATGATTAAAACAACTGGTGATTAAACAACTGGCGACTAAACAACGGGCGACAATGACATGGCAAGACGTGTGACAACGACAATGAACCGACAAGGCTGAAAGAAACCAGGGAACTAAATACAAACAAATTGACGAGACAACGAGGAACACCTGGACAAGACACGAGTGGCTGGAGAGAGCTGATTGGTCGACACAAAGTAGACGAGAACAGGTGGACACAACAACCTAATTAGCACACGACAAACATGGAACACAGGAAAACATGGAACAAAACTAAACCCAACCCAAACCAAAACACAGACCATGACAGTATGAATTTATTAGCGCTTTAGTGATGCAGACCATAGGAAGAGTTGAAGAGCTTTTTGCACTTTTTCATGTGATAGCACTGCTACATCACAGGATATGGCGTATGAGGGAGAGCCGTCAACCGGAAGCTTCTCCATTCCCGCCAGACTTCGACAGCCAGCGCTGCACCATCGTCTATTCCAATGAAGCTTCGCAAGGCGGTAAATAAATCGAGTCATCGGAAATGAAGAAGAAGAGGTGAGGACAATTTGTTTTGTATTTTGTCTCACCTGGTTTAGGAAAAACCATAAACAATTATAGGTGATTACTCTGTTTTCTTTCAGAGCACTTATATATATAAAACCGATATCCTCAGAGAGAAAGAGCGTCCACGCACAACATACAACAACAATGAACAAAAGACTCCAGCCTAGAATCAACATCATAAGAAGACCTGTATGTCGTAAGCTTTCAGATCATGCTGACATTTTTCCGAGCAATCCTGGAGAGCACTTAGAGGAATTGGACACAGCAGGGATTGGCAAGCAGTGTTTTGAACATTTCCTTGAACATGCATCCATCCATTTTGTGAACCGCTTATCCTCACCAGAGTCACAGGCATCCCTGAACAAGATGTGGAAAACTACTCTGAAGAAAATGGCAAAAAAATACAAATTGAAACTGAAATAAATAATTGAAACGGTACTGTATGTTCAGTGCAAAAGTCTTAGACAACCACTGGCATACTTATTAAGTATGTAAGTAATTGTGATGTCCTGCACGGTCCAGCCACCCACCGACGATATTACACAAAAACTTTCCCAAAAAGGGCAATTTTTTTCCAAAATGAAAAATGATTGGGGCAAGAAACCCATCCATCCATCCATTTTCTGAGCCACTTAAACTCACAAGGGTCACGGGAGTGCTGGAGCCTATCACAGCTATCATTGGGCAGGAGGGTACACCCTGAATTGGTTGCCAGCCAATCGCAGGGCACATATAAACAAACAACCATTCGCACTCACATTCACACCTACGGGCAATTTAGAGTCATCAATTAACCTACCACGCATGTCTTTGGGATGTGGGAGGAAACCGGAGTGCCCGGAGAAAACCCACGCAGGCACGGGAGAACATGCAAACTCTACACAGGTGGGGCCGGGGATTGAACCCCGGTCTTCAGAACTGTGAGGCAGACGCGCTAACCAGTCACCAACCATGCCGCCGCAAGAAACCCATCATCCGATTTTCAAAATTCTTAGTGCGCTGTACTCATGTGGCCATTCCAACCAGACTCAGCATTTTGACATTTTGAAATCTTGTCATGTTGCTATTTTGCGATATCAGCCTCTCCAGTTTTGAGGCTGCATTGATTATAAATCAGTTTCACTTGCTCTTGCGCAAGTGGAACAGACAGGTAGAAATGAAAGGTAATTAGCAGAAAACCCCAATTCTGTAAACTAAATGAATGCTTCTGGAGGTGGTGGCACAGACCATTCCCTATCCTTTCTGGTTGATTTTTAGACACATTTGCATTTTGCCAGTGCTCTCACTAGAGCTAGCATGAGGTGCTGTCTACAACTCACAAAGGTTGCTAAGGCACTGCAGCTCAGCCAGGAAGGTACATCAATGCATGCTGTTTTCCCTATTTCCCAGCACAGTATCAAGAGCATGGAAGTAGTATCAGGAGACAGGCGAATACACCAGGAGATGTGGAGGCGGCTGCAGGAGGACCAAAACCCAGCAGCAGGAACGTTATGTGCTCCTATGTGCTAGGAGGAACATGAGAAACTCTGCCAGAGCTGTACAAAATGACCTCCAGCAGGACACTAATGTATATGTTTCTGCCAGAAACAGAGCCCATAAGGGTGGTATGAGGGCCTGGCCACAAGTGGGGCGTGTGCTCACAGCCCAACACTGTGCAGCCTGATTGCCATTCCTCAGAGAACACCAGGATTGGTGGACTTGAGATGTCAAAAGTACAGCTATTCAATACTTAAGGAAAAGTACTGATACTTGCTCAAAAAGCAACTCTGGTAGAAGTACTGAAGTCACTCCCTTACTTCAATGACTGAAGCTAATCGAAAATTAGCAAATTATTGCTATTTTAGGTACATGGCTTAAGTATTTACAATGTCTGTGATCAATGCCCTCAACTCACTTACTTCCGGTTTCCGTTTTTTCAGCGTTCTGCTTTTTACGTCACATCATCCCTAACTTTAGAAGGTTTAAAAAGTAATATGCTCATTTTTAAAATGTAAGGAATAGAAAGAACAGATATTTATGTTTTTAAAAAAGTCAAGGAAAGTAAAAGTCAAAAGTCACCACAAAAATAAATACTCAAGTTAAGTACAGATACCTGAAAAATCTACTTAAGTACAGTAACAAAGTAGTAGAAGTAGAAGTACTTCCCACCTCTGTTTGCCATAGTGCTCTTCACAGATAGGAGCAGGTTCACACTGAGAATGTGGCAATTCTGGAGACACCATGGAAAAGGTTCTGTGCTCTGCGACATCCTCCAGCATGACTGGTTTGGCTGTGTGTCAGTGATTGGGGAGGCCTATCCTTCGGGGGGCACACAGCCAGAGGTACAGAGGTACCATAAATGCCATTAGTTATCAGGATGAGATTCTTAGAGTTATTGTCAGACAATATGCTGATGCAGTGGGTTCCATATGATCCATGACAATGCTTGGGCTCGTGGCTGGAGTGTGTCTGCAGTCCTGCATGACAAATGTACTGACCTGTTCATTCCCCAGACCTCCAATTGAGCAACTCTGGGATGTTGTATCTTGTTCCATCCACCATGGCAAAAATGTGCATGCAAAAGGCATTCCCAAAAAATTTTGTGTTCAATTTATTCTGTTATTGTTTACAATATGCCTTTGACTCTTCACAATAAGTCTGAGAGCTTTTTTACAAGTTGAAATGAAATGTGATGTATTAGGCTGTAAAAGATCCTGCAGCATATAGACTAGTTTATTAAGCCACTGAAGTCCACTCAGCATTTTCCTCTCAGCAGTGCTCAAACATGCTACTAAAACTTTACACAAGGAGAGTCCTCTCACAGTATATTGAATATGTACATATGGGCACAGATGGTAATATCCAGAAGCCTTCTTCTCCCTAGTGAATGAAAGTATAAATGGACACTCAGCAACTATAAAAAAAGAAATAAAATATTAACAGTACCCTTGGATATGTGCATTAGATGAGGAACCTGATTGTAATTAACCTGATAATTTGAAGGACCACAAAATAATATATTACCTAGTGGAATGTGTTAAAGACATTTCATTTTCAATTATAACCAACAAAACACTGCAGGGCCTGAGGGGGGAAAACAACTGTGAAACACAATCTGCTGCTTTGTTCAAACAAACAATACAATAAAAATAAAATCCAGCAATTTATTTCAGAAGAAACGCTACCCTTGCAGGAGTTAATCAAATAAAATAGCTAGAAAACTGTCAAAGTACAACATAAAACTGAACAATGGAAAAAAGTGGAATTCAACCATAGCGGCACGGTGGACGACTGGTTAGAGCGTCTGCCTCACAGTTCTGAGGACCGGGTTCTATCCCCGGCCCCTCCTGTGTGGAGTTTGCATGTTCTACCTGTGCCTGTGTGCGTTTTTTCTAGGCACTCCGGTTTCCTCCCACATCCCTAAAACATGCATGGTAGGTTAATTGACAACTCTAAATTGCCCGTAGGTGTGAATGTGAATGTGAATGGTTGTTTGTTTGTATGTGCCCTGCGATTGGCTGGCAACCAGTTCAGGGTGTACCCCGCCTCCTGCCCGATGTTAGCTGGGATAGGCTCCAGCACGCCCGCGACCATAGTGAGGAGAAGCGGCTCGGAAAATGGATGAATGGATGGAATTCAACCAATCATTCAAACAGAAAGAGTTTCAGCCATAAGATGGGGAAGGGCTTTTGTATAAAAACATGGCTGGAGTAATTATCTATAAAAGAGCATACAGTGTAACATGTAATTAAAACGAATAAACACATTACACAAATATATATACCAGGTATCTATTTATGTCAGTTGTCTAAAGACAAGCTCATTATTTCAAAGCAATTTGTACTGTTGTCTTGTATTTTCCCCTTCGGTGTATAAAATGTAGTCATTAAAAATAATTATAGCATAAACAAAATCCGCTGACATGCAACAACCCAAATTGTTTCCTGAACATTTGATTTTTCCTCATTTTATGGTCCACATTCTTCAGCTTCAATGAAGTCATCCAATAGGAAATGCCCTCCCCAAGGAACTAATAAGGGCTTGTCAGACAAGAGTTGTTGCGTGACAGTTTTTTTTTAACTGTTGTCACACATACATACACACATAACGATATGCTTTTAGATAAGAGAGCAGACAGAGCAGGAAAAGCATCAATCGGAAGTGACTCATTAGTTCCCAAAATAATAAGCTTTCTTGTCCTTGGAAACTGTTGAGGTCCTCTCAATTTTGCTTTCTCCACTCCTTGTCTGTGTGTGACTTGAGAAACTCTACGCCTGCACCTGTGTATATTACGACCACTGACAGAATGAAAGGATGCCCTACAAAAAGCGTAAAACATGAGACCAATTTTGTCACACATTGTTTTTAGTAAAGGTCTCACTCCACTTGTGTACTGTTATTGCAACCCAGGTAACAACATGGACTACCTCTTCTGTGATGCTCCAGCTATTATTAGGACTCCAATCCATTTCCGCTGTTCTGGATATGGTTAATGATGACCCAGTGGGGTCCAATTTAGAGGCTCGTTTCCTGTCATTAAATGCAGATCAATCGCTAGCACTTATATTTAATTATTGCTTATTGAATTCTTGATACACTATATATATAATTAATGTAAACATGAAATCAAGCCCACGTTGTGAGAATTGATGCTCCATTCATAATGTAATCAATAAAAATAAGGTATTTCAGTATTACTGTATGTAAGAGGTACCCGGGAAGTCATAATTGCATTGTCACACAAGGATGCTTGCACAAAATATGCCACATTCTATTTGAAAGGGGGGGTAGGTACAAACTGGGCTTACATTCATTAACATATTACTCTGTCCTTGTACTCTTCTGCACATCTCAATCAACCATTAGTTTGTAATAGTCTGTATAATGTTTCAAACCATTGGCTTCGTAAATACCAAAACTACCAAAAGTTGTTAAACTTGTAAACACTGTAACAAATTATTTATGAAATGGGGAGCTAAAACCACAGATTGGGCAGCTAAAACCATATTTATATTCTTTTTTTTTTTTAGGGTGGCACGGTGTGTGGAGTTTGCATGTTCTCCCCCGTGCTTGCATGGGTTTTCTCCCACACCTTAAAAACATGCATGGTAGGTTAACTGAGGACTCTAAATTGCTCATAGGTGTGAATGTGAGTGCGAGTGGTTGTTTGTTTGTGTACTGTGGTTGGCTGGTGACCAGTTCGCGGTGTACCCCCCCTCTCGCCCGAAGATAGCTCCAGCACACCTGCGATCCTAGTGAGGATAAGCGGTGTAGGAAATGGATGGAGGGATATCGTTGTCACATTTCTGTATTATGTATTACTCGTGCACTCACTGTAGTTGTCTCGCCGTGCTGCACTATTTGCATATAGTGGCCACTCATGCCAGAGTAGCATCTGCTCCATTTGCACACTGATTGAGGAGTATCTGTAACATTTGCACAACCATTGTCCCAGATTATCGCAGTACTCGTCACTTTAAACCGCATACACTCCTTGAAGTCTCAGTGCCCTTTGCACAATGGTCATTGCACCGGACTATTGCGTTATTAGCCATTCGAACTGAGGACTCTGCATCTTTTTGCACAATTGTTGTTTGTTGTTGTTTTTTGTCAATGTCTTTATGTCTCCAAAGTGTTCTGTAAATTGACTGTCTGTTGTACTAGAGCGGCTCCAACTACCGGAGACAAATTCCTTGTGTGTTTTGGACATACTTGGCAAATAAAGATGATTCTGATTCTGATTCTGATTCTGATTCTGATATATTAGTGTTGGCAACGATAACTATAGATATCCGTTCGTAAAGGCAAGATATACGACTGTATCAGTAGCAGACTCCATAATCGATACAAAATCTGCCAGGAATCCTTAGATACATCGGTTGAAGGGCAGTGGACCAGATATCGTGAGGCTAGGAATCGGTTGCCTGAGACTTGATATTTTCATCTCTTAAAACAAGCGCGAGAGCTCTCGCGCTGTGCCCCATGGTCATCACTTTATGCTCACAACCAAAAACAGTAGTGGCGGGCGCTAGCAACACTAGTTTTACTACATTTCCCCATAGCGTCACTATTTCAACATCAAATACTTTTTCAGTAGTTAAGCTACTTTTGTGTTCACAGCGATAGCAAAGTAGCGTTCACAGATGCTACATTTCCCGCGGAAGTTGAATGCAACGTCACATTCCGTACGTACCTTATCTCAAAATGTGCGCCGCAGACAAACAAACATGCAGACAATAGGGCAAAGGTGGGTCTATCTCGTCAATTCCCATGTGTTATATACCTCAGCAAACTAATGCTTCTTTTCTAGCCCATTCAGTCTACTTATACATTCCAGTGTAGGTACTTTGCGACCCCAAAAAGAAACTACTGAGAGGACACACAGCCAGGAATGTCCTAAAGCTAGCACAATTGCCTATTGAGCTAAGCTAGTCATCACAACATAAAGTTCAGAAAGTCAATCAGCACTCAGCAAGCAGTGCGATTGTTAAAAAAAAAAAAAAAAAAAAAAGAAAAACAAGCCTGTGTGCATTGGCTGTCCTAGCTTGAATCGTGAGCTAGCTAGACCCCCTTTGATTAATTATTGTTTGTTTGTGGATATTATTTTCTCTACAAAATAAATTGTTGAGATCTCTTTAAATAGTTATATATATATATATATATATATATATATATATATATATATATATATATATATATATATATATATATATATATATATATATATATATATATATATATATATATATATATATATATATATATATATATATATATATATATATATATATATATTAACAGTAAGAGGTTGGTTAGGCGGCACGGTGGACGACTGGTTAGAGCGTCAGCCTCACAGTTCTGAGCTGAGGACCCGGGTTCAATCCCCGGCCCCGCCTGTGTGGAGTTTGCATGTTCTCCCCGTGCCTGCGTGCGTTTTCTCCGGGCACTCCGGTTTCCTCCCACATCCCAAAAAAAACATGCATTAATTGGAGACTCTAAATTGCCCGTTGGCATGACTGTGAGTGCGAATGGTTGTTTGTTCCTATGTGCCCTGCAATTGGCTGGCAACCAGTTCAGGGTGTACCCCGCCTCCTGCCCGATGACAGCTGGGATAGGCTCCAGCACGCCCGCGACCCTAGTGAGGAGAAGCGGCTCAGAAAATGGATGGATGGATGGAAGGTTGGTTAGCATGAAGTTTGGGTACTGGTGTCAGAGATGATGTCCACCACGGCGGGATGAAGACAAGTCCCTGATATGGTGGGGATGCGGAAGGATGCATGTGGTAGCTGAGCTCAAGGAGCCACACGGATGATCACAAGTCATGACCGAAGCCGGGTGTTCGCAAGCTTGCTGAGAGTGAGTTTTTCTTTTTTTATTATTATTAATTATTATAATTATTATTAATGTATTGCTTTACTGGCTCATCTCAGTCATTGTATTTATTTTCCAATGCTGACTAATGAACATCTATGCTTGGATTGAAAAGCAAAGAAGTTTCAGAAAGCAGGAAGATACTAATGCCAATTCCTCATGCATGAAAGCCTGCATTGCAGACACATTGATATGATCATTTACTCCAATAAGAATCTGTCACGCAACGAGATAGTTTAGTTTTGAATGTAAGACATTTTCTACCGCGACTTCCTCACATCAATCATCAGTTGTGAACTTCATCTTAGGACTGTCCCAGAGAACAAAATAGATTCAGTGGTGGTCCTGTTTCTGTCTTTGTATGACATGATTCCACTCTCCAGTGAGACTCAGTGTTTCTTTTCTACAGGTTTAAAGCTACTGAACAGCTGCCACCGCTTTTTATTGGTTCTCATTTGCCTTATCCCCCTGCAGCAGGTGCCAAATCACATTCTTCAGGTCTGCTGTTGTATGTCTAGAGAAACCCAAGAAATGAATGTAATGTGTCCCAGTGCTGAGAATAATAACCTTCTCGATAGCCGGTGGGACTACGGCTGGGATGAAAAATCTGACTGTGAGACATGGTTCTTAAAATGTGATAAGAGATGTGCCGTACTATACTTTATTTATTTTGACAGGTGCAGTATTGAAGACTCCCTGACCAGAAGCGATATTAAACCTGCATCCACAGGGTCAAATCGTAATGTAACAGGGGCAGAACATCATTAGCAAATGTCACAACTTTGATTCACACCATAGGACAAATGTGACATCAGGGCAGCCTATTCACCAGAAACCAACTTATTAGTATTCAACAGTCTTACAGATACAACCCACAGAATTTCTAATGGGGCATCAAGTCCGCCCTGGAACAAGGATTTTTTTGTAAAGGTCACTCTGAACCCATGATACAATCTGACAGTCATATTGACTATATGACACTGCTTCAGAAGGGACACTTGTAAGTTACTAACAATCTTTAAAAGTCATTTGGTAAATATGCAACTTGAACAACACATTCTTGTCTATTTGCTGTTTCCAAAAAACAGACTATGTTTTTCTGGTATTGGCCTCAAAATACACAGATTTCTATAATGTTCAGGCACACCTGCACAGTCTAATGAGCTTAAACATAATATAATTTTCCAGTTACAAAGTTACTTAATAATACTGAGTTTTGGTTGCCTCTGTTGGAGAGGCATACCTGTACATTCATGTGTATTGTTGTGGTGAGTTTGCAGTGGTGTAGAACTGAACTTCATCACACAGATAGGTGTCTTTAATATATGTTCCTGCTATATAGCTCTAAAAGGCCACCAATATATTGGAAACACCCTTCCCTAGAATTCGTTTTGCGCACGTGTATCTACTGTTTTGGTCGCTGAAGTGAGGGACCACCCCTCCCCTTTTCTTTGTTCGAACGTCTCTCGGTTGGCCTGGGAACGCCTCGGGATCCCCCCGGAAGAGCTGGATGAAGTGGCTGGGGAGACGGAAGTCTGGGCATCCCTGCTAAAGCTACTGCCCCCGTGACCCGACCTCGGATAAGCGGTAGAAAATGGATGGATGGATTATGAAATATGTCTGACCGCAGGGCAACAGCCATATTGCAATTGCGAAGAGTCCGGGTGAATTAGGGCAGCCCTGACAACAGCAGCGTGATAGGGAGAAAGCGTCCGACAGGACCCCATTTGTCAGATTCTGCGACCTGGGGGCATGAAACAGGGTCTTAATAAACTTAAGAATATTATCACCAAAATGTATGGCACTCATCTCAAGAAGAAATTTCAAATCAATCCTGTCGAATGCCTTCTCGGCATCCATAGAGACAACCACAGCAGGGTGGTCGTGCTTTTGTGTGTGCTCTATAATATGAAATAATCGCCGGACATTAGCTGCATCCTCTCTGTTTTTGATGAATCCTGTATGGACTGCATTAATAATGTTTGGGAGTATTTTTTATAAACGTGATAGAATCATTTTTGAAAGGACTTAATAATATGAATTAAGGAGACTGAGGGTCTATAGTTGCTGCATTTTTGCGGGTCCTTTCCGGGTTTTGGAAGTAATGTGAAGGTTGCCAGCTCCAGTGTTTCTCTCTCAAATCCTTCTCTGATCATGTTTGTTAGCAGTATTAATCATTTATTTGAGAATGTTTTGAAGTATTCAATTGGATACCTATCAGATCCCCCGGCTTTATTATTTTGTAAGGACATGGTCGCTCGGAGAACCTCTTCTTCTAATATCTCCCCAACCAATAGATTCCCGTCGGTGATTGTAAATTTAGGCAATGGTAGTTTGATAAGGAAGTCTTTAATTTCAGTTTCCGTTTCCCGCTCGGTTTTATATAATTGTTCATATTTAAAAATTCTGAATTTATGTCCTTGGAGACTTCTAAATACTGATCATCATCAGTTTTGATGCAGTGTATGAATGTTTCTGCATTTTTATTTTTTTTTGCTTTAGCTGCCAGGCAAGCAACTTTCCAGTTTGGTTACCAAACTCATAGTCATCGTATCTAGTTCTTGCCATTACTCCTGTTTTACTGGTGCCAAGATGGCCTCTCGTATAGGCCTTGTGTTTCCCAAACAATTGAATGGGAGGAGGTATTTCAATTAGTCTCCAGATATATCTAACTTGTTGTTCATAAAATGTATGAATTCAGGATCTTTTAGTAGGAATGTTTTAAATCTTCATCTATGTATGGCAGTTCCTGTCTGTTGAAGGAACACTTCCATCAAGTAGAGCATTATGATCTGATAAGCTGACCGCCAAATAAGTACAGGCTTTAATTTGAGGTATTAATATTTGTGAAATCAAAAACATATCAATTCTTGAGTATGTATTGTGAACATTCGAATTAAAGGAAAAATCCTTTTTATCTGGATTTGACAGGATTACGTCTTTGATTTTGTGCTGTTGCAGCTTTTGACAGGGCAGTGTTCTTGGTGATTGAACGATCCAATGACGGATTCAGTACGAGATTGAAATCACCTCCCAAAATATACTGGCCCTCTCCAGAAGCCAGTTTCATGGTTTAGTTCTTAAAACAATAACCGTATATCGACACAAGTGTCAATCTGTTCAGGTAAAATACACAGTCGACGACTGTATTTTCTCATGTATAATGTGCTTTTTTTTGGTCAAAAGTCAATAGTGCGCATTATCCATGGGTATAGGCGAAAATGAAAAAAAACTTTCACATTTTATAAATGTATGCCGCCATCTAGAAGTTATGCAAAAGCTGTACACTTTCATTCCAATATGCCACCGCCACCTAGAGGTTATGAGAAAGGTGTAGCCACACTTTCATTCCAATATGACAGGGGTACGTATGACTGTATATGAACAGTTGTGCTCATAAGTTTACATACCCTGGTAGAATTTCTTTTTTTTAAATGCGACTGATGACTGAACAACAACCATCATTAATTTCTTTATGGTTATGTTTTGTTTAATGCTAATGCTTTTCTGCTAATGCTTGACAGTTTAATTTGAAACCCATTAAAATAAATTAAATGTGTTTTGCCTGGACCCTTCATGTTTTCCTTAAAGAACTGTACCCATCTTAACAATTCTGCCTTGGTAATCAAACATAGAAGCATAACTGTGTGTTTTTTTATTTACTAAATAAAAGTAGGGCTGTGAATTAAAAAAAGAAAAAAGAGCAAGTAAATAAAAAAGAAAGCATTATGTGTTCAAATAAAGGGCTTAACTTCAGAATAATTCTTTGAAAAAAAACAACAAAATGCAGATAATACTTCGTTTTGATTGTATGGGTGGAAGCATGTACCCATTATACATAGGTAGAAGGGTTTTCCAGAATTTTGAGGTCAACTATGGGTGTCCGCATTATACATGGGTGCGCATCATAGACGAGAAATTATTATGGAAATTATGGTAATATAAATCTATATTTCTATAGTGATTAAGCGATAGCTGAGGTTTTTGTTTATAAGTATTGCTACACCTCTGGCCCGGGATTGTCATAGGTGTGTGGTTTCCGGTTGTTGTTTTCCCGACGTCTGGGGCCGCCCGTTAAGGGGGGGGGTTACTGTCATGGGTGTGTGTTCCGGTTGTTGTTTTCCCCCTGTCTCGTACACACCTGCTCCTGAGAGCATCTTCACGACCTGTGCCTCGTTCACCCTAATTACCCCTTGCATTTAACCTCGCGTCTCATTCTTTCTAGTCGCCAGTTCGTTGTACTTTGTCGTCGCATTCCAGCATTCCTTGTTTCCACGTCACAGACTCACAGTAAGACTAGACCCTGTTCCGATTATTGACCTCGCCTTATTGCCTCACGTTTTTGGATACTGTTGCCTTTTTGGGATTGCCTGCCTGTGTACCGACCTCTGCTTGTATATTAAACCTCTCTTTTTGAAACTGTCCATTTGTTTTGGAGTCGTGCATTTTTGGGTCCTATCCACTGTTCCGTTCATGACAGGGATAAGAACAAGGAGTAATAAACTTTACCAATCCAGTCACGTTTCAATTTTACATGTTCTACGTCAGTGAGGTGTGTTCCTTGGATGAACGCTATGTCTATCTTTTGTTTTTTTCAAATGTTATCACTTTCTTCCTTTTAATGGGATTATTAATTCCTTTAACATTTAGTGAGATGCAATTTATATGTCCTGCTTTGGCTGCATTTCCCACCTATAAAAAATTTATCGAAAAACATTCTGGACAAAGAATATCTTAATTAACATTGTAATAACATTTGTGTGGAGTGAGAGGTACATGGAGCTTCCAAACAGCGCTAAACCTAAACATTTTGTAAAAAACTTCTAAACGTTCGGAAAAAAAAGCGCAGCACTGCAACTCGACGGAACCGGCAGTAACGCTCGGGGTAAAGTGAGTCCTACAGACAAATGCTTCCACTCTCTATATTATCCACCCAAGCTCGAAATAAAATAATAATGTTTCATGTGGTCAATAATTTGTAATAAACTTGGAGACATACACTAGTAAAACACTCCAACTACTGAAATACTTCTGCACATCATACTGAAATTCGCTTATATAATTCACAAACACATTCACTTACATACACTCATGAAACGCTTTCACACACATTACTGAAATCTTTTCACACATCATACTGAAATGCACTTATATAATAGACTGAAATGTTTGCACTCACCTACATTATCAAATTGCACTAACATATCCAACTGAAATGCTTTCACACATAATACTGAAACACACTCATGTACATGTAATAACTGAACTAACCATTTCAGTAGTTTGAGTGTTTCAGTCGAGTGTGTGAAAGCATTTCATTAGTGTATGTAAAAGTGTTTCACTACTGCAAATGTATTTCACTAGGGTATATGAGTGGGGGGGAAAAAATCACCTGTGTTTATGAGAGAATTTCAGTAGTGTACTGTATGTGTGAGCGGTAAGCCTGAATTACAGTATGTCCCTGACGGCTCCTCATAGCACATTCAGCAATTTCCAGTATACTGATGTGAAAGAGGCAAAGCACATTTGCTATCTGATGCAAATTATCCTGCCACTTTTACTTGAAGCACTGTTCTGGCTAATCTAATGCTCAGCCAATTTGAAAGACGTTCCAGGGTTTACATTCAATTTAGCAAATGTAGTAACTTTGTACTTTACTTATCAACCTATTTTACTATTTTTATTTTCCTAAGACAGTGACAAGTAAATAACAATAATATGTTTGCTATACCATTATTCAGAATTTCCAAAAATACCTCATATTTCATGGTAACGATTCATGCCCCCATGTGTATGATTACAACCATCTGGAAGATTTTAGTCTAATTACAGCTTAAGTGGTTCTAATTATGATTAAAATGACAATTTTAAAAGCAGCTATTTTCATTGCATCTCCTTAGGAGACAGAAAAATTATACTTCCTGTCCTCGAAGAGTTAAAAATGATTTGATTGGATTAAATTGATCAAATTTTCAGTTCATCAGTTTGTTTTCCATTAGGTGTAAAACGGCCTGTAAACATTTTGATTGTTACATATTGACACCAGGTGGCACGGTGGCCGACTGCTTAGAGTGTCTGCCTCACAGTTCTGAGGACCTGGGTTCAATCCCCGGCCCCACCTGTGTGGAGTTTGCATCTTCTCCCTGTGCCTGCGTGGGTTTTCTCCAGGCACTCCGGTTTCCTCCCACATCCCAAAAACATGCATGGTAGGTTAATTGGCAACTCTAAATTGCCCATAGGTGTGAATGTGAGTACAAATGGTTGTTTGTTTATGTGTGCCCGCGACGCTAGTGAGGAGAAGCGGCTCAGAAAATGGATGGATGGATGGATATTGACACCAACTACAAATGAATACAATGCGACAACACAATGTCCGACAAATATGTCCCCCAGTATAACTCTGTGTGTAAGTTACATCCGTTTTCCAACCTGCTCATCCTGTTCAGGAATGTGAACTGCTTACCAGTCAATCACAGGACAAAGACAAGCCATTCACATCCACATTTCCAGTAACTTAGTAGCAACTGAACTCATGTTTCCAGCATAGAAGTCAGGCAAATAAATCATTACTCCATTAGTGGCTTGTCTATTCTTGATCCCATACAAATTAAAATCCCCTCAAAAATATACTGAATTCTCCATAACTTGCTCATCCATCCATCTGTATCGCTTATACTCACTTGGGTCGCAGGCGTGCTGGAGCCTATCCCAGCTATCTTTCAGGCGAGAGGCGGGGTACACCCTGAACTGGTAGTCAGCCAATCGTAGTGCACATATAAACAAACAACCATACACACTCACATTCAAACCTACAAGCAATTTAGAATCTTCAATAAACCTACCGTCCATGTTTTTGGGATGTGGGAGGAAATCGGAGTACCCGGAGAATACCCACGCAGCACGGGGAGAACATGCAAACTCCACACAGGCGAGGCCGGATTTGAACCAGGGTCCTCAGAAGTGTGAGGCAGATGTGCTAACCAGTCGGTCACCGTGCCGCCTAACTTGGTCATGAAACACATTATTACTTTGCTTTTACTTTTTCATTATTTTGTCACACAGTTTACGTCATTGAAATGTCTTCATAAATTTGCATGATGAAAAATGACTGACCATTGTTTCACCAGTATTCTTGGTGAGCGTGAGTTGGCGTAGCTTACTGCGTCACACCTGCTGATAATGATGACCAGTTGGGTATTTAGGCGCAGTCGATGCGTAAGGAAGATGCCATACTATTGTATTGCTTACCTCCATCGTATCCCTCATTGTTTCATAGTCTCACCTGTTCCTTGAATGTTGACTGTCTTTAATCTGGATGTATTTAACATTTCTTCATCGTTTGACGAATGTAAGTAATTCTATTTTATCTGTTCTCTAGTGTTTCTAATATTGTGTAGTTTCAATTCCCTGTCTTTATTTCAGTTCTTGGCGTTGTCCTCCTGCCGTGGCTCAAACCAACTCTTTGAGTTTAGTTTTTGGTTTGGATAGTTGTCAATGCAAGTCGACCTTATTTATTCGTCAACTGTTCAAAATGTAGCATAAGGAGAAACAAATACACTTTAAAGGTCCCATATTTTGCCAAACCAACTTTTTCTAGTATTTGGGATGTAATATTGTCTCGATAGTGCCTCAGTAAACGTGAAATATGAGTTAAAATTGTCCACGCATTCCTGAGTTCCAGACGTTTTTCTGCCGAGAGGCCTGAAATCAGCTCATTCGAATTTCTCGAGCTTATCTACATCACTAGCAAAGATCTCTGCCTACCTCTTCACTCCCAAGCCAGCGCTGTCAACATAACAAACACCTGTGTTCTCACAAGTGGGCCTTACACAGAGGCAACCACTCAGAGTAAAAAGGGGGCGGTCTTAGCCAAATATGGACAAAGCGGATGCAAAACTGGGTCAAACAGAAGTAGCGGTCAGAGGGGCCTTTTCTGGACACTCGTATGACAAAACCAAGGTATTTGTTTTAAATTAAATTGACAATTTAATACTAAGTCCATGTTAGAGAGTCGCTCTATGAAGGTCCAAATAGCCAAAATAAGGGACCTTTAATATATTCTTAACCATCTCCTCATTCTGTCATTGCATTTATAGTGGATATATTATGTAACATACTGTACGTGATACAAACATGTTTCTGCTTTAAAAGAAAATATAAGAAAATGTATTTATCTGATATATGTATCAGCACTGGTCAAATCTAATCACAAATGTATGAGCAACCTCTGCCAATTCTGGCATTGCTTTATTTGTGTGCATGTCTGTTTGTGGGAGCATAAAAAACCATCCAGATGAATTTCAACACTAGTCCTGCCCCATCCCAGATGGCAGAAAGCTATCATAACACAGGTGGTTTTATTGCTTTTAGAGCATAAGGTAATAGAGGCCTTACATACAGTAATTAAACTGTTTTAAGATGCTGCTAAAAAAATACTTACCCATTGTTTTTTTTCTCCACTTTTAATTTCGTTCCATGTAGTTAGACTAATAACAGCCCTACTGCAGTTTCATAACTACATAAATGCAAATATTTAATTAGAATTAATTACATACAGTATATTCATGTCAATATTAACACACGCAAAAAATGACTCACTGATGTGAGATCTATTAGTGGCAATGAGTGTTATTGTTCACAAATAGTTGGTTTTTTTTAAATAAAAGAACAAATATAACATTCAAGATGCCCATTTGCAAAAAAATATGATTTCAAAGTAGGCAGTTGTTGGCCTCACTTACAGTACATTGGAATGCTGAACCAACCAACCGAACCACCAACCAACATTACCAACCACATATTTAAAATCAAACCATTTTGACTTGTCTGCAACATCAGTCAAAGACCCATCAACTACACCGAAAATACCGTAGTATCATATTATGTGTCGAGTGGTGCCACAGTTGGGCCTGAAAAATGTATAATGTAATGAGTGTAATGAGTAATTGATAACACAGACATATAGTTTGATTGTTACATCGGATACATGTTCAGAAGGTAATTATTATAATTGACTCAGAATGTATTATTACAAATAAAATCCATCAGGTGCCCAAAAGAGAAACTAAATTAAAACCAACCAGTCATGCATAGTTACAGCCATCAGATGGAACTATAGTGGAAGTCACTCAAATGACACCAAAGAGTCTTTACAGTTATTTGCTTGCGCAAGGCTTATTTGAAAACATATGTAACCAGTAACAGCTTATTTTATTATACATTTTTGATTTTGGTAACTAAAGTGATAGCTACCCACAATCATTTTGGGACAAAATGGGACTTACAATATTAAGTTAGACATTGCTGACAAGAATGCAGGGTGAAGAAATGATGATTCAATTAAAAATTGACATGAGAACATTTTAGCATAAACCGGCTATTAGGGGAACTGCAATAGCGGAACTAAGTCTTATCACCAGGGTACAACTGGTGGACTTACTGGAAACAAGATCAACAGATGAAGTCTTAGCTTGTTTGGGGAGTTCCATTTAAAGACTAAAAGTAAATAGGCAAAAGACACAATAAATAATAAAAGGACTTGCGGAATGGGGGTGAGTTATCCTTGAATGACTCCAAATGTTCCCATAAGCCTTCCTGCCAGTTGACAGGTGACGTAAAATGGCCTCTGGCAAGGCACACCTCTATATACCTGTAAGTTCCAAACTGACAAGTGTCGAGGCTCTTGCTCTTGTAAAAGTTAGCTTCTAAGGTCTTATGCTTATTCTCTTTTCTAGTTTTGTGTAAAACGCAGGATGACTAGAGATGTAGCTCTAAAACAAATTGAATATTTTATTGAGAATAGGTCAAACTAAAATAGAGGAGTTTAACTTTTACTATCGAGCTCAAGGCCTCAATCTCTCTCCTCTGTCCTTGCCTATTCTTAACTTGTAACTTCGAGGTTTTAGAAATGTTCGATCTGATCAATCAAATGTTTCTTTTTCCATTTGAATGCCATTTTATTTTTGTTTTATTTGGACTTTGTATTTTCACCCTTTGGAATATTTTCCTTTTCCATCTGCTGAAACTTTGAATGTAATCAAAAAATGTTCTGGATTTGATCTCATTGAAAGTGAGTAGGTGTTTCTCACTTTGTTCCTTTTTGTGAATTTTTCTAGTTTTATTTTTATCATTTGTTCCTTTCTGTAATTTTAATATTTTATTTTTATTGAAGACTTGCCCTTGCCAAATTCTGCCAATTAAATTACCTTTTTCTAAACATAGAAAAATGTCCTTTCTTTTTCTCATAAGAATGATTAGTGCAGTGTTGTCAATGTTAGCAGATTTAATAACATACTACCAACGCAGTCATGACTTATTCTATCTTTATTTTTGAAAGTTTATTTCGGCTAATATATTTAAAAGTTACCACAGGTCCTGGCTGTCGTATCAAGACCGCCTAATTAAACCTAGGTCATAACAATACTCCAGACTAAAAGGGGAAGAGCGCCCTTAAAGAAGCGTGGTTAGAGAGTTCTTTAATACCAAATAAAGGTTACTCTATTATCTAAGCCTAACTTAAGTGGGGCAGACACTTCATATTTGGCTGTGAGAACCTCGGCGAGTCTCCCTCAACACCAGCGTAAGCAAGCTCCCGACACCGGTTGCGGTTCATTAATATGCAGGACCAACGGGGAGCTTTAACCCTTTAAACAGAGAGCTGGTCAGGACTCCCTTAGCTCTAAAGAACTGGGGAGCATGGGGTAAGTAAGGTCTGGCTCATATGATATTACAACATAGATAAACACTGTAGTTCATAGTGAGCTATCTTTTAATTTGTGCCATGGTCCAAATAAACATGTCCAGCAGAAAACGTTATCATTTAAATATGGAGATGTGAACCAAATTCAGATAAAGATGGTTGTCTGAATCACATGTTCGAGTCCTGGATCAAGTTGGGGACCCAGCAAATAAGAAACACATGCAATTAATATTGATAAAAACAACTAACTATTAAGAATGGCAACAGATAACAGATTGGGTTGATATTTGCAGTAGCAATTGTAGGTTATTGTCATATTGCTGTGTGTTCATAAGTTCACTCTATAAATCCTTTTTTTTTTTTTGCCATGCTTCTTGACAGAAAGGACAGATTTTTTCTCAGAACTGGTTGGTAGGTGCATGTGTTGAACAAATCAGAAATGGCTAAACCGCCCTCATATTGTGGGTCAAACTATTTTTATTTGTTTTTAAAGAATTTGCTACATTGAATACACCCAAAATCGCTTGAAAATGACATTGAAATTCACTGCCTTCTAGTTGTGCACTTGATGTGAGGGGGGGGTTGTTGTTACAAAGATAATAATGTTCCCTTTTGATTGACTCTCTCAGAAGTCTATGAAATGAAGGAGAGAGCCTTGCTTGTGTTATGGGATTAAATCAGGAAACAATCTTGTCCTTTGTCATTTTAATGAAATCTTTGCAGACAGAGACAGTCAGAGGAACTTGCAGTTGCTTCACGCCTCTCCGTCTCTGGAGAATACGGAAGAGCAACGCACAGTTAAACTCAAATGGGAAGGAGTCAAGGAAGTCCTTGAGAGAAAAGGGAGGCTGGTAGAGCCACTGAGATGTGGAAGGGAGGAAAAAAACAATTAAGCTACTACTAGGTACATTTGAAAAAGTCACACAAGAACAAAGAACTATTGAAGTAATAAAAATCACACAGAAATTATGTGTTATTGGTATATAGATTATATTTTGTCATAAATCCCCCATTTTTATAATCAATTAATTAATCAAATGAAAAGAAAAACTACTACGTAACGATATGATATGGATAACATGTATATAACAAAAAACCTGGAAAAAAGAAAACATGTAGAGTTTCACACCGTAATATAGGTTTAAGAAAATCCTTCACAAGCAGGTTGTAAGTCAATCTCACAAAAAGGCGAGACCAAAGAATCCGAGTCCGGGTCAGGCATGTCATCCAAAAGTTAAGGAAAACGTCGGTCACAAGTAGGAGAGGAGAATGTTAGAGGGTCAATGGGGGCCACACGCGTATACTGACCAAACGCAGAGCCAATCATGCGGGAAACCAAAGAATTGACCAAAGGGACAAAAAAGAGAGTCCAAGATAGCGCCAAGCCTGCCAAACAAGTCCTGTGAACCAGCTAGAATCAAGAACATCTTTGCGGGCAATGGCATCATGGAGCACAGTGAGATTTATAATTCCGCTAGTTATAACGCCTGAATCACCAGCATTGTCAGGAATGTATGTGCTACAGGTTTGGTTCAAAGGGGTACAAACACAACCTTGAGAAGCTAATAGTAGATCAAGTGTCATGCGGTTTTGGAGGGCTACTTCACGGGTTGCATTAGTTTATACACATGAGGCCTCAAGAATGGTCAGGGTAGTGTTAACAAAACTCGAAAAGCGATCCCATTGAAAATGTGTGGCGCATTATGAAGCGTAAAATACGACAACGGAGACCCCGGACTGTTGAACAGTTGAAGCTGTACATCAAGCAAGAATGGGAAAGAATTCCACCTACAAAACTTCAACAATTAGTGTCCTCAGTTTTCCAAATGTTTATTGAATGTTGTTAAAAGAAAAGGTGATGTAACACAGTGGTAAACATGACCCTGTCCCAGCATTTTTGGAACGTGTTGCAGCCATAAAATTAAAAATTAATGATTATTTGCTAAAAACAATCAAGTTTATCAGTTTGGACATTAAATATCTTGTCTTTGTAGTGTATTCAATTAAATATAGGTTGAACATGATTTGCAAATCATTGTATTCTGTTGTTATTTATGTTTAACACAATGTCCCAACTTCATTGGAATTGGGGTTGTACATGAAATCTGATCTGGCATTACAGGGCAAGGAAAAAGTTGGGTTCTCCATGCAAACAGATGTTACCTCCTGTTAGTGTCCTTTCAACCCTCATTTGGTATCTTTATGCTCATTTAGCATGATCTCTCCTAAATGGCTTTTAAAATGTCCTTTTCTGTTTTAAATTATTATATATTGCACAATTTTGGCAGCCCCATGGGTTAGTGGTTAGCTTGTCTGCCTCACAGGCAGGATGATCTGGGGACATCTATAGGTATGTGTGGAGTTTGAAATCCCTGCGCTTGGGTTTTCTCCAGGTGGGCTGTGCTTGGTAGAGCATAAAAAAGCTACCTTTGATTTAAGACAATTTGTGACATGAGATGTTACAAAAACCATCATATGACACATATACAGTATCACGTAGACTGACCCCAACCTTATTCAACTCTATCCGACTTTGAGTTTCACACATCTATACATACCTTTAATATAATTATGGGGAGTTTGATTGTTATTATTTATTATCATCCTGCAAACTAGGGGTGCTGGTTGACTTTTTCTGCTGCTGAAACTAATCATAGACTGGTGGTGAGTGCCGATAGATGTTTTCTAGTGCACAAAATAATCGTCAAGGGGGTGCTGATCAACTTTTTCTGCCGCCGAACCTATCGTCAACGGGGGTAACTTTTCCATCGTTTATTATAACTGATTCTACGATCTACAGGTATGTGAGTGACTGGCTAGTAGGGTGGCCAAAAAATTCAGGGCCACGGCCACCAATGGCGGCGCCCCTGATTATTATTATAAGATGGTAAATGAGTTACAGTATGTGATATGTTGCATGTTAAAAAGGCTGAAAATACCTCATTTGCTAATTAATGAGTTACATTTAATCACTCTCAAATAAAGTAAAAAAACATTACTCTCCCAATACAAGAATCTTAACAAAATAAATATTGAATTCTTCTCAGCTGTGACAGCAACAATTTGACAACAGTGAGATGATTTTTCAAATGGAGTCGTAGGGATTTAGGTTTTATTGGAATGTCACATTGATAGACAGTTGTGGACATGGTAGCAATTTGGTCAGTTTATAGCGAGATCAGGAAACTGACAAACAACAGTTGACACTCAAAGAATTCCAAATAGATTTTTTTCCAGGTTAGAGACAGACTTGCCTTTTACAAAATGACAGACTGCAAAAAATAAAAAAATAAATTAGGGTAAATGCTTTCTCGTTGAAAACATAGCAGTACAGCACACTTCAGTGAGGTTTTATCCAGGTTGCATCCAGACGATGAGAGAAAAAAGAAAGGGGGGTATTTGGGCAGTTAGCAATTAGCCTTGTGTATGCAAATGGGAGCAGCAGGTGATCAAAAACAACAACTACACTAAGGGGAGGGGGTGGGGGTGGGGGTCTAACATTGTGGCAGAAATGAGGGACAGCAGGGTATGTGAGAAGATGATTATAAAAGGCCACCAGCTTTGTGTTTCCATTGTACGGGATCACCTCAGAATAAAACAACCTCGTTGTCAGAAATGCTGTACTTGTGAAGCTTATTGAAAAATAGAAACCAGGAAATGGGATGTGTCCCTATTTAATCTTGTCACACACATCAGAGATTTGGGGATTTGTTTTGGCAAGGAACCATCATCCACCTTCAAACAGACTGTTTCAGTACAAGATGCCAAAAAATCCCCACATGCCCACTTGACAATTAACATATGGCTCTTTATCGGAAACCAATGTTACGACTTTTGGGTTGTCCTATCAGGTGTCGCCACTGCAAGTCTTGCACATTATCTGGCACAGTTTTTACTGCAGATGCTCATCCTGACATAAACCCACCCATCTGTTCCCGGGATTGGGACAAGCAGTGGATGGTATTGAGGCGCTGACCAGGAATCGAACCAGCACCGTCTCTGTGAAAGGTAGTAGCAGCATAATCTGCATTTTGCTGACCAGCATATGCTTTAAGTAAAAAAAGAAAAGTTAACAAGTTATTCAACTTGCTGACTAGAATAAAAAAGCAGGAAGATGGTATGCAATTATATACCGGAATAAAATATCGCTGTACCAACTCAACGAACACAGCCATTTAATGGAGAAAGGACATGAATTAGAAGTTGGCATTACTATACAGTACATACAGTACATAAGTACACACACACACACAAACAGTGTTTCTCAGGGTACTCTGGGTTTCCTCCCACATCCCCAAAAAATATGCATGGTAGGTTAATTGGCGACTCTAAATTGCCCGTAGGTGTGAGTGCGAGTGGCTGTTTGTTTATATGTGCCCTGCGATTGCCTGGCGGCCAGTTCAGGGTGTACCCCGCCTCCCGCACAAAGATAGCTGGGATAGGCTCCAGCAACACCCGCGACCCTAGTGAGGATAAGCATTACATAAAATGGATGGATGGATGCATGGATGGATGGTGTTTTCCCTTGTAGGCCTGATCTACCTCGAACACCTACGGTGGATACGGAAAGTTTTCAGAACCCCTTAAATTCTTCACTCTTTGTTATATTGCAGCCATTTGTTAAAATCATTTAAGTTTTTTTTTTCCCCTCATTAATGTACTGCATAATTCATCCATCCATCCATCCATTTTCTGAGTCGCTTCTCCTCACTAGGGTTGCGGACGTGCTGGAGCCTATCCCAGCTATCATCGGGCAGGAGGCGGGGTACACCCTGAATTGGTTGCCAGCCAATCGCACGGCACATACAAACTAACAACCATTCGCACTCACATTCAAAGCTACGGGCAATTTAGAGTTGTCAATTAACCTACCACACATGTTTTTGGGATGTGGGAGGAAACCGGAGTGCCCGGAGAAAACCCAAGCAGGCACGGGGAGAACATGCAAACTCCACATAGGCATAAAGTGATATTACGCTTGGCACAGCAATAGTTATGTCTTATGTCATTTATTTTCTGTCCTTGTTTTAATTTAATTA
The DNA here is from genome assembly GCF_024500385.1 of Phyllopteryx taeniolatus. NCBI lineage: Eukaryota > Metazoa > Chordata > Actinopteri > Syngnathiformes > Syngnathidae > Phyllopteryx > Phyllopteryx taeniolatus. Next base: position 17,315,752 of record NC_084509.1, on the reverse strand, counting down.
TAATCATAATAGTTACATTATGTATGTGCCTTGCGATTGGCTGGCGACCGGTTCAGGGTGTACCCCGCCTCCCGCCCGAAGATAGCTGGGATAGGCTCCAGCACGCCCGCGACCCTAGTGAGGAGAAGCGGCTCAGAAAATGGATAGAATGTTACATTATTATTCTTGTTGCATTAAAAAAATATATGATCAAATCCCCATTATATTGTTTTTGTAAACTGGATTTAACAAATACTGCAGGTTTCAAAGTGGTTACCAAAGCACATTTAAGATGAGCAATTTGACAATGATAATGTGAATGATTGTGTATTGCATATTCTTGTGTTTTACACTGCTTCTGATACAGACAAACAACTTGAGTTGACAGGTGCTTTAATACTTCATTTTCTACAGAACTGCACTGCACAACAATAAATAGAGGCTCTCTATTATGAAACACACTCCCAAAAAAAATAAAATAAATACAAATAAAAATTCCTCTGCACTGTTATCTAGAATACCTCTGCTGTAAACCAGTAGGAATCCTATTTGTTTGACTTCCTGCCAATAAAAGTGCGCTCTCTGTAGGATTTTTAGGATCTCCATGTCGGGCAAAGATAAATGGGGACTTTGTATCACGGTATGACAAATGGATGACTTTATCAAATGTTGAAAACGGAATCACTAAAGATTAGTTAGCTTTGAAATTGGTCTTAGTCATGTTTCAAACATCAATCGTAAAAGACTAAGAATATGACCAGTAAAGGCCATGAACAAAACCTAAGTTCATTATTATTACTTTTCAGTGCCTGATACATTATTTAACTGGATGCAATGAAATTGGATGGTTTTGGTGATGTGGGATAAAATAAGCTAGGAACAGTAAATTGATGTACTGTTGCAGTATTTGTGTACATTTTTTTGTGGTATGCAAACTTTCAAAAACCTCAGTTAGAACTGCTGTTTGATGCATAGGCACAAACAACAGTCAGGACCCGTCCCCCCACCCAAAGGCGGCGGGGAGGTATCCCTCTCGTCCACCGGGGTGAACCCCAACGTACAGGCGCCGAGCCGGGGAGCAATAAGAATACCCACACCTGCTCGGCGTCTCTCACCCGTGTCTGGGCAAGGGAAACCTGAGTCCATTTTTTGTCGTCATCATAAGGGGTCTTTGAGCCGTGCTTTGTCTGGTCCCTCACCTAGGACCTGTTTGTCATGGGTGACCCTGCCAGGGGCATAAAGCCACAGACAACTTAGCTCCTCGGATCATTGGGACACACAAACCCCTCCACCACGATAAGGTGACGGCTCAAGGAGGGGTGTTCACCATCATATTTTGTGTATTATAGTGTACAGGTTTCTGCTTGGTATCTTTCCTTTCCGCACCTCCTCCAGTGCACTTGTGGGGCAGCTGTAGGGTCGTCAGCTAGTACCACTGTTCACAGACGTTTCACCTCCTTCCCAGTACAAGTGCTGTGAGGGGGCAGTGGCTTAATGAGGACTTCTCCCTGCCAACCCCTGTAGCTGCCTTCATCGGGGTGTTCCTCCTTGATCTCCTTTGCTCTCTGGCAACCAGGACTTCCCCACAAAGCCACTGTATCCAATTTCTACAGGGTGGATGGTTGCAGCCCAGCCTCCATCTATGCACTCAGCTGCTTAGATTAAGTACAACGTATATGAGTGGTTAACACATTTCCTTTTTTTTGTATGTTTGTTTGAATCTCAATACTTTCTTGAATCTCAAGACCTTTCTGTGTGGAGTTTGTATGTTTTTGTGTTGTTGCTTTTTTTCAGGTACACAGGTTTCTTTCCACAATTAATTACTGTACATGCATGCTAGGTTAACTGAAGAGTCCAAGTTTTGCTTAGGTGTTAATGTGAGTTTGAATGGCAATTTTTCTATATATGCCCCGTCATTCTGCTGATCAGTCCATGGTGTACCATGCTTGAGAGCCTGGGATAGGCTCCAGCTCTTCTGTGTCCCTGAGCAATCATAGAAAATGCATACATGAATAAATAGTACGATGAAATCTGTGTGTGTGTGTGTCAGTCCTTTTACAATTTTATGTACAGTAATAATAATGTGACACATTAGAAATCAAAATGGCACTCACTGGACCAGAAACCTCACTCAAAACATAACTATAATTTGATTTAATATCAAATTGTAAAAAGAAAAAACATTTTATTATGGAGTGCCGTTTGTTAAGCGGCTCAGATTGAAAATAGCAGCAATATTTTGTTACATTTATCTTCAAACAGTGTTGAAAAAAACTGCTGTGAATTTTCGAGTCACTTTTCTGCACATTTAGAACAATATCTGTCAACTTTATAGTTAAATCCAAATATTAAATGTTACACCTACATCTCAAATCTAAATGCTAAATGCAAATGTACATGTTAAATATATATGTAAATATATATATATATATATATATATATATGTGAGCCCATGGGAAGGTGGACTGCCTGGCCACCAGGCGCTCGCCTTCGAGCCCCACCTCCAGGCCTGGCTAAAGAGGGGGGCCCCGCTGACCCACTTCCGGGCAAGGGAAAACGTCTTCCTGAAATTTTTTTATCTTAATAGGGGTTTTTGGAGCTGTGATTTGTCTGGTCCCTCACCTAGGACCTGTTTGCCATGGGTGACCCTGCCAGGGGCATAAAGCCACAGACAACTTAGCTCCTAGGATCATTGGGACACACAAAGCCCTCCACCACGATAGGGTGATGGCTCAAGGAGGGGGTTTGTTATTTCAGTAAGTGATAATATATTTCCAAGGGACAATTTCCCTGGATAAGATGTTTTTTTATTTTATTTTGTTATTTGACGCTACAAACACACAGCTTTTATTTTGGTACTTCTGTATCTTGGTAGTGTGGATTTACATATTAGCTAAATATTTAGTTTGACCCAAAACATCTAGATTTAGCATTTATAATTAAAATTATTAAGATTTATATTCAAGATTTAGTTTTGATATCCATCCATCCATTTTCTGAGCCGCTTCTCCTCACTAGGGTCGCGGGCATACTGGAGCCTATCCCAGCTATCATCGGGCAGGAGGCGGGGTACACCCTGAACTGGTTGCCAGCCAATCGCAGGGCACGTACAAACAAACAACCATTTGCACTCACATTCACACCTACAGGCAATTTAGAGTCTCCAACTAATGATGTATATATATATATGGGGTTTGATTCGCCGCCCCGCCTGTGTGGAGTTTGCATGTTCTCCCCGTGCCTGCGTGGGTTTTACCTGGGTACTCCCGTTTCCTCCCACATCCCAAAAACATGCACACTAGGTTCATTGACGACTCTAAATTGTCATAGTTGTGAATGGTTGTTTGTTTATATGTGCCCTGCGATTGGCTGGCAACCAGTTCAGGGTGTACCCCGCCTCCTGCCCGGTGATAGCTGGGATAGACTCCAGCACTCCCGCGACCCTTGGGAGGATAAGCGGCTCAGAAAATGGATGGATGGATATATGCCTCATTTTTCAGAACAGCCCGGTGGCGTTTTTTAAGCTCCCAAAAAATGAAGAAATAAAAAAGCGATGGATTGACTTTTTAAAGGCACACGCAGATGGCAAGCTAAACATCAACACTACCAGTCGACTGCAGTCCACATTTTATGACGGATAGTTTTGTAAACATTCACCAGAGACAACATGGCTTCATGGGTAACTTGATACTTGGGGCAGTAAGAGCAAAGCCGACTGTCTAGCTACCTGGGCTTCCTCCTACCGTCCTGCTGTCTTCAAGTGCCGTGTTCAGCTGTGACGTTATGTTATCAACAACGAGGGTAAGTTGATTCGTGTGCTTATTTTTATGATTGTAGTCCACAATATCCATCCATCCATCCATCCATTTTCTGAGCCACTTCTCCTCAATACGGTTGCAGGCGTGCTGGAGCCTATCCCAGCTATCATCGGGCAGGAGGCGGAGTACACCCTAAACTGGTTGCCAGCCAATCGCAGGGCACATACAAACAAACAACCATTCGCACTCACATGCACACCTATGGGCAATTTAGAGTTGTCAATTACCGTAGCATGCATGTTTTTGGGATGTGGGAGGAAACCAGAGTGCCCAGAGGAAACCCAAGCGGGCACAGGGAGAACATGCAAACTCCACACAGGCGCGGCCGGGGATTGAACCCGGGTCCTCAGAACTGTGAGGCAGACGCTCTAACCGGTCGTCCACCATGCCTTAGTCCACAATAATCATTCAATTTTGAAGTTAAGCCTCCTAATGTGATTTTACATGTACAAGCTATCACCCCTTCAGTATGTTTGAGTCCTTTTGGCGCATCCATTCTACACGTCCACAGCGTCTGAGAGCTGAGAGGTGGCCTTTATTATTCAAGTTTGGAAACCTGGTTTTATGTACGTAGTGTTTTTTTTTTGTAATTCATTCAAATTTGGCAGGCTTGTTAACATTACTCTTCTCTGTGGTGTGTCGAATTTACGTGCCATTGTTTGGGCCTGCTTAGTCCCACAATAATAATAATAACTAATAATAATTTACAGTACAATGAAGGTGTATTTTTCTCAATGTTGTGGCACTCCCTGAAGACCGTGACCCCTTAACATTTGCCTTTATTGCCTAATGGGTGAGCCAGCCCTGTAAGCAGGGCTCTTCACATCCTAAATTATCCACGCAACACAGCAAACAAGCTCATCATTTACTACAGCGCCATATAGCATACAATGGTTGGCGTAGCATGTCACATCATTTTCACAATTGTTGGTCAAACATCACACACAAAATATGTCTCACAAGATCTTTCTTCACCAAGTAGTGGCAAGAAAAGGAAGCCAAAAGTACAAATTACACACACGCGCACACACAACCCATACACATGAAAACACATTAAAGGGAACATATTTAGCATTATAGCCTTCTCTTAATTGCTTGCATACAAATAGATTTCTCGAGGACCTGCCCACCCATCAGGTGTGAAATGAAGTACCAAGCAAATATTCACTCTGCATTTTATGTAAATCTGCTTGTGAGCGGGCCGTTCTGAATTTCTTTTACATAATGAGCACCCCCACACACTTTCCCCGCGCACAACGTCGCAGCAAGGCTAGGTGAAAATCCAGAGCCACTATCGAGCCACTACTGGAGTCTAGTCTCAGGACCACAGTGTCTGAAACACTAAATCAAAGTCAAAATGTAAACACATCTGCATGTTCTTTTTTTGTTTTTTTTTTATAGATGCGGGGCAGCCACACCGAGCTCTGCCACCTGTCATCACGTTAACGAAATCCTGTCTTGCTCTTTGCCCAGTAGTATGTGTATTAGGATGATGGCTGAAAAAAATATATATATTTGTGGGTTTAATCCATTTGGATCTTCGGTGTTTTGAAATCTGGCAATGTCGCAGACAAAATTAACCAAGTTTGAATTTGAAGGTTTCACTGTGACTAATACCTATGTCCCATACAAACTTGAGAAGGCAAAAAAATCCTGGTAAAATTAACTTTCAATCACATTTGACTCACCCGTGAGGGAATGTGATCTGCTTTCAACTCATGTGCCCCTGCCAGCAGTATGCTAAATGTAGGCTGTGTGTGGGCGGAATTATTTTCAAATTGGTCCAACAAAAGACTGAGCGAGAATTGATCTGTCAGATCAATACGATGCAGCCATTTGTTTTAGGAAATGTGTGCTCACCAAAGTAGCAGATAGAAATTTTACTTATGAAGATTTAAATGACCGTTTTCATCTTTTTGTTCCATGGAGAGCTTTGTTCTGGTTTAATTAGAGTTATGTGCGCACAATAAGTGCCTCTGTGAACTGAATGAGAAAACATGCAAACACTATCAACACTATCATACCCACATGTAAATTTGTCTCACAGAAGACTGATGCAAGATAATGTTAAAACAACAATGGATGACTTTTCCATTGGATTTTCTTATAAGCCTTTTCATTTAAAATGGAAAAACAATTCTTTATAATTTTGTTTTGCAGAGGTAACCAACGTGTTGCCTGGTTGCATCTTTTTGCTGCACTGTATGTGAATGGAAAGGCGTGCTTACCATATGTGTTTGCACTTACATAATTCAGTTTTTGTCAGAAAAAAATACCACTATACACCCATCCATCATTTTCCACACCGCTTAACCTCAATGGATCGTGAGTGCGCTGGAGCCTCAGTATATACAAATTACAATTATTTCTAAAAAGGCTACTACTTGTTTGAGTCCAAAGAATGAACATTTGCAAATTCTTAACAAATACAATATCTTTTTAAAGTAGCTGTGGCGCACGTGCACACACACACACACACACACACACACACGCACACAACTCATCATCACTGTGAGATGTATTAATTACTAAATACAAACAAATTGACGAGGCAACAAACAAATTGCTATTTTCAGTGTGAGCCGCAGACAGACCCTTTTTTGCAAACGCTGGCTGCATTCGTCTACAAAATTACAAACACCTGGTCTAATCTGCCTCCTCGAAGAGTTACACCATGCACCATGCCAGATTTGGGCTATTCACAAATATAGAGCCCTCGAAAATATTTAACAAACAGTGGTAGCTTAACTTGCGAGTGCCCCGGCTTAATTTTTTTGAGTTATGAGCCATTATTTGTTCAAGTCTTTTGTTTTGTGTTATGAGCAAAAATGTTACTTATGAGTGAGCATTTTTGTAACGATTATATCTATTCTGCCCTCCTTGAGAGTTATGTGCAGTTTGACAAACAGTAAATAGTTATTTAAAAAAAGAGTCCAACTTGAAGTTTACTGTAAAACTAAACATCCATCCATCCATCCATCCATTCATTTTCTGAGCCGCTTCTCCTCACTAGGGTCGCGGGCGTGCTGGAGCCTATCCCAGCTGTCATCGGGCAGGAGGCGGGGTACTCCCTGAACTGGTTGCCAGCCAATCGCAGTAAAACTAAACATAAAACAAAAATAATTACACATCGTGTATTTAACAAGACCACATAACTGTCTTATTAAAGTCTGTTATCTTAATGTGCAATAGCATAGAACAGCTAATAAAAGTAGCATTGATATTGCGGTAGTTATAAACCTTGAAACAACTGATGTGAACACAAACGGTGAAGCGACACATGCTGACAGAGCATATACTGTATCGTTACTCACATTACACATATTCTTTATGATCTGTGGAAAACAACAAATATCACTGCAGCTTAGTTATGATGATCTTCTTCGTGTTTCATTATTAAATCTACGTATATTACCGCTATATGTATTTATGTATTACTGTCCCCTAGTAGCCAATAAGCACAGACCAGAAGGAGCAGCACAATGTCCAATGAATTAAAGTAAAACATGTTTAAAAAAATACTTTCTATTTGATTATATTACAATATGATTTTAAACAGTACAATACTATAGAGTGCTATTTTTTTTTTACATTAAAAACCTCCATTTGTCGGTGTTTTAAGTCAAAGTAGTTGTTGGTTTAAATAGGGTCTCGTTTATCAATTAAAAAAATGCCATGTGTGTTATAGTGTGTATGGTTTACTCAAATAACCAACAAAGTACAGCACACTTCATGATCTGTCCACTGACAAACTTGTCTCTCCCACAAACCACCTTACACCATAGGATCATCAAGATAATCTTAGGAGCCATCAGATAATGGAGTCTTTGCTGTCTTTTGGGCCAGATAATCTTAGTGAAGTGACAATGTACAGTGGCGAGTTTAGGATAATATGCTGCTTAACTGCTTATGGTCACTAGGGTCGCAGGTGTGCTGGCTCTATCCCAACTGACTGTGGGCGAGAGGCAGGGTACACTCGAAACTAGTCGTCAGCCAGTTGCAGGGAACATATAAACAAACAGCCATTCACACTCACATTCACACCTACGGACAATTTAGAGTTTTCCATCAACCTACCATGTATGTTCCTGGGACACGGGAGAAACCCCATGCAGGCACAGGGAGAACGTCAACAAACTCCACACAGGAAGGCCGGGTTTGAACCCGGGACCTCAGAACTTTGAGGCAGTTGTCCACCGTGCAGCAGGATAGTATTATTATTTCCCAAATACAACTAATAAAGGCTTAGAAGGGTGATGGGAGTTAATGATTTCACCTTTCCCTATTATCCTCATAATTCATCTTGGGAATGTTCTAAGGTATTAAAACAATTTGTTATAACAACACACAAGCAATTATTAGATCAGGATGAGATGGAGCTCATCAGGGCTGATGGCATCTACTAAAGGTATAATCATGAATATAAAGGTTTAAAACTAATCACTTCAAAAAAACTAAAGCAAAACCATTGATGAATTAGAATACAATGATGTGGAATCCAATAAAAGGATATTTTTGTATTTAAAGTATTTTGTGACATATGAGGTGCCTATTAAATTAACATTTTAATTGGGTTTGGCTTCATCTAAATGCTAAATTTTCCATTCTCTTGTCACCCAAAGAGCTGATTCCAAGCTGATGGAATCTTTCTTAAATATTCTAGTTTCTTATTTGTTTTTGTTTTTATCTTTGTCATTGTTTTGTAGTTTTTCAATTGTTTTATGTTCAAGTGTCTTATTTGATGTTCAATGTTTATTTTTGTATTGCACTTTGTTTCAGCTGCTGTTTTTTTTAAAGTGCTCTATATATCAAATTGAGTTGTGTGTGTGCAAGCTTTTGTCATTATAGCATGAACAGCAGTACACTGATTTTAGCTTGCGGACAAAGTCCTGCTCTGAAAGAGGAAGATAGATATTAACATTAAATAAAACCGTACGTATGAGTGCAAAGAGATTAGGCAAGCAGTGTTGGGCAAGGACAGGAAAATTATGGAGCGGCTCTAACCGAACATGATGCCCCTTTAAGAAGTACAGATAAGTGCGATCTTTAGTAGGTCTTCACTAAAAGTGCCAAACCATAAAGGCAAGGGCTGATAATTAATTGAGAGGAATGTAAAAGTTTGAGGAAACACCAGAAGTATACTCATATCAATAATAGTAATATAAAACTATAAAATGAACAAACAGAAACTTTAGCTCATTTTTATGTGACATGCTGCATAAAATCTCCAAAAGAGGATTCAAGTTCCCTGTAAAACTGCAGGGCCAACCTTGCCTTCATGTTACACTTCCACAAGGCAACATTGTCCAAGTTAGGGCCGGAGTGCAAATTGTCTCGTCAACTGACATAAATAGGCAACATGGGTGGGGCTACTTTTGTCCTAAATCCTAATAGGTTCAGTCTACCGTCTATATTAAAGACTGACCAATGGGCCCGCCTCTCTACATTTCTCAATCGGCATCTGCCCGGTGTCCCCAATGGCCAGTCTACCCCTGACTGTACTACATTTAAAATGTATTTAATTTCAGCAAATTACTACATTCTTAAAAATATTATGTCTGAAAGTCAACTTTAAAAAAAAACAATGGGCCTCAGTCACTAACCATGCGTACGCACAAATTTGTGCTTAAATACAGCGTACGCACATTTGACTCACAAATCTGTGATTCATCAATATGTTCGTACTTGTTTTTGTTCGTACTCTGCAAACATAATTGGAAGCTCCTCAGACCATGTGTACGCACAAATGATGCAAGATCAGCTTTTGAAAAACATCAAACACTCTTCTTTTACCCAAGATGCAACAACATATTGAAACTACAGTCATTTATAAAAACAATAATAGTAACTTTAATGATAATAATTGAAGCAAGAAATTTGATCATGAGTTGACTAATGTCCCAAATAACCGTGAAAAGGACTTTTATCCTTGTGTTCATGTGCTCGCACACTATGTGCATTTATATGTGTCCGCCCCGCTGGCTGGCTGCGTGCAGACCAACGTCGTCAGTCAACGAGCAGGAAGTGCGATCGGACCCCTCGCATTTCCTAGTTTTTCCAAGACTTCAGTATTCTTTCTAATCCCTAGGATAATCTGATTTATACATTTTTCTGTGATTCTGCATGTGCACATGTGATGTAAATCGATCGATGAGCACACTCTGCTGCAGGCGTGGTTGAATTGTGACACACTCCGATCGGCATATGGCTCATATATTTTATGTGGCTTCCAATGTTAACTTTATGAATTTTATCAACTACAAATGGCTTTTTTATGTGCTATATTTATTCCTTACTACTACGTATTTGAAAAACATATGCAATGCTTGTTCATTCTCAGCTCTTAAATTGTTTTTTGTATGTCTCTACTTTAACTTCAGAAATAATTACAAATGATTAACATGATTAGTATGTTGTCTGTTTCTGTGTTTAGTAAGCTTTCCGATGATAACAATTTTGTGAAAATAAGATAAAGATTAAGAAAGTTATTGAAGTTTTGAGACATCTCTTTCTTTTCATCTTTTGTGTCTTTAAATCTCTGCGCATTGGCTGAGATAAATCAGATGGATATCCTTTTTAGGGAAATGTGGGCACAGTTTATGCAGATTACAGCTCACGGGCACAAACTCATCATTTAGAATAATTTCTGACTGGTTAACATACGCATGGTGGTGCGAAGAAAATTGGCTGGTACGCACGTATCATGAATCTGATGGTAATTTTGATTATATGCTTAATTTGTGCGCAGAGTAAGAACATTTCCATGCATTTATTAGTGAATGAGGCCCATTGTCTCAGCCTATGGAGAAGAGAAGAACATTAAAAACTAAATATATCTAATATTGTGATCATATTAAAACCATTGTGTACGTGTGGTTAAAAATAAACTACAGGAAAAACAATTAAATAATAGTGGGGCAAAAAAAATAATGTGAAAAATTAAATCAAAGATCAGATCCTAAGATAAACCAAATAACGTCAATTTCACGTGAGACACATAAACTCTATTTAAGTTATATTTAAGCAATACGGACAAATGGATAGGATCTGAAGTTTCAGAGACTAGGCGAGGTTCCAACTGGGAACTTTGATATCCAAGCTAGGCAGGAAAAGGCAGGGAGAGAGGGGAAACTAGATCAAACACACATTGAAAATTGGTACTGCAGTGGGAATAAAGCAGGACTCCTTCAGCATGGGGATATTTTTGAAGCACATACTGCTCCTTATGTCTTATTCATCTCGTTCCTCATCACTGTTTTTGAAAAACGTTCTGGAGAGACTTTAAGATACCAATAAACGTTTTTTGAATAAAATCAAATTCATTCTATCTGTGAGGCCCTGTTTATTGACTTTTACTTGACCTCACAAGAAAATCAAACCTCAATCACTTCACAAACCAAAGCTGTGGAGGTCAACGCTCACAACGGACACTCTGAGCTTAAATGAATAAATCAGATTTTCTGATACGTGTGCTATGTAAATCCAACATTTAAAAATGTAATATGCACATATGGTGGGAAACAAATTTATTGAGCTGATATCTTAGCCTGCTGTTGCTTAAACTAGTAGAAGAACATATCAAATCCCACCAGATACCTACCATGAGTTACAGGTAAATTATGTAAATTGTAAAAATATATAGAGTATAATACTAAAATTGCCATAATGGCAAGCAGCAATAATCTCAGTATTTCAAGTGTCAATGCTAGATGCAAGTACACTGAGCAACCTAGTTATTGGGGCTCATTTTTATTTATTGCCCATGAAGCACGAGGGACACAATTTTAAAAGGTTGCATACATTTACCCAACCTGTGCATTTAAGATGCAACTGCCCATTGTGATATCGAAATAATCCTTTCCTCTGCCACGTTCCGATTTCCCCTTTGTTGTGAGACATTTCATTTAGTGTAAAAATGATAAGGCTCACATTGTTTGCATTGGTTACCTTGAGGTTTCATGCGGTCTTCCCTTTTAGAAATACACAATGCACAGTTTACATCCTACTGCTCTAACAATATGATACAGCATCGTGTTGTAAGTCATTGTCACTAGGTTGATTAGTCTAAGTCAATGTTCTCTGTTTCTGTCACATCCTTTTTGTTTAGCCCTCAGGCTCTAATTGCTCTTTTTATGTCCTTCAGTTTTCATCAGTTGAATACTTCACCCTCAACGATACCCCTATGTGGAAATTAAGCAACTAGGTTGAGTTCCAAAATGTCTCTGGAGATTCTTCGCAAGGTCATGGTAATCCGCAAAGGCTGAATGGAGGCCACTGGACCGTTCATGTTAGTTGGAGACATCCATCCATTTTCTGAACCGCTTATCCTCACTATGGTCGCGGGTGTGCTGACGCCTATCTCATCTGATTTCAGGCAAGAGGCCACAGGTGTGAACCATTCACACCTGTGGCCAATTTAGAGTCTTCAATGAACCTACCATGCATGTTTTTGGAATGTAGGAGGAAACCCGAGTACCCGGAGAAAACCCACGCACGCACGGGGAGAAGATGCAAACTCCACATGCAAACCCAGGTCCTCAGAACTGTGAGGCATATGTGGTAACCAGTCCTCCACAGTGCCACGAGTTGGAGACATTTCAGCATCTCAAAGGCTTCTTCAGTTCTAAATTCCAGGTGTGGTGTCTCCCTATTTATGCCTTGGTGGGAGTCCCCTATGGTGGTCAGAATAGGGTGTTGTTGTTAACTGGCATGGCTGGTGAGCGACTGTCCTGTATACCAATATTCAATAGTTCCCCTGCTGGCAGAACGACTCGTTAGGACCACTCTTAAAATGGAGAGAGACAAACTTGGGGTAAAGGGATGACAGGATATTATTGTCCACAGGCAATTGGTGATGCCTCAAAGGTCCTCCTCTTTTTATAATATTTGAATGTCTTCGAAATTGTCAGGGACCCAGGCCCCTAACTGTCGGATTCAAACCGGGGGACCTGAACCCCTGATTGCCGGACTCGAACCGGGAAACTGAAAGTGGGGAGAGCAATTACCAATACCCCTTAATACAATGACAAGATTGTTCCAACCAAAATACATTATTATATAAAATCAAAAAATAATTAAATTACAGGTGAAACATCTTTAACAAACAAGAACAGTTGAGTAGCCTTGTTTTCAGCCTTTGCGGATTCAATACTTCTGATTTGCACCTTTTTGTTCTGGCAGCATTATGTTATTTAATAATAAATTTGAGATTAGTGAAGCAATTCAGAATCACCTCCATGTGCATTGTGATGCACCAAGCATCATTTATCTCCGATCCTCAGTGATTGCAGTTTGCAGTCGTATAGAACTGAATTGAGAGCTGTTTCCCGTTGCCCCTCTCACGTCACAAAATAATATAAACACCTCTCAATCAGTACATTGTCATGACACTCGAGCACCATTACCGTTGTGTTTTTACTGTGGACATTACAAACGTCTTGAATCTTGAATGTCAACGTCATTAGGTAGCCAGTGATTGTACACTGCTGAGGTTATGTCAAGAGTTTGAATAATACAAAAATTTTACGTAGATAGTATACGAGACTGAAGTTGAACCTTTCGCCCACATCCAGGACATGAGAGTGTCTGCAGATAAGAATCCAATCCATTACAATCAACATGCTACCTGAGAAGCTGCCACCTGGGATGCTTTTCAGTGGCAGCAATCAATCCACAGCAGGATGCTAACATTGACAACTGAAAGTGTCTTCCTGTGTGATTCCATTGACAATGAAAGAGTGTTGAGGGTCCACTTGGAGAGATGGGAGGGACTCTGAAGAAAGACTCTCATTACGATACAGACAAAATTGGAACTGATATGGCGAAACCCCTCGGGTGGGGGGTATGAATTCATAAAAGAGGCACAGCATCTCTCTTCTATTGTTTTGTTTTGGGTTTCTTTCCTGATGGGATTACCAATTCATCTGCCTTAAGGCCTCTTTATACTCGCGCGGACGACTACGCCCGCATTACGTCACGTGACCGACGCATTGTCCCACGCGGCCCCTCTGCGTAGCTTGCTGCGCACACGGCAAAAATAGTCGAACGCCGCAGAGATCATCTCTCGTGATTGGTCCGTTTTAGTCACATGCTGTGATGACTTACTCAGCGTGCCCCTTGGTTCTACATAGCATCTACGCCGCCACCTTCTCGATCGATTTTTCAGCATAATTAAACGTATCATCTGGTCATCTAGGTCCATTTGTTCTAGCAGACACTGTTCCACGGTTGCCATTGTTGTTGCTTTGTTCCTTGTTACTGAAAGGAAAGTAAAAACGGCTACTGGAAATGGCCAAAAAAATGCAGAGGAATCTCCACCCTGTGGTGTCCTAGCCAATACCAGCAGGAGCGACACCCTCGACTTGGAGGTGAACTGCAGTACGTTTTCAAAACTGCGCGCGTGGGTTGCGCTCGATTATGAAGGCAATCTACGCGCCGGATAGCCGGAGTGACGTCAGCACAATCGTATCAATTTAAAATAGATGTTTCACAGAAAATATAGATTTACCAATGCGTTTGCATTTAAATATTGATGGAGGATGTGACTTTTAAACTAAATTTTCTCAATAATCGAACCAACCAAGACAAAATAATGTCATAGTAAAGAAATGCAAATCAGTGAAGTTATAACGTCGGCAACACAAGTCTAGAGGGAAGGGTTTACAAAAGGTATTTGGTGTAATTTGGAGTTACCAAAGCTATATTGTTTTGTCTTACATTGACCATGTGTATTATTTTATCGTTGTCATCTTATATTGCTTATATTGCTACCACATCTGCCTGACAGTCGTTTTGTGCGTGAATCTCGGCTCAGACAATCCTGTGTGTTTGCATGTTCTCCTCATGCTTGCATGGGTTGTCTTCAGGTACGCCTGCTTCCTCCCACATTCCAATAATGTCCATGTTAGGTTGATTGAAGACTTGAAATTGGCCATAGATGAGAATATGAATGTGACTGACTGGCCACCTGTTCAGGTGTGTATTGAAGTACTTAACAGTAACGAAATTATAAAACAACAGTACAATATGGGATTTCAAGAGGACATTAAAAGCAAGTCAAACTGTTGCAACGTCATGTTTGTGTGTGTTTGTTAGCTTGACCTTGCCTTGTGCACACCTGCGCCTCGTTTATCTTAATTACCCAATGCATATAACCTTGTGTCTCATTCTATCTGGTCACCAGTTTCCTTGTACTTCGTCATGATGTTCCAGCAGTCTATAGTCAACATCTCTGACTCAGTAAGCCTAGACCCTATTTCGATTACCGATCTTGCCTTTTGCTTCATGTTTTTGATACTGTTGCCTTTAGTGACCCCCTGCCTGTTTGTATTTGTGTGTATTTTGGGAACAGACTTTTGACTTTGAGTCCTATACACAGCTTAATTTTATGGAGCTGAATGTTAATGAAATGCTTGGGAAGGAATGTTACGTGTCTAACCTGGCTCACTATCTCTCTGCTGTGGTATTTTTTTCTACATTGTGCTGGAAGTCATAAGTTAGACCCTCCAAGCAGTCCCAGATTAATGAGCACATTACCCTTTCAAGTTTTGGCAAATTTGGTGTGAGAAATACCACCCTTAAAGGGGCCAAACAAAAGTGCAAAACGTGTAAATCATTAGTTTAGTAAGGGAAGTAAATTGGACAGATCTGTCATACTCTCAGACCTGCATATGTTATGCTTGGTTTTTACGTTCTGAGATGGTGGCCACAGAAGCCTTGTTTGCCTGAAACTTAATCACTATGGGATCTCGGACATCTTTTTAAATGTATTTTTTTGTTTGTTTTTGGTCCGTAGTGAGAAAACTTGAATATCTGTCTTTGACGGACCTTGGGGGGAAGGGACTGCTGAATACCAGAGGCTCAAAGATTCACTACAGTTCAGCCTGCAGTCTACCACAGTCTTTCTATGTGGAGGAGCAGCTTCTCGACTGAGCCTCTCCTGGATGACCAAGCTTCTCACCCTATCTCTAAGGGAGAGCCCAGACACCCTGCGGAGGAAATAGTTTTCGGCTGCTTGTATTTTTTTTTTTTCTCTTCTCTCTCTCACAGCTCGTAACAATGGGTGAGGGTAGGAATGTAGATTGACTGCTAAATTGAGAGTTTTGGCTCAGCTCCAGTCTTCCCTCACTCGTGGGCAAGACCCTGAGATACTTGAACTCCTCCACTTGGGGCAGGATTGCTTCCTCGACCCAGAGAGTGCACTCCACACTTTTCCAACTGAGGACAATGGTCTCAAAAATTTATCCAAGCCGCTTCACACTCTGCTGCAAACCGCTCCAGTGAGAGTTGATCACAAATCGATGCAGCTAGCAGAACCACATCATCCGCAAAAAGAAGAGATGCAATACTGACGTTGCCAAACTAAAACCCTCAACCAGAAATTTGGACTTGTCACATGACTTGGTAACTGTGTAACTGTTTGGTTTTTCAGTGTAGTGTTCTCAAGAATCAGTCTTGTACTATTTTTTTTTTTTTTAAATTTACCAATCGATCAGCACACAGCTAGCATCTATTTGACATGAAACTACATTCTTCTTCTTCCTCACCTATTTATGATCTAATGATTTTTATGTAGTGTTCCAACTGAGCTACCACAGTTGGATAAAATTGTGCCTTTATAACAATGACAAACTTGTTATTTTTTTACCATTGCCTTATGTTTTGGATACTCACAAGCAATTCAAAGTTTAAACTGAAATCTATTTAAATTTGTTTAAAATTGCCTCCTTAAAAATGTTTGTAGACAAGCTAATGCAGTTTCCTGCAATATGCACAATGTGAATTAAAGAAATACTGTTGATTATCTGAAAGAGGCAACCAATTGGTCTTTCATTAGTAAGTGCAATGTCTCATTTTCTCGTGTATTCACAATTGCTCTTTTAACCAAGCAAAAATGTTTTATCCTTATACTTGATGAATTGTCAGTTGAATACTCAATTACTAATTGCAATGTTACTGGATTCCAATTTTTGACAGGTCTGTTTGTCACTTCAGAAATAAAGTGAGTAAAAGTCATAGTTTTATAGAATAACTGAAAACATACAATTGGTTTTTAAGGGGCAATAAACTAAGCCCCTGACAATTGGCTTTGAAGGTGCAAACATTTTCATCAGCCCCCTAGTTTTCTTAAAGTTTCAATGCACTTAATAAATAATGGATTTTTGAATGATAAATCCAGTGTATAATAATTATATATTTTAATGACATTTTTATTTTGTTGTTAAAATGACTCAAAGACATTTATAAGTAACTGGACCTTAAAATCGCATCTCAAGTACCATAGACCAATGCAAGTTAGCCAGAATGGGGGTAATGTGATCTTTCTCGTCCTTGTCAAAAGTCTGCAGTATTTTGTACTAAGTGCATGCTTTTAATACTAGACATGGGAAGACCAGAAAGCAGCACGTTACAATAGTCGAGGCGAGACGTAACAAATGCGTGAACTATGATCTCTGCGTCACTAGCGGATAGGATGGACCATATCTTTGCTATTGTTGCAATGATGAAAGAATGCAGTTTTGGTAATCTTCCTAATGTGCTTTTGAAGGGAGAGAAGTTGAGTCAAATATAATTCTGAGATTTTTTGGTGTCTCACTTTGGGTAATAGTGCTTTTGTCAAAACGTAGTGGTTTCCTTAAACAAGTGGCTATGTTTAGCTGGGCCAAGAATCAACAGCTCAGGATTAGGGAGCAAAACATTACAGGACAGCCACTGTTTAATCTCGGCAAGACACTCC
Source organism: Phyllopteryx taeniolatus (assembly GCF_024500385.1). NCBI lineage: Eukaryota > Metazoa > Chordata > Actinopteri > Syngnathiformes > Syngnathidae > Phyllopteryx > Phyllopteryx taeniolatus. The sequence continues at coordinate 17,298,220 of NC_084509.1, read as the reverse complement.
TCCAGATTAACGCAATCGTGTGGGCTAGTTAGTTTTAATGGCATGTATAGTAGAGTATTGTCATCATAACAGTGTAAGCCAATCGTTGCGTATCATGGCGCCAAGCGGCTGACTCGAGACATTACAATACTCAGAGGTCACATTACCATGAATTACATGGTGCGTCCAATCTAAGAGATGAGATGAAAGCGCTGCGCCTGCAATACCAATATGCGTTTTGAGGCGATCCAGTAGTATATTGTGATCACCGGTATCAAAGGCAGTGCTGAGGTGGAGTAATAATGGTATTGATGAGGTGTTGCTATCCATAGCTAGTAAAAGCTCATTCTTCACTTTTGCAAGGGCCGTTTCAGTAGAGTGGTCTGCCCTGAATTTGGACTGAAGTAGTTCAAATGGATTGCTAGAGGTCATGTGATTATTAAACTGTCGTACTATTTGTTTCAATTTTTTATTTTTTTTTAATAAATGGGAGATTTGAGACCGGCCTATTACAAAGACTCTCACAGGAACGAGGTTGGGGCTTTTGAGTAAGGGTCGAATAACGGCGAAGTAGTAGTAAACAAAACCCCTCCCTGCCAAAAGACTAATTTATAAGTCAACTACACTTTAAAAATTGGTTGTTAATTTGACATGAAAAATTTGTTTTAAGATTGAGTATACCATTTCAATTTGATACCTAAACTTAAAACCGTTTAAACCGTAGAAAAGCTAACAGCACTTGTTTAGAATCAACACATGATACCTGTATAAAAAAAGGGAGATTTTATCTCCTGGCTTTAGAGCCGCAGATTCAATGAAGTTCCATCCATCCATTTTCTGAGCCGCTTCTCCTCACTAGGGTTGCGGGCGTGCTGGAGCCTATCCCAGCTGTCATCGGGGGGGTATACCCTGAACTGGTTGCCAGCCAATCACAGGGCACATAGAAACAAACAACCATTCGCACTCACAGTCATGGCTACGGGTAATTTAGAGTCTCCAATTAATGCATGTTTTTGGGATGTGGGAGGAAACCGGAGTGCCCGGAGAAAACCCACACAGGCACGGGGAGAACATGCAAACTCCACACAGGCGGGGCCGGGGATTGAACCCGGGTCTTCAGAAGTGTGAGGCTGACGCTCTAACCAGTCGCCCACCGTGCCGCCTCAATGAAGTTCCATGATTGCAAATGATCTTCCTTCTGTTCCGAATTACGCCCTGCAGGGGGCAACAGACTGACAGCGTTTTCAGCAAAGTTAATACAGTGGAAACAAGCTGTTTTATCATTATCACTGCCTATAGCGTCACAGTGTGGAAGAATAAAAACAAAATCGCAAATAAACTCCTCATTGTTGACTTGTTCTGGCCCAAATGCAGCCTGGAAATTTTTTGACTTTGCCTCAATCATTTCGTAAGCTTTAATATTTATTACTTTATACAAGTGTTATCATGTTGTTGTTTGTCTGGTTTGGTTTGAATGTTGGAATGAAAGTAGCCCAAAATGAAATGTGGGCTTATTTGTAAAAATGTTTTGACATAAACTATTGAACCATTCACAGGCTTTCCTCCATACTGTAGTTGCAAATTTCCTCTTTAATTTATTATTACTTTTTAGTTTTTTATTCTGGTCTTTATATGCAATGTAATTGATTTATACTGTAGATGGATCAATAAACTAATTGATTAAAAATGTTTTTTATGATGCCGAAGAGACAGTATAATGCAAAACCTTAAATTTACATTTTAGACATTCAACTGTGTCGTAAAAGCAAAGGCAAACAATTTTGCAAGAAATTTACTGTATAGCTCAAAGGGGGTTTATCAGTGGTAATTACAAAGAAAAACACGTGTGTGTGTGTGTGTGTGAGAAATCACTTGAAAACCTGATGATGATATCATTACAGTTGAGCATTAGATGATGGCTGCAGTTTTTGACTCTGGGCACATTTTTCAAAATGAAATGTTTTGAATTCCAAGGATTTCAAAAGGAGGTCGACCAGTGACTTTGGAGGGTCCAATGTCACATCCTCCCCAAAAATAGTCATTTTAAATGTTGCGTTTGAACTGTATATACAGACCCTTTCCAAAAAAAAATTTAACATCATGGAAAAGTACAGTATAATGTCATTTAAAAACGGTTAAACTTTCATAGATTATAGATTCACGGGCCACAATTGTAAGTATTTTTATTTTTCATAGTTTGGGCTTCCAGCTCATAAAACCCATGAAATTAGGAATTCAAAAAAATTAGAATACTGTGAAGAAATCAGCCCAAATTTTGCAGGCCATAAATGTTTTAAACCGAGTGTCACACACTAATCCTCTACTAAACTAAAGGCACTTGCACAAGTTTCCCCAGGTGTAATTAAATTGCTTCAGTTGGGTTCAATATGGGGAAGACTGCAGACTTGACAACTGGCCAAAAGATTGATACCCTCCATAGGATGGGTAAATCACAAAAGTTCATAGCTAAGGAGGCTGGCTGTTCACAGAGTGCTGTGTCCAAGCATATCAATGAAAGTCTAGTGGAAGGACAAAATCTGGCAGGAGAAGATGCACCAGCAAAAGAGATGACTGTGGGCTTCAGCGGATTATCAAACAGAGAAAATGTAAGAATTTAGCAGATATCCAGAAAGAGTGGAATGAGACGGGAGTCACAGCTTCAAAAACCACCACATTCCAATGCATCCGGGAGATGGGCTACAACTGTTGTTTCTCGGCTCAAGCTACTTCTAAGCCTGGCCAACTTAGGAAGCATCTCAACTGGACCAAGGAGAAGGACTGGACTGTTGGCCAGTGGTCTAAGGTCCTCTTTTCCAAAGAAAGTAAAGTGTGCCTTTCATTCGGGAATCAAGGTCCATGAGTTGGGAGGAAGAACAGAACCCAAGCTGCTTGAGGTCCAGTGTGAAATATTCAATCAGGCATGATTTGGGGTGCAATGTACAGCGCAAGTGTTTCTTAAATCCAAGATCACCGCGACAGTCTACCACAATGCTTTAGAGGACTTCATGATTCCTTCTGCTGAGGATCTGTATGGAGATGCACGTTTCAGCAATAAGCGACTGGCTCCTATGGCCTTGTAAAATATTGATTAATGCGTTTCTACAACGGTCAGTGTTGAAGTACTGAAAATGCTGGCATAGCCATGAGCAATTGGAGCTAAAAAGATTCTGAAATGTCTTTGTGACCATGACAGCTGCAAATCTCATTGCAGCTATTGTGGTCAAACACATGGTCAGCCAAATAAAGAGATGTAGTGTACTAAGGCCTGGTACACACAAAAACACAATCTGTCTCGTAAGATTGTCCTTAAGTCTGATGTGTGTTAAGAGTGGATTCGTCCTGATTTTAGGGTTCGAATACAGGTCGCGACTTCTTCTTCTTCTTTTCCTTTCGGCTTGTCCCGTTAGGGGTCGCCACAGCGCGTCATCCTTTTCCATGAGAGCCTATCTCCTGCATCCTCCTCTCGAACACCAACTGCCATCATGTCTTCCCTCACGACATCCATCAACCTTCTCTTTGGTCTTCCTCTAGCTCTCTTGCCTGGCAGCTCCATCCTCATCATCCTTCTACCAATATACTCACTCTCTCTCCTCTGGACGTGTCCAAACCATTGAAGTCTGCTTTCTCTAACTTTGTCTCCAAAACATCGAACCTTGGCTGTCCCTCTGATGAGCTCATTTCTAATTTTATCCAACCTGGTCACTCCGAGAGCGAACCTCAACATCTTCATTTCCGCCACCTCCAGCTCTGCTTCCTGTTTTCTCTTCAGTGCCACTGTCTCTAATCCATACATCATGGCTGGCCTCACCACTGTTTTATAAACTTTGCCCTTCATCCTAGCAGAGACTCTTCTGTCACATAACACACCTGACACCTTCCTCCACCCGTTCCAACCTGCTTGGACCCGTTTCTTCACTTCCTGACCACACTCACCATTGCTCTGGACGGTTGACCCCAAGTATTTAAAGTCCTCTATCCTTGCCATCTCTTCTCCCTGTAGCCTCATTCTTCCCCCACCACCCCTCTCATTCATGCACATATATTCTGTTTTACTTCGGCTAATCTTCATTCCTCTTCTTTCCAGTGCATGCCTCCATCTTTCTAACTGTTCCTCCAGCTGCTCCCTGCTTTCACTGCAGATCACAATGTCATCTGCAAACATCATGGTCCACGGGGATTCCAGTCTAACCTCATCTGTCAGCCTATCCATCACCACTGCAAAAAGGAAGGGGCTCAGGGCTGATCCCTGATGCAGTCCCACGTCCACCTTAAATTCTTCTGTCACACCGACAGCACACCTCACTGCTGTTCTGCTGCCCTCGTACATGTCCTGTATTATTCTAACATACTTCTCTGCCACTCCAGACTTCCGCATGCAGTACCACAGTTCCTCTCTGGGTACTCTGTCATAGGCTTTCTCTAGATCTACAAAGACACAATGTAGCTCCTTCTGACCTTCTCTGTACTTTTCCATCAACATCCTCAAGGCAAATAATGCATCTGTGGTACTCTTTCTAGGCATGAAACCATACTGTTGCTCGCAAATACTCACTTCTGTCCTGAGTCTAGCCTCCACTACTCTTTCCCATAACTTCATTGTGTGGCTCATCAACTTTATTCCTCTATAGTTGCCACAGCTCTGCACATCACCTTTGTTCTTAAAAATGGGCACCAGTACACTTTTCCTCCATTCCTCAGGCATCTTCTCACGCACTAGAATTCTATTGAACAAGCTGGTCAAAAACTCCACAGCCACCTCTCCTAGATGCTTCCATACCTCCACAGGAATGTCATCAGGACCAACTGCCTTTCCATTTTTCATTCTCTTTAATGCCTTTCTAACTTCCCCCTTACTAATCATTGCCACTTCCTGGTCCACCACACTTGCCTCTTCTACTCTCCCTTCTCTATCATTTTCCTCATTCATCAACTCCTCGAAGTATTCTTTCCATCTACCTAGCACACTGCTGGCACCAGTCAACATATTTCCATCTCTATCCTTAATCACCCTAACCTGCTGCACATCCTTCCCATCTCTATCCCTCTGTCTGGCCAGCCTGTATAGATCCTTTTCTCCTTCTTTAGTGTCCAACCTGCCATACATGTCATCATATGCCTCTTGTTTTGCCTTTGCCACCTCTACCTTTGCCCTGTGTCGCATCTCAATGTATTCCTTTCGCCTCTCCTCGGTCCTCTCAGTGTCCCACTTCTTCTTAGCTAACCGTTTTCCTTGTATGATTTCCTGTACTGTGAGGTTCCACCACCAAGTCTCCTTCTCTCCTTTCCTGCCAGAAGATACACCAAGTACTCTCCTGCCTGTTTCTCTGATCACCTTGGCTGCAGTGGTCCAGTCTTCTGGAAGCTCTTCCCGTCCACCGAGACCCTGTATCACCTCTTCCCGAAAAGCTGCACAACAATCGTCTTGTCTCAGCTTCCACCACATGGTTCTCTTCTCTGTCTTTGTCTTCCTAATTTTCCTCCCCACCACCAGAGTCATCTTACACACCACCATCCTATGCTGTCTAGCCACACTCTCCCCTACCACTACCTTACAGTTGGTAACCTCCTTCAGATTACATCGTCTGCACAAGATGTAATCCACCTGTGTGCTTCTACCTCCGCTCTTGTAGGTCACCCTATGTTCGTGCCTCTTCTGGAAAAAAACTGTTCACTACAGCCATTTGCATCCTTGTTGCAAAGTCTACCACCATCTGTCCCTCCAAGTTCCTTTCCTGGATACCGTACTTACCCATCACTTCTTCATCACCCTTATTACCTTCACCAACATGTCCATTACAATCTGCACCAATTACGACTCTCTCTCTGTCTGGGATGCTCAGAACTACATCATCTAGCTCCTTCCAGAATTTCTCTTTCACCTCTAGGTCACATCCTACCTGTGGGGCATAGCCACTAATCACATTACACATAACACCCTCAATTTCAAATTTCAGCCTCATCACTCGATCTGATACTCTTTTCACCTCCAAGACATTCTTAGCCAACTTTTCTTTTAAAATAACCCCGACTCCATTTCTCTTCCCATCTACACCATGGTAAAATAATTTAAACCCTGCCCCTAAACTTCTAGCCTTACTGCCTTTCCACCTGGTCTCCTGGACACACAATATTCAACCTTTCTCTTAATCATCATGTCAACCAACTCCCGAGATTTTCCTGTCATAGTCCCAACATTCAAAGTCCCCACATTCAGTTCTAGGCTCTGTGTTTTCCTCTTCTCTTTCTGCCGAAGAAGCCGCTTTCCACCTCTTCTTCTTCTTCTTCTTTGACTTCGACTTCGACCCACGGTAGCTGAATTTCCAACAGCGCCCTGCAGGTTGACGGCGCCGGTGGCGGACGTTGTTAACCCGGGCCACGACCAATCCGGTATGGAATTCTTTGGATGAACGCTCATATTTGTTTGGCAAGGTTTTAAGCCGGATGCCCTTCCTGACGCAACCCTCTGCATTTATCTGGGCTTGGGACCGGCCTACAGTTTGCACTGACTTGTGCCCCCCATAGGGCTGCATTGAATACAGGTCGCGACTGACAATCATAAATGATGAACATGTTCAATATTTGCAACGAAAAGTCATGTGTATGGTAGAGAAGTGACCTCTCCCGAGTAATGACTCCGTGAATTGTGATGTGGCATGGTATATAGCCAATCAAGAACCACTTTGACTCAACAAAAGGAAATGACTCTTAATAAAAATAAGCATGTATTACCCGGTCATTTTTTTCAATAAAAGTGGGTTCTTCAGACAGTAAGAAGTATTTTCCAAAGCAAGTAGTCTTTTGAGGACAACGCCATTTTTATAAGGCTCCGGCAACTGGAAATGTCGACGCAAAGCCAGAAGTGTTTCTTCTTCTTCTTCGGTTTTGTGTGATCACGTGAGATTTCGAGTTCGCCATTTGAACAGATCTTTCATGTCTGTGATGTTCTGTGTTGGTAACCGCTATATGTGTATTAATCATCTTTTGTGTGTGATGTCTGCCAAAGATCTGCCAAATATTTTGTAAGATTGGAAGTCTTTGTGTACCAGTCCTAAATTTCCACTACACCCACACTGCATGTTCTGGTTTTACAGGGTGCTGTTGAATCCTGCAATCATACAGGCCACTGTCAGATATATGTTGAGGGAAGGGGAGACGGCATGGTATATTGCATTTCGAAATTCCATTTCCTCATTCCTTATACATTATCAGCTCCTCATGGGCCATAGAACTTCTGTAATAAGCAACACCAGAGGTTTCAACTGTCATCTTTGTCCGCCATTGAGGATAAAGTCTTGAACGTTTTTTCCAGCCTTTGCTATATCACTTTGCTTCGCCCAATCAGCCCTGAGCATGAGCAGGAGGATAAATAATGAAAAAGCTATATGGGGGAGACAACAAGAATATCACAGTGGAAAAAGATAAACATTTGTTTGATTTTTATTAGTCATTAAAAATGTAACAAAATAAATATAACTTGATACACCATGTTGTTGAATAGTAACAAAGTCACTATGAAATTAAACGGAGTGATTTACAGGCTGTGTTAAATCTGTGCAAGTATAGCCTTTACACCAAGCTATTGCTTAGATGCTACATTTCAGTCGCCCTAAAAGTCACACACTTATCAAAATGGATAACTATCAAAGGATTTACAACCCCAATTCCAATGAGTTGCGACGTTGTGTTAAACAAATAAAAACAGAATACAATGATTTGCAAAATCATGTTCGCCCCATATTTAATTGAATACACTACAAAGACATTTAATGTTCAAACTGATCAATTGTATTATTTTTAGCAAATAATCATTAAGTTAGAATGTTATGGTTGCAACACATTCTAAAAAAGTTGGGACCAGGTCATGTTTACCGCTTGATGTACAGCTTCAGCTGTTCAATAGTCCGGGATCTCCGTTGTCGTATTTTACGCTTCATAATGCGCCACACATTTTCAATGGGAGACGGGTCTTGACTGCAGGCAGGCCAGTCGAGTACCTGCACTCTTTTACAATGAAGCCACGCTGTTGTAACACGTGCAGAATGTGGTTTGGCATTGTCTTGCTGAAATAAGCAGGGGCGTCCATGAAAAAGACGTTGCTTGGATGGCAGCATATGTTTCTCCAAAACCTGTATGTACCTTTAAGTGTTAATGGGGCCTTCACAGATGTGTAAGTTACCCATGCCATTGGCACTAACACAGCCCCATACCATCACAGATGCTGGCTTTTGAACTTTGCGTCCATAACAGTCCAGATGGTTCTTTTCCTCTTTGGCCCGGAGGACACACGTCCACAATTTGAAATGTGGACTCGTCGGACCACAGAACACATTTCCACTTTGCATCAGTCCATCTTAGATGAGCTCGGGCCCAGAGAAGCCGGCGGTGTTTCTGGGTTTTTGAAAGTTGCGTTTCAAGTTGCACTTACGGATGTAGCGCCAAACTGCATTTACTGACATTGGTTTTCTGAAGTGTTCCTGAGCCCATGTGGTGATATCCTTTACACGTTGTCGGTTTTTGATGCAGTGCCGCCTGAGGGATCGAAGGTCACGGGCATTCAATGTTGGTTTTTGGCCTTGCTGCTTGCATGCAGTGATTTGTCCAGATTCTCGGAACCTTTTGATGATATTATGGACCGTAGATGATGAAATCCCTAAATTCCTTGCAATTGTACGTTGAGGAACATTGTCCTTAAACTGTTCGACTATTTTCTCACGCACTCGCCTCATCTTTGCTTGTGAATGACTGAGCAATTCAGGGAAGCTCCTTTTTATACCCAATCATGGCACCTACCTGTTCCCAATTAGGTTGTTCACCTGGGGGATGTTCCATACAGGTGTTTGATGAGCATTCCTCAACTTTCTCAGTCTTTTTCTCACCTGTCCCAGCTTTTTTAGAACGTGTTGCAGCCATAAAATTCTAAGTTAATGATTACCTGCTAAAAACAAAGTTTATCAGTTTGAACATTAAATATCTTGTCTTTGTAGTGTATTCAATTAAATATAGGTTGAACACGATTTGCAAATCATTGTATTCTGTTTTTTATTTGTTTAACACAACGTCCCAACTTCATTGGAATTGGGGTTGTATATCTCCTTCAAATAGTTTGGGTTTGCAGCAGACTGGGGATGTTGTCACGGATAGGATAGGTATAGAAAGGTCAGTCTTCTTTAGATTGTCCAGACAATGTCAGAGTTCATTTCTATCTTTTTAATTTGAGCAGATGCATGAAGAAGTAGAACATAATCTTAATTTGGCTGTTTCATCAAATAAATTGGACCTGGATAAAACGTTTAGAGGAAAAGCTCATCAACCATGAATGAAAAATGTATTTGAAGTGGTTAAGTGACTTGAACAAGATCAGATTTTTACAATTTAGTGACCATAATAAGATACGATTAAGTTCTTTGCGATGGGGAAAACTACAGACTCGTACTGCAACACTTTTCAAGGCCAAACATAGTGGCCTTTAAAAGTCACACTATACGGTCTCTTTTTTTCCTATTAAAATGCTAAACACAACTAAATCCTCTTCAGTTCAGTTGGCATTTTTTATGGTGCGACAGTAATGAAGACACAGTATCAGAAGTAACTGTGATCTATTGAGTGCATTGATGGGGGGGAAAAAAAGCTAATGGTAACATCATTCTGCAAGTCAAAATGGCTTTCATTGCCATACAAACCAGTTATGTCACAGACAAATAATTGCTGAATGGTGAAAGCCACATTTTTGATGAAACTGCTTAAAGCAAGCATTCTACCCTTCAATTTATAAACTTTAATATATTACTGTAACGATTTGAAGTTAATTTGTTTCCTCTTATTCTGTTCTTTTTAGTTATTTATTGCTTGATGTCACAGTGAGGGGATGCATGAAAAGATCAATATTTTATCAAATGAAAATACCATGCAGACCTTTTGAATTATTTCATCTTTCTCAAGCTTTTAGACCAAATAACAAAACTGAGAGCAAAAAGGTGCTGAGAATTGTAATGGATTTCTTGGCAGTGTCTTTTTCTGGTTCTCCTTTAGTCCAGAATGTCACTGTGTAGCACTTACTTGTGAGCCCAAACAGGAAAAAATAAAAGCCCTTATTCATAACTAAGATTCACCGTAATCAGACATTAATTAATTCATTCATCTTCCATTCCGCTTATCCTCACTAGGGTCACTGGCATGCTGGAGCATATCCCAGCGAGAGGCGGGGTACACCCTGAACTGGTCGCCAGCCAATCGCAGGGCACATAGAAACAAACAACCATTCGCACTCACATTAACACCTATGGGCAATTTTTAGTCTTCAATCAACCTACCCTGCATGTTTTTGGGGTGTGGGAGGAAACCAGAGTGCCCGGAGAAAACCCATGCAGGCACGGGGAGAACATGCAAACTCCACACAGCCGGGGCCGGGGATTGAACCCGGGTCCTCAGAACTGTGAGGCTGACGCTCTAACCAGTCGTCCACTGTGCCGCCATGGATGAATTTATTTACGATTTTCCTTTTTTTGGATTGGGTGCCAACTTTATCAATTCCTCTAGCATAAGTAGGTCTGTTCAGCAGGGAGTGGCTGTACTGCTCTGCAGAGCGGAGGAGGGTGGGTCTGACTTGTGCCCAGGTCCGGTGGTTGTGACGGACGAAGGCCTGAGAGACTTCTTTCTTCTTTCCAGAGTGGGGAAGAGAGGAGGGTGGTGACATCCCAGTGTCAGAGCTAGTCAAAGTGTTGGGGGCATATTCCACCCGCAGCAGCTGTCACAACAAGGACAAGGCGTTCTTGGAGACAATGCAGCAAAGAGCTGCGTCCATCTTCTGGTTCGTGCTCTCTGTCTGGCCCTAGGACTGGGGGTGAAACTCAGAGGGCTGACTGATAGTGACTTCAACAAGGCTACATAAATTCCTCGCGAAGACAAATGTGAACTGTGGTCCCTAGTCAGAGATCACATTAGTAGGGAGACAGCAGACGTGTTGCATGGCTAGTTCCGCTGTCACCTTTGTTGAAGAGAGATTAGGCAAGGACAAGAAGTAAAACACCTTAATGAAACAGTCTACAACAGTGAGGGTAGTTGTTACTGTCAGAGGGTGGAAAACCTGTGACAAAGTTCAGAGAGATGTGGGACCAGGGGTGAAGTGGAACAAGGAGAGGCTGCGGGAAGCCAGCAAGCTCCTGGTCTGATGGCTTGTGTAGGTTGCAGACCAGGCAGATATTCACAAATCACTCTGTGTCCTCTTCTATGATGGCCCACCATAACCACTCAAAGAAGACATCACAGGTTTTCTGGATCCCTGAGTGGAAGGTGAGCTTAGAGGCCTGGCTGAAGTATGTATGACCTTTGAGCTGGGGGGACAAACAGGGAGGCACTAGGTCCTGGCTGGCTGGCTCAAAGTGGGAGACATCATCCTCGTCTTAATCTCCCAGGTCAAGGTGACAATCACACAGGAGGCAGGAAGAAAGGGGTTCGAGTTTCCCCTGGAAGCGGGTGAATAACAAGGACCACCGGGTAGGGCAGGAGTTCAGTCTCTTTGCTGTCCTGATGTATTCAAAGTTAAGTCACGGGGCCCTCCACATCCACATGAATTAAAGTACAGTGGAACCTTGGGTTACAAATGTAACTCACACCGTGACCCCGTTTGTAACTCATAACTTTCTTAAACCGAGGTAATGTTTCTCATTGAAATGCAATTATTCAGTTCCAGCCCCAAATTTAAGTTATACTTACCTTTATTTTCAGTGTGTGTGTGGTTAAAATAAATATATTGAAATAGAAAAATAAGTGAAAACACACTATTGTAAAGAACTAATACACTAGATACAATAAGCATAAGTTTATTGCTCATTAACTAAGGAGGGAAAGGAGAAAAGGACTACAGCTCCTCATTGAAGTGACTTCTTCCATAATAACATGGGGAAATTCTGATTTAGTTTTTTTTTTTTTGGGTCTGTTTCTTTTCTAATTATTTGGTTGGTTTTGGCACAACAAACCGATTCAGGTAAACTTGTCTTTTTCTGTTCAAGGAAAAATAATCAGTGTGATGTCACATTGTCATTTTAAAAGTTGAATTGCTCTGTTGGCTAATTTGCTGCTCATTTCTTTTGACCATGATCATTTTTTTATTGCCTCACTGAAGCTATCACCAGTGAACGTTTTTTAAAAATGATTGTCAGTCTAATAGAGTAAAAAACAACAAAGATACAGTCCCTACCTTTTTATTTATATTGCGTGAAGCACAGTCCAGAACGGTTGCACAACATGAGAAGGAGCACAGCAGCAGATCTTTCTGCTCATCAATTGCTTCCTCTGAGGAGACATTTCAATTTCTAATTAGCCCTTTGTTTACTTTTTTCTGCAAAAGCTCCGCGTGACATCGTATCTTCTTCTGTGTTCATACATAAAGTAAACACAGCGGACAACTGTGGTCGTATCTGTGATTGACTGAATGTGTGCCTAGCGAAAACCTGCGAGGAGAGCTATTTTGACGTGATTACGCTGACATTAACCGTTCGTTGTCTTAATTAAAGAGACATTGCAATTCGATAACACACATATTGTAAATAGTATTTTTTTGGATGAAAATAAAATGATTTCCAGACTTTTACGTCAATCACAAACACTATTTGACTTGTAAATGGATGATTGAGGATGCAGAGGCGGAATTTCACCTGCAACGTAGCCGCTTTCCACCTTACGCCGCGGAGCAGACAACTAGTTTTGATCTGACAGCAATGCGTTATGCATGGAGTCACGGAGCGCATGCGGAAGCACATTTATCCTTCCATTTGTAAACCGAAAGTAAGTAACTAGAGGTAATTTATTTATGAAAATCTTGGACGTAACCCGACTTGTTTATAAACGGGTTCGTTTGCAACCCAAGGTTCCACTGTATTGTACTTGAGTTCAGTTTTGACAAAGGGTAAGTACTGTGTGTCATTTAGGCCAGTTTGTACTGCTTTTGTAATCTTCAACAATTATCTGCCAGCTTAGTTACTGTACATAACCATTTTTATATGGTCTCGCTGTCCATCGAATAATAATTACCATGCAAAATTTTTATTCATGTTTATTATCAACTATCCATCCATCCATTTTCTGAGCCACTTATCCTCACTAGGGTCATGGGAGTACTGGAGCCCATCCCAGCTATCATCGGGCAGGAGGCAGGGTACACCCTGAACTGGTTGCCAGCCAATCGCAGGGCACATATAAACAAACAACCATTCGCACTCACATTCACACCTACGGGCAATTTATAGTCTTCAATTAACCTACCATGCATGTTTTTGGGATGTGGGAGGAAACCGGAGTGCCCGTAGAAAACCCACGCAGGCACGGGGAGAACATGCAAACTCCACACAGGCAGGGCCGGGGATTGAACCCCGCTCCTCAGAACTGTGAGGCAGACGCTCTAACCAGTCGCCCACCATGCCGCTTTATCGACTAAAAAGTTAAAGTATTTTAAGTCCTTCTTGTGGGTTATTTAAAAAGTGAATCATCTCAATGCTTTTACTGTGTTTGATAAGAACATGGTGGCTGACTGTTTGGTGTCATGATCTGTGTTTTGGTTTGGATTGTTTTTGGTGTTGTTTCATGTTTTCCTGTGTCCCATGTTTTTCATGTCTTGTGTGCTCATTTAGTTATTGTCCACCTGTTATTAACTTGTGTTGACCAATCAGCTACCTCCAGCCACTCGTGTCTTGTCCAGGTCTTCCTCGTTGTCTCGTCAGTTTGTTTGTATTTAGTTACCTGGTTTGTTTCACTTCTTCTTGTCTGTTCATTGTCACTGTCTGTGTACATGTGGTAGTCGCCAGTAGTGTTGCTCAGTTATTTCACGAGTCATGTCTTGTTTCCAGTTTTAGGTTTATTCAAGTGTTTCTTTGTTAATTTATCAGTTTGGGGACTTTGTTTAGTTTGCTTTTTCCATGATCCTTGTTTGCCTTTGATTTGGAATTAAATATCATTTTTGAGACTTCTGCTTCGCTGCACTTGGGTCTTTCACATTTTCCCTTGCCTTCAAAAAAAAACCCTAGCGTGACAGTTAACGCATCCGCCTCACAGTTCTGAGAACCCTTCCTGTGTGGAGTTTGCATATTCTCCCTGTGCCTGTGTGGGTTTTCTCCGGGTAATCTGGTTTTTAATTGGAGTCTCTAAATTGCCCGTAGGTGTGTATGTGAGTGCGAATGGTTGTTTGTCTATTTGTGCCCTGCGATTGCGTGGCAATGAGTTCAGTTTCATCTTTATACTGCAGCCTCCTTGGCTGACAGTGACAGCTGTGCTACTACAACTGACAAGACTGTCACACTACGTTTACAAGGCTTGAAATTAAATCAGACAATATTCCACTGTGATTGAAGGTTTTTCTTTCAATTAAATATTAAAATAAACATTATTCATGTCAATTCATCATAACATTTAGTCCTGACCTAAAGGAAAGAGTTGTTTATATGTTGATTGTATATAAGGTTGTGTTGGTCATACTATAGACTTACGTATGCATTATTATTATTGTCTTTGGCGAATAATGATGAAGGTAGCAAACTTCCCCCAAATATCGCAATATTTGTTTAAAAAAAAAAAAAAAAAATCTCAATTGGATAATTTCCCCAAATCATTCAGCCCTAGTAAAAACTCTTTAATCTACAAAGTTTTTTTTTCATTTTTTTTTTTAAAATACATTTTCTCATTTCACAGTTCACTGCTTTAGGACACTGCCAGGCCCAATCCACAAAACAGCTCAATCTCACAAAGTTTAATTTTCCATATCAATCAGCAGTGATGCTGGAGGGGGACAATCATAGTTTAGCGGAGGTTATTTGGAAGTGGCTTTAGAATATTCAAATGGGGATGGTAGCTGCCGAGCGATAAAGATGTCAGACACGTTTTACAGTGGCTCTGCTGTAATGTGACTTTTCCCACTCTCTTTTTTTTTTTTTATATAAATGTACCCTTTCTCATAGTATTTAAGCCTTAACACTGCAGCCTTCCACGACATCTAAACTTTTTTCCATCTCTGGGCACTCTGTGATACCAAGCAGAGAAAAAAGTGACAATGCTAAACTGGGCACGGAAAGATACGATTTTATTTGTTTTATCATGCTTATTTATTAGTTCCACATTGCGGAAATGTGCATCGTTTCAGCAGCAATAGTGGATACAAGGGTAAAAAAGCATGGAAAAGAAGACATTTGTCCAGAGCCCCTAAAGGGATATGGGGGGGGGGGGGAAGAAACTTGTTTCTCATTCTCATGAAAGTTTCTCATTGTAATGAGAGAGTTTTCTCGTTCGAATGAGAAACATTCCAGGGCTTCTACAACACTACATCATGAATTAACTAAATTAAAAACATGGCTGGACAGAAAGAAACATATAACTTAAGGGGATGTGGGAAATTTAAAGTCCAAACAGTAAGAACAACCATGAAAGGTTTGCATGCATCTAAAATCTGCAATATAGCAAGAACCGTGATATTGCAGAGGATTACTGTATCTGTATTCCATGATCGTAAATTGCAGGGACTCATTGTTCTAGAGCTGGGACTCGTTTTCCTGTGTGTGTGTGTGTGTGTGTGTGTGTGCGTGTGTGTGTGTGTGTGTGTGCGTGCGTGCGCATGTGTGTGCGTGCTTGTGTGTGTGTGTGTGTGCGTGTGTGTGTGTGCGTGCGTGCGTGCGTGCACAATCCTCTTTATTGCCAAGTATGTCAAAAACACAAGGAATTTGTCTCTAGTATGTATCTCTTTCTGCTCAGTCAGCATCTGTGATGGTATGGGGCTGTGTTAGTGCCAATGGCACGGGTAACTTGCACATCTGTGAAGGCACCATTAATGCTGAAAGGTACATACAGGTTTTGGAGAAACATATGCTGCCATCCAAGCAACGTCTTTTTCCATGGACGCCCCTGCTTATTTCAGCAAGACAATGCCAAACCACATTCTGCACGCGTTACAACAGCGTGGCTTCGTAGTAAAAGAGTGCGGGTACTCGACTGGCCTGCCTGCAGTCCAGACCTGTCTCCCATTGAAAATGTGTGGCGCATTATGAAGCGTAAAATACGACAGCGGAGACTGCGGACTGTTGAACAGCTGAAGCTGTACATCAAGCAAGAATGGGAAAGAATTCCACCTACAAAGCTTCAACAATCAGTGTCCTCAGTTCCCAAACGTTTATTGAATGTTGTTAAAAGAAAAGGTGATAGTTCTACACCGTTTTGCACTTTTCTATATACATACATATATATAGTAGAGACTTTTCAGCATCTTTGAGAGATGAACATGCTAGTTTGTGTTTGTTTGGAGCAGCTCACAGAGGTCATACAGACATTTGATGAATGAAGGTTTACCTCTGTTTTGAGACTCTTTACTCTCCCATATCTGTGAAAAGATGAAACACATTTGTGTAGATGGTGTGGCAGCGTAAATAAAGTGGCTGCAGACAACAAGATCACCATGAATACAAATGTGAAATTCCTTCACTGAATTATTGAAGAAATTGGCTATAAGAGTCCCCTTTGTGGAAATTATTCATTATAAAATATGAAGTTATGATTGATGTTATAAATTATTGCTTTTGGCATATGCGCTGCAGTCATAGACTGTATGTCTGTTATAAGGTTAGAGCCCGGCTTTTCTTTTTAAAAGCAAACTGAAAAATATGTTTAATACAAAAATTAAACAGCGGCACGGTGGCCGACTGGTTAGAGCGTCAGCCTCACAGTTCTGAGGACTCGGGTTCAATCCCCGGCCCCGCCTGTGTGGAGTTTGCATGTTCTCCCCGTGTGGAGTTTGCACAGCTTTTATGGATGGACAGAAAGAAACATATAACTTAAGGGATGTAGGAAAACCTTTATGCTTGTAATTCACTTAGCGTCTGACTTCGAGACCAGGTGTCTGTGTCTGCTTTGATGCTTAGGTCACACTTTCTTTTAGATGTCTTTTGTGTATCCAGACTGACTCCACAGGGTGGGTATGCGGAGCAGCACGAGACTGGGGGTGCTGGGTGGCATCTTTACTGGCGTGTCCATCACACCATGGTCTTATAAACACTTCCATTTTAACACATTTTAAACTCGACATGATATTAACAACATAAATTACAGTATATGGGGTTAAAAATGATGTTGAAGGCGATGATACTTTTGTGCAGGGAGGAAGAGCAATTCAAATAATCTGAAGATACCACTTCATCTTTGTCAGGTGGAGGGTGGAGTTTGAATTTCAGTTTCCACTGAAAGGAGTAAACGTAGCTTGTCTCTTCTTGTGAGTGAGGAACATGGTTAAGGGGTGTTGCTGGTGCTGCTGCTTCTTTTGTGAAAGGTTTTTGTAAACCGTAATGCTCCTGTCAGTTATTTCCAAACTGCAATGAACATATCATGTAGGGGTCCAGTAGTTGAGCTAATTGTCAAAGGTCTTTGGTCATTCTCACCATGGTTGCAAGCCAATCAATTGTTCGGCCAATCGTTTCTTCTTCTACTCTCCCAACCTCCTCTTCCTCTTCCTTAACCTCATCTGCTGACTGTGTCATCTCCATGAGTTATTCATCTGTCAATGGTTGGTTGTGAGTGGGTACAACCAACTCATGCACATCCTTGTGAGTCATGTCATTGAAGCTTTAGCCACCGATAAATTTAGCCAGCTTCACAGTTTTATCAACAGCAGAATGGTGGACGTCTTGAGGAGATAGTAATTCCTTATGCTGGTTGACAACTTCTGGCCACAACTTCTTCCAGCTGGCATTTAAGGTGTCACTTTAAATGTACTGTATTTTCCTCTTAATGTTTTGGAGACAAGATGCAATGTTGTAGTTACGCCAGTAGTCCTTCAGTGAGAAATCATTGTTCGAGTCCATGTCATCAACAAGCTTTTGAAGGATGCGTCGCATATAAAGTGCCATAAAAGCATGAATAACTGCTTGATCCATTGGTTGAATCAGAGATGTGGTGTTCGGCGGAAATAACTCAACCTGCACACCATCACATTGTCAGCTACGTGGCCTCCATTGTTGGTATCCAGATAGATACCCTTCTTCCTGCAGTCGCCGATGCATAGAGCCAACGCAGCCTCCATTCTTACGACTGCCTTATTGCAGGGTGTCATCACTCTCTCTGCCATCCTTCAAAAAGACATGGTAGCTTTATTTTTTTTCTTCCTCCTTAATGTACAGGACAGGGGACTCGTTAATCCTGTACTGGCGGCCGACTTCTTTCAGCATATCAAGAAGACACAAAAGCATCTTTCTTTGCCGCTTGAGCTCACCGGCAGCTCCTCCTTTAGGCACCGAGCATTTTGGTGCCATTGTATACTGTAATCCCTAACTGTTGCACAAGATCATAGTTCCTTTGTACAGCCGGGCCCACGACGTCTGTCCTGCATGGTTCCCCTCCTGTCCCTGCCCTGTCCTGTCCTTCCCCCGCAGGGTGTAGCACGACTGACCCATACAACACTCGATTATGTGTCATTGTACTAGGTATATAAAGATTTACTTTCCTCATCTTGTTGACAGCTAGTGTCTTGTCTTTTGTTGTCTTCTTTTCCTATATTATTTCATTACCCTTTCACTCTGTCTCCTTTTTGTTTTTTGATCACTCCTCTTTTAAAACTTTGTTCTGTTTGATTGAACGATGGTAACGCTAAAAAAATATCCATCAGAATACAAAGAAACAACAAATAGAGCTTAAAAAGTCCACTGTGACACAGTAAAACTGTTCCCGCATAAAAGGGATTCAGATCCTCCTTTCTGCTTGACCTAACCAGCGTGCACACACACACAAAAAGAGAAGGGAACCATACGTAACGTCGTGACGTCATAGACATCACAGCGTTCATGGGTCGGTCTAATTGTTGCTTCAGGAAAGCTGAGTCAGCCATGATGAATTTTGCTGTGATGAACTTCAGATCAGACAGCGTCGACAAGGTAGTTACACTGTTTAATTTGTTTTTATTTGTTTACAATGCACACTTTTATTCGCCCGCTTCAATTCACTACCACCGCAGTCTTTTTCATTGGTTTTATTGTCCTCATTTTCATAAGCGCTCTGTTTTGGTACGTTGCTGTGATTTTAATTTTGGAACTGGGAATGCATTTATACAATGTGCTGAGTAATTATTAATTGTAAAGTTTAACCCTCATTATAAATTCTAGTAACCTAATGGTAACTTTCAAAGTGTAAAAGTTCCAACCTTAACTTGCATTGCTGAAAATAAATTATTTTGCCAATATTGCATGTGTAAACTAAATGTCGAAACCTGTCAAAAGTAAATAGTTGTTGGCGGATTTCCTGGATGAACTGCATTTGCAATAATGCACGTTTGCCCGCCAGAATGTTTCATAGTCAACCCGCTATGTACTGTAGGTGCGTGTTCGTGTGAAACGAACAATGCTAACCATGCCAGCATTTCTTCGTAGGGTGAAGTACATGGTTGAGAGATTGTCTCAAATCCTTTGAACAGTTAGCAGTAGGATGCATTATGGAATAGTGTCATGAATATTATTTGGTGTGTCATTTTTTTTCAAATGAGTGTTTCTTGAAATGTTTTTCGCTCTCCGTGGTAAAAAAAAAAATTTGTAGGTCAAATTGTAAAATTTCTAAATTTTATTTTCATGAAACTAGCTTCATCTGATAGATCTTTTAAAGACGAATCCAGGAATGTAAATATTATTTACCTGTGACGAATATGAACAAAACCAGTAAAAATGCACCATTTTATGGTCAATGTCTTTATGCAAAGTCAATGGAGGTCGAGTTTTTACGTTTGGCTTTTGTTGTTGATGTTGCATCCCAGTTTCAACCTTGCATAACTTTTAAAATCTTTATCCCATTTTAAAAAGACCGGTATCACTGGAAAGAACAGAAACAGACATATAACAATGATATGTATCATTATGTATTATTTTAACAAATGTTTTTGAACATTAATAAATCATCATTGTGCTCACGTTGTGTACAGATATCGGATGACCGAGAGTCGGCGTTTCACCATCAATCCAACAGGTGACTTCAATTATTTTTTTTTTTATTTAATTCAATGTTGGAGTACCGCGGCACGGTGGACGACTTGTTAGCACATCTGCCTCACAGTTCTGAGGACCAGGGTTCAAATCCTGGCCCCTCCTGTGTGGAGTTTGCATGTTCTCCCCATGCCTGCGTGGGTTTTCTCCGGGCACTCCGGTTTCTTCCCACGTCCCAAAAACATGCATTAATTGGAGACTCTAGAATTGCCCGTAGGTGTGAATGTGAGTGCAAATGGTTGTTTGTTTGTGTGCTCTGAGATATTTCTGGCAACCAGTTCAGGGTGTACCCCGTCTCCTGCCCGATGATAGCTCGGACAGGCTCCAGCACGCCCGTGACCCTAGTGAGGAGAAGCGGAACGGAAGATGAATGTTGGAGTACCCTTTTTATAGTTATACTTAGAATTGTATACAGAATCCTTCATCCATCCATCCATTTTCTGAGCCGCTTCTCCTCACTAGGGTCGCAGGCTACTGAATCCTTTTAAATCTTATTGAATTTCATCCTGAAAACTTAGTTTGTATAATATTTACTGAATCAAATTTTCCAAACAATGTATCTACAGATCTGTCCGTCTATCCATCTATCTATCTACGATACCACTTAACCTCACTAGGTTGAGCTGGAGCTGACTTTGGGCAAGAGGCGTGGTTCACCCTGAACTGTTCACCAATGAATCGGAAGTTGTAAACTAGTACACTAGTAACAGGTAAATTCACACCTATGGACAATTTAGAGTCTTCAATTATCCTACCATGCATTTTGTAATTTGGAAGGAAACTGGAGTACCCAGAGAAACCCCACACAGGTATGGGGAGACCATGACACTTACTGTATTTTAAAACATGTCATGTTTTGCTGTCATAATTTCCTTTTCCTTTTATTTTAATTTACGACAACCACTTTGTTTGGACTAAGCACCTTTTGACTTGTGACTTTTAAAAGGCACATTGTTTTGAATAAAATATATATTTTTAACTGTAACAGTGATGTTGCCTTCATTATTTCTGACATTATAGTGTAGTGGGATGGCATCAATATTTTGAGTCATTCTAATTTGAATGTCCCACAGATTATGAGCTGTGGAGTACTGAAAATTTGTTGTCTAACCCTCATACTATGAGTTTGGAAGAAATTATAAATTGTGGAATGTTCATTTTTATAATTTTAAGATAACTGTAAATGTAATATTTATTACATAGACATATACTTTTTGAGTTATGTGAACTTATTAGGGTTTACGGTGTAGATGTTGAAATAAAGTGCGATAGACTTTAATTCCCGAGTATGAACGATGACTACAGTAGTACTGTATCAATACCATATAGTAATAAATGAAATGAACTTGCGATGGTTGCGCTGGACTCGTCGAATGATCACTGTAGAGCAGCCATTCACAGCTGGAGAGAACCATCAGTCAATACCGCACCGTGGCAGACCTCACGCTACGCACACATGCACTACGTTTACCATACCGGTATAACATTCAGCCAATGGGGCGTCATTGACTATCTTAAACAATGCCCGTGTACACCTTGTGTACAGTCCTTCACACAATGAATTTTATTACTTTTAATGTATTTTAATGAATTATTATTTTTTGGTTTTAGGCTAGGAAACGTACGCAAAATCCTGGAAAAGGGTGAATTATGCGCCATATGAATATGAACAAAAAATCTGCAATGCACTGAATACGCAATGTGAACCACGAAGTAGCAATAGTTTGCTGCATATGAAAATGAATCAATGAAACAATTGAATGAATGATTTCAAGATAATGACAATGACTTTCAAAGAAAGCAGCACAGATCCAACTTCTTCCTGAATATTATGAATCTTGAATATTCACTGCATGTTGTACGAAGTTTAACAAATCTATTGGGCACTACAGTATAAATGGATTGAAAAGACAGTGTTTTTTCAGAGTTAGTGGTTGTTGTTTTTTTCCAATGTATTACAATATATTAAGCTGCTTCATCTTTTCCGATCTGTAATCCTCTGTTTGAATATGACCTACTAAAGCAACCAGGTACCATTGTCTGTTTGAAAGTAAGCAGCTCCTGATTGATGTACCATATGTTGCTCCCTTTCACGCCAAACTGCTGGAGCCTTTAAAGCAAATGGCTAGAATCGAATGCCTTACCTCTATCATGAGGACAAAGCAAGGGTACAACTAAAAGATTAGTCAACACCTCTATCTATCAAAGTTGTATGGTTTCCTGATCTAAACAATATTAATGATGGCTCAAAAACGGCTGCATGTCAACTGACTGTTGGATTGATTCCATCCAGCACTTTTTTTTGTTGCCATTCTTATGGCCATCATTATTTCTCTCTCAGTAAACTGTATTCAGAGTATCCACAATAAAGACAGCCACCAGAGTCTTGCTATATTAATGCATTCATTGTATTCAACTGAATCTTAATGAAGGCATGGCATCGGCATGCATTATTTCGCATTATGGGGTATTAGTTACTGAGCAAAAGTTGCAATTACAATTGCAATTACAGTTTCAATCACAACTGTTTTGGTGAACTGGAAAGAGCCCAAGCTGCGATACAACAACAATCAGGCAACTGTCTAGTGGAAACATGTTACCAGAGTTGTTAAATGTAAAGTACAATAAAAATGCATATATATATATATATATATATATGTATATATATATATATATATATATATATATATATATAGTATGTAATTTAACAGCTAACAATGTGTGTGTGACATGGTTTAAGTTTGACATGTATAACAGCCTTTGTTGATTTAATGCAAAAGGCAATTAACGGCATAAGGCTTGCAAAATGGGTGGATTTGAATTTACCTTCATTGTGACGGTAAATTTGTCAATATTCAAGTGCCTGCCCACTTTGTGGTTGGTACCCACCCATTCAACTCGGCTGAACAGCAACCATCTGCGAGTGAGTCTCATCCACTGCCAAGCCATACAAATAGTCTATAAAGTATGTGTAGCAATACTTAATTCTATTCATAATTAGATGAAATGGCAAAGCTTACATCCATTGTCACCAGCAAGGGTCATCGAGGCAGGTTGACTTCAAATGAATGGGAGTGGATGACGAGCACAACCTCAAAATATTGCCTTCTCTTTTAATTTTCACCCACATCCTCTTTCAGATCACGTTCCCAATTAGTGAGCTTGGTGAATTGTGCTTCACGATGATAGTAAAACATCGAAGGACGTGACGTCGCTGGGAATATGTGGCCGCCCCAAGCTGCCTTCTAGAAGCTTGCAGACACTGTGATATGGACCAATCAGAGCCAAGCTGTTTTCAATATTTAAATTGGGGAAGATAAGCAATCCAATCAGAGCAACGCTTCTTTACATGTTACATATTAATGAGAAATCAAGCCGTCTCAAATGCCAGGTGGAAATGACAAACTAGAAGACCTAGAAAAAGGGTATTTTGGATGTTTACAACCAAAATTATATTGAAAACCCAATAAAAGGACATCCATCCATCCATTTTCTGAGCCGCTTCTCCTCACTAGGGTCGCGGGCGTGCTGGAGCCTATCCCAGCTGTCATCGGGCAGGAGGCGGGGTACACCCTGAACTGGTTGCCAGCCAATCGCAGGGCACATCGAAACAAACAACCATTCGCACTCACAGTCATGCCTACGGGCAATTTAGAGTCTCCAATTAATGCATGTTTTTGGGATGTGGGAGGAAACCGGAGTGCCCGGAGAAAACCCACGCAGGCACGGGGAGAACATGCAAACTCCACACAGGCGGGGACGGGGATTGAACCCCGCACCTCAGAACTGTGAGGCTGACGCTCTAACCAGTCGGCCACCGTGCCGCCATAAAAGGACATCAAAGATTTAAAACAAAAAATTAAATAATGTTTGCTGGAAGGGGACTTAATAATTGTAACTTGGAGTTGACAGTTTGAATCATTAGGGATTCCATACTTTTCAATACAAGGCTCTGGATGTTGTGGGGCTGTCCTGGTTGACACGCCTCTGCGACATCGCGTGGACATCGGGGACAGTGCCTCTGGATTGGCAGTCTGGGGTGGTGGGCCCCCTTTTTAAGAAAGGGGACCGGAGGGTGTGTTCCAACTACAGGGGGATCACATTCCTCAGCCACCCTAGGAAGGTCTATTCAGGGGTGCTGGAGAGGAGGGTCCGTCGGGAAGTCAAATCTCAGATTCAGGAGGAGCAGTGTGGTTTTCGTCCTGGCTGTGGAACAGTGGACCTGCTCTACACCCTTGGCAGGGTCCTCGAGGGTGCATGGGAGTTTGCCCAACCAGTCTACATGTGTTTTGTGGACTTGGAGAAAGCGTTCGACCGTGGCCCTCGGGGAGTCCTGTGTGGGGTGCTTCGGGAGTATGGGGTACCGAACCCCATGATACAGGCTGTTCGGTCCCTGTACGACCTGTGTCAGAGTTTGGTCCGCATTGCCAGCAGTAAGTCGTACTCGTTTCCGGTGAGGGTTGGACTCCGCCAAGGCTGCCCTTTGTCATCGATTCTGTTCATAACTTTTATGGACAGAATTTCTAGGCGCAGCCGAGGCATCGAGGGGGTCCGGTTTGGTGGCCTCACTATTGCATCCCTGCTTTTTTCAGATGATGTGGTTCTGTTGGCTTCATCAAGCGGTGTTCTGAAACTCTCACTGGAGCAGTTCGCAGCAGAGTGTGAAGCGACTGGGATGAGAATCAGCACCTCCAAATCTGAGACCATGGTCCTCAGTCGGAAAAGGGTGGCGTGCCCTCTCCAGGTCGGGGATGAGATCCTGCCCCTACTGGAGGAGTTCAAGTATCTTGGGGTCTTGTTTACGAGTGAGGGAAGTATGGAACGACAGGTAGATCAGTGATGCAGCCTTTGTATCGGTCCGTTGTGGTAAAGAAGGAGCTAAGCCGAAAGGTGAAGCTCTCAATATACCGGTCGATCTACGTTCTACCCTCACCTATGGTCACGAGCTGTGGGTCGTGACCGAAAGAACAAGATCCCAGGGTGTCCGGGCTCTCCTTTAGAGAGAGGTTGAGAAGCTCGATCATCCGGGAGGAGCTCAGAGTAGAGAGGCTGCTCCTCCACATTGAGAGGAGCTGGCTGGGGCATCTGATTCGGATGCCTCCCGGGCGCGTCCCTGGTGAGGTGTTCCGGGCACGTCCCACCGGGAGGAGAACCCGGGGATGACCCAGGACACACGGGAGAGATTACGTCTCTCAGCTGGCCTGCGAACACCTCTGGATCCCCCCCGGAAGAGGTGGATAAAGTTGCTGGGGAGAGGGAAGTCTCGGCGTCCCTGCTAAAGCTACTGCCCCCGCAACCCGACCTCGGATAAGCGGTAGAAAATGGATGGATGGATTCCATACTCCATCAAATTTACGTTAATCATGTTCATACAGCATTGTAGCAATATCCCACAGTAATCACAAAATCATTTTGTATTTAAATGTCAAGGTTTAAAGTAATAGACTGGATGTTTTCAAAATAAAAGGGACTTTATTTAAGTCTCTGTCTCGTTTGGTTTGGTTTAACAGTTCCAAAAGTAAAATAAATGACTCACAAGTTACAGTACTTTGCTACTCTGCTTCTCTATCCCAACTTCTCCACCTGTGTAGTTTCAGTGTTTCCCTTCAGGTGTTCAGGCCAAGCCAATAGTAGGGCTTCTGCCAGCATGAGCCTTATCATCACACCAGCAGAGCCTCTTTACATGTGTGTTTACTTTTGAGCTCCTGGGTTCAGTTCAATCTACAATATTGGAGCACTGCAACCATAATGGCCAACATCACCAGGAGAGTGTTGAGGAAACAAAATATTGGCAGCTTCTAAAATGCTGCATGGAAAATGTTCTGTGCTTTGCTTCAAGTATGCAGCTGTCATCTCAACACAACTCTTGTATTATATACATTATTTTGATCTATTTTGTGATGAATAAGCGCTAGATTAGACGCAAAAACTGCTAAGCAAGCACTGCACCCAAGTTGTCATGGTTGTATCCAAAAAATATAGAATAAAAAATTCAGTAAATCATAATGGACCTTTATGGCTGCCCACTGCTATTACTTATTTCACATTCTTACCATTATACATTCACCCGTTAGAAGAACATATGCAGGCATACTGACCTCTGCAAGAGACTGGCAGAGGTTAGTGACCTCAAATGGCAGCTTAGGTTCCCAAGCAACATTACAACTAACACCCTGCGAGCTGTGCTGCTGGAGCTGACCATCCCATGGGGAGTCCACTTGGATTAAATCCACGAGAGGATGCTCTTCAAGTACTCAGGGCTGGTCAGTGACTGTCAGCAGGCTGGTTGGAGAACTAGGTGCCTCCCAGTGGAAGTGGGATGGACTGGCTTCGTGGCCCGTTTCTTGGCCAGAGCCTTCACTAGAGAGGCATCGAGGGTGAAGGAAAGCGGAGAGCCATCCACAACACTATGGAAGTGGCAAAAAGCCTTATGGCTCAAAAGAAGAGCTCCATAAATTTTAAAATTTGACAGGCAGGCCAAGACAGGACTAGATGGTTCCATATAAAAAAACAAAAATAAACAAAAAAAGGCATTGTAGTGTTAATACTTAGATTTACTTGGGAACAGTGTTGTTTTGTTGATCACCTTTTTTTGCCAGTGCATGAAAGTCTGGTGTTAGTTTTGTTGTGGCAATTCTCAGAACAAATCTGAGGTGTTCATCACTCAGCTGGGAGCTGTAGGATGTTTTGTTGGTGTTCATCACACCAAAAGTCTGTTCACACACATATGTAGAGCCAAACACCACAAGCATCCTCTGTGCCATCTTCTGGATTTTTGGAAATGAGTCTGCGCTTAATGAAGCATAAAACTCATCCAGTTTGAAAGTTGAACATCTCTTTTAAGACAGTATCACATTGGAGATCAATCAGTTCCATTTGCATCTCCTGTGGCACTGTTTCAGGGTCTTGTGTGACTGAATCTTTTGATGGCAGATCCAAGCAGTCGTTCAGTAGGTGGCTCGTGTGGTGCAAAACAAACAACCAGGAACCACCAGATAATCTAATTAACATATGAATCGAATAACTTGTCCTCTGGCAGCACGTAACACAACCTGCTCAGCCACAGCACAAGCAGGTAAGTTGTTTAAACTCCAAAGTATATTGATTAAGTAGCATGTCAAAATGGGCATGGAATGATCATTGTTAAGAAATATTCGCATCAGCATTTTGTCCCTGTCCAAGTGATTCGCATACCAACCGTCAATCCATGAGGGCAGCTCCGAATCGCTGCTCAGCAAACTCCGTTGCCTTGTCCAGATCCGTGAAGAAATGTTCCTTCCCGTTCACAGTGACCCGTAGCTTGGCAGGGTACTGCAGACTAAGTCTCACTCCCGGTTTATCTTTCAGCAGTTCTCTCGCCCTCTTGAACATAGCACGTCGCTTCACGACTGCCGTAGGATAATCAGGGAATATCAGTGTCCTCTGTCCATAAAATGTTATCTGCCTTGATTCTGCCACTTTCCGTCGGATTTCTTCCAGCTCGTAGTGCAATTTAAGTATGAGAGGGCGAGGTGGCTCGTCGTTGCCTGGGCGAGCCCTGAGTGCTCTGGCATCTGTCAATAAGCAGACGCTAATCCAGAGAGCGAGCATCTTTCAAAAGTTTTGCAGCAAAGTCTACGGGTTTCTTCCCATTCTCAGCTCCTTCCTTTACTTATATAATCCACAAGTTCTGCCTTCTGCTGTGCCCCTCGAGATCGCTGCATTTGTCAGAAAGTTGAAAGTTGTTATTGTGCTCCAAGTCCGATAGTTTAGCATGTACGGTAGTGTTCGCTTTAACGGCAGATATAGCGTTATTGGTTTCGCGTTTTAAAGTTGTCAATTCACCCTGAATGGTGGCCGAGAGATGATCTATGCTTTTGTCGATTATGCCCGCAAACTCAGCCTTGAGTGAGCGTACTTCAGTATGGAGGGAGGCAATAGCTTCCAAAACAGTTGGCTCACCACTTGGAGCTTCTCTCTCAGGGCTGTCCGAGGCGGCTGCTGGGCCTGTCTCGTTCTGCTTACGAGGTCTGTTCGGCATGGTTGTATTTCACCGTGGTTCAAAATGGTGTCAGGTAACGGTAAGGTGGACAGAGTGTGTGAGTATCTGTGAGTGGGTAATTGTGGGTTGGTGTGAGCGGGTTACTCTGTGATTATTCAAAATTTGTTGCAGTTTTTGTGTACATTGTGTTGTAAACATTGTTAATAAACTTTACTTTATGCACACAAACCTCATCATCTGTGTGCTTAGTATGTACATTGCAACATTTCGAGACTCAGATTGCATTTCATTGATCGAGAACCAAATTCATTGTCATTTGTGGACCCCCCCCCCCCCCCCCCCCACCTCCAAAATAGCCTTGGCCACCCCAAAGATAAAACTCTAGCTCTGCCACTGCACATATGTGACTTACTCCCATCTCTGCCACTTATCCTAACTGACTGAGCAAGAGGCGGTACACCCTGGAATTTCAATCACATGGCACGTTGACCAACAATCATTTACACTCACATTTATTCATATGGACAATTTAGTCTTAATAAACCTAACATGCATGTTTTTTGTGAATTGAACCCCAAACCTCAGAACTGTGAGGCAGAAGTGCTAACCGCTCCCACACTGTGCTGCCAGGAAAAAAACAGCATGATTATTACAATTTTCTCTCAGTATGTGATGATTGAATTTTTATTCATTATTCTCTATAATTTCTTTAAGATCTAATGCCATAAGATTTTTTATTTTATTTTAGATCATCTATGATGTCCTTTTATCAGGTTTGGAAGATAATTTAGGGTTGCTGTGGCTCAGTTGGTAGAGTGGGTCATCCACCAACCGAAGGGTTTGTGGAATCCTGGAGAATCCTGAATCCTGTCTCCGACTGTCTGCAGTTGAAGCATCCTTGGGCAAGGCACTGAACCCTAAATTACCACCAGGTCAGCATTGTAAATGACAAACTGTTCTGAGTTGCCTTAGCTGGTAAAACAAAGTTTAACTTTACATTTCATTTTGGGTTGAAAATGCCCAGAAAGTCATTTTTCAAGCTATTAGTTTGTTCTATCTATTATTATCCGCATTGTCACTCAGCAATTCTTTCCTGAGATGAGTGTGCCTCGATCAACCACGGAGTGGGCAGTGAGTTGAATATTAATTGGTGCAATTACGTCACACTGTCTGCGATTTCAAATCTTGTCATTTGCAACCAGTTTTGGGGTTCAAAGGGTATTCCATTAATCGACAAACTGTATAGATGTCAAGCTTAAACCAGGTCACAGACTCATTTTGACCTATTATATATAAAGCAGCAAAAAAAAAAATATTCTGATGGCATGACCTTTAAGGAGAAACTAAATTTACACTGCTGTATATTTGTGTTGCATATCACGCATAGACACAGATCACAATCATGCAGGCATCTAAGGAGAGATGGCGGAGTGAAAGAGTGAACAGAGAGAGAGAGGGGTGCCTTGCTCAAGGGCACAATGACAGTCGTCAGGAAGCAGAATTGAATATCTCCCACAACTAGTTGCCACTTCACATTTGTCCACAGCGGGAATCAAATCAAACCATTAACTTCCAGTTACAAAGCAAAGGTAAATCACAGCAGAGCACAAACATTATTTAATAGCTCACATTTGTTACATTAATCCTTTAATAATATATTACATAATTCAAAAACAATTTAACAATTTTATATTGTTTACATATTTGTCTTACTCCTTATCCCAACTATACTTCATTGTTTTTGTCTTTTTGTTCTGTTTTGGGGGGGGGGGGGGGGGGGGAATATATATATAGTTTAAAATCGCACTTCAGTCATGTCCCTGTTTTTTTTCCTCAGTCCTGTTACCCAAACACGTTAAATTAACATGGTCCACAGGAAGTTGCATCATTTGGATACGCTGCAGGGAATGGGAAGCCCAAAAGTAAGTTCACTCATTTATTTTTCTGTATAATTGATGCTATTGGTGATGATAACATGAGCCAATACAAATTAAGTAGTTTAATTTGTGTATTATGAGATTCGGTGGAATGGCCCACATATTGTGTATAGCATGGGTTGAAAACAATGGCCTGTTCAAATTTTCTGTTGGGGGGGCACAGTGTTTAGGACTTTAAAACAATCTAGCCCATAGAATTAGTTACTTAAAGGTTAGTTTCTTCATGTAACTCGAGATTTTAATTTTGGGAGTCGTACTTCAGTGTCCTGTAGCAGAGTTTTCAAGCAGATTCCTTCATTCATCAAGGGAAATTAATAATGGTTTTGAAATTTCAAACTGCACTTAGGTAGCAACATATGGTTGAACCTTATAGGAGAGAGTTTATGACCATAAAATGTCAATAGTAAAACAAGCTATTCACTTTACACTGATAAAATTACTGATCCCATGAGACAAAACTGTCACAATATGAAGGTATCAGTTGTCACTGGACCCAGAAGCAAGCGGAGGCTGAGAAGTTTGTGGTGAATGGTGTATTGAAAAAGAATTGGGAATTGGACCTTCGAGGCGTAATGGCGGGTCGTCGATACAGGGAACGTGCGGCTGGCGGTGGCGTGAGCAGGTGGATGGCTTGTCGGTGTGGTGGAAGCGGTAAGCAAGGCGGGGAACACGGAAGGAGCACTGAGGACGAGGAAGAACATGGAAATCAGAATAATGCGAATAAAGCAGAGCTTACATGCAACTACTAGGCCGGTGTACCACGGGTGAACGTTAATACTCTGGCGAGGGTTTCCAGAATCTGGCAGGCTTTTATGCAGAAGAGATGACGACTGCTGATTGAAAACAGGTGCGCGGCCAAGGTGGTGCTGATTACAGGTTAGGGAGAGAGAGAGGGGGAAAGCGAGAGGGGCGCAAAGCGCCAAAACAGGAACTACGGGGGTAGCTCATGACAAAAACAAAACATTTTAAAAGTACAATACAAAATACAAGGGTAATTTTCTCATAATTTGATAAATAACGGCAAAGACTTGTTAAAAAAGACAAATTCAAATTCAGCAAATTTTTTTATGCCTCTTTTTTTTGGGGGGGGGGGTAAATGTCTGCCCGCTGAAACACCCATGCTGAATGTCCTATTTTAGAAAAGTCGATGATTTACAATTGTTCGCATTCATAGTAAAAGCAATCCTTATTGACAGAGCAAATGGTGGTGGCCCATTGAAAGTCACTTCTTTTTATAACAGCAAAAACAAAAGTACATAACGGTAAAGATATAAACAGCTTCATAACAATTGTGTACATTGCACAACACTATTTTCCTCCCACATTCCAAAAGCATACATGTTAGGTTCTCCGAAGACACTAACTTCCCAATATGTGTGAGTTATTGTTATCTATGTTATCTTTGCTTAAGTCGGTCATGTGATGTTGTCCAGCTCTATGAATAAGTGCAGTTACGATTCCTGAATACGTATGTGAGGAAAAATGCAGGGATGACATATTATGATTTATGGACAATGGTACCGGCCTTTCTCATTTCTTTGGGACCAATTATTCCATTGACTTGGATAGATGGATGGTACAAGCAGGAAAGAAGAGAGAAGTAAGAAAGGAAAAGGTGTCCCGGCACTCCAGCCTGCTATCTGGCCCGCCATGCCTTTCTCCTGTGGATTTTTAATACACTACATACATTCGCACATCCTTGGAGTGCTGGCTGGCCTGGGTGGGGGTGACAGTTGCGGGTCAGAATTCCCCTGTGTGAGAATTCTCACCTCACCCCCACCAGTTTCTCCAGTTTTAATGCACTACAACCCCACCACACACAATCAGTACAGGGATAATGGTTGCCAGTCGGGGACCTGGTAACCATAGTAATCGGGTGGGTGGTGAGTTTTTACATTTCTCTTGGCCCTGGACCTCCCTGTGTCCTGGGGTGTCAGTGGTGTCCCCCTGGTTGGGTCCCCTGCTGACGGGCTCGCTAACTCGGTCATGAGCCATCCTGCAGTTCTACTATTGGAGCCTGGGTGGCGCTTTGCGCCCTCTCGCTCTCTCTCTCCCCTCCCCTCTCTCTTTCCAGCACCTTCCTCGGCCGCACTTGTCACCAATCGGCCCTCATTACCACCTGCTTTTAAGCCTGCCTTAACCCAGAAAACCTTGCCAGAGTATTGAAGCTTCTACAGGGGTACCACGGCTCCTCAGTCTCAAAGTAAGCCTACTCAATTCAATTTAGGCTCCATCTCCCTGTTTTTTGTTGTTGTTGTTTATTAACGAATGTCCATTTCAGTCATGTGCAACTGGGTCGCATGTTGTGCAGAGGGCCTTATACAGCATTTGGAGTGAAGGGTCGTTATCCAGCACTCAGTGTTTTAACACAGTTAAACAGGGGTCGTCATTGTGAATCACTTGCATGACTAGTTTGGCACAGTTTTTAAGCCAGCTGCCCTTCCTGACACAACCCACCCGTTTTATATCCTGGCTAGAGCCCAGCCGTGGCTGAGTATCGGGGCACTGCCCGGGAATCAAACCTGTGTTACCTGCACTGCACCACCAGTTCATTCGTCATAAAAGCAAAATGTATACGGTGGTGTCAAAGCACTACTTATCTATTAGACTAATAGAATCCCCTCCCTTTTTTCAAGTTTCTTGGCACCAAGGAGTAGCTAGCTTTCGCCAAAGCAGAACTTAAAAATTCGACAGGGCTTTGGTGCCCTCTTTTGGCATTTTAGGTCTTTTCAGAAAGAGCACAAAAGCAATGCATAGGCGTATCAT
This sequence comes from Phyllopteryx taeniolatus, assembly GCF_024500385.1. Taxonomy (NCBI): domain Eukaryota; kingdom Metazoa; phylum Chordata; class Actinopteri; order Syngnathiformes; family Syngnathidae; genus Phyllopteryx; species Phyllopteryx taeniolatus. Next base: position 17,265,569 of record NC_084509.1, on the reverse strand, counting down.
ATTGTACATGTGTTTCAAAGATTTTGTAACTGAGGAAATGCTACAAGAAAGAAACTTGTAGAATCTGCAAATAGATGGAGAGGCAGTCAAAACAAATGAGCAAATTATGGGTATGTACATGCACAGGACGTTAATACAGGTGCCCAATTTACCTGCGTACTGGGAGATTGAGACAAGATACCCCGTATTATGTAATGTAATGCGAACTGATTCACTTTGAAGACAACCTCAATGTTGTCTCAGAATGAAAAAATGTCACTAGTGTAACGATTCATCTACTACATCAATGTATCGATTTATATGCCTATGATCAACTACATCGATGTGAGCTTGGCAAGTTGGCCTTTTCGGGCAGCATATATCAATCTAAAATACTTTTAAGAGGTAATCAATACATTTTATCAATACTAATACTGTATATAATTATACTAATTCATTGGATTTGAGCATGGCATACTTTATTTATTTTAGCACTTTTGATGATAAAGACAAAAGTTACTCTAGTCAGTTGGCCTGTCTGTGACATCACCACCACAAGCCAGCAGACAACACAAACAGGATGGTGGATGGCAGATGAGAAGCCACCGAGCGAGAAATTATCAAGCTACCATCGCGGTCCAGTGTGTGGAAACACGCAAAGACAGAGATGTTCTAAATAACTCACCCAACTGTTTCTCCAAACACCGACTAAGGAGGCACCATGGATTTTCACACAACACCGACCATCCGGACACCTCTTGTAATGTTACCGGTGCAGCAGTGTAAGATCATTTCGGATCATATTGTTCTAGATGAACCAATATCGTCCTTGTATCGTATCGGCAACCACTAATCATGATAAGAATCGAATCAGTTAAAACGAATCATTACACCCCTAAAGAAAAGACAAAGTGTGCAAATCTGGTTCGAGTAACTCGCGCTTTCCTTTCATACCTACTGAAAATCTTTACACTATTGACAAAATCATGTTGCCTTTCAAAGAAGGATCAAATACATGGGGCGAAATGCCAGGAAAACCTCTGAATTAAGCCTGAATTTTTAAAAACTTTTTTAAAATTCCCGCCTCTGCAAAGATTTCAGGCTTCTTATGGAAAAAAGAATGTGAAACGTAACTATTCTCTCAGAAGCAATACCAACCTCTACAAGCAAGAGGAAAGCCACTGGGGTGCCCCCTGATGTGCCAAAAGATGGCTGAGAGAAAAGGTATTTCCTTAATGTCATGGTTCAGAAGCTCAATGTAAATTCAGTATGAATTGGTGCGTTTTATGCTCCCAGACTCCCCCTGTGGCTGTGGGCATTGCACTTGTAAGCCATCGAGTAGTGTATTTACCTCAAACAACAAACTGTCTAACCTAAAATAACTGTCAGATTCATTTAACTTTTGAAAGCATTTGTGCAAGCATAGGAGTCTTCTCTAAAACATAATGATTAATGGGTCGCAATGGCGATGACAAGGATGGAATTCTTCCAATGGCAAACAGTGTTGTTTCGTGTTAAATTATTGTGTCGTACCTGTTAGGTCAGAGTCACCAAGGCTGCGTGCATCTAAATGATGAATTTATTTACATCGCAGGATGAAGCAAAATATCACAACACCATCTGATGAAATTACACTCACTATTAAAAGATGATGAGAGCAGATGACAAGGTGAGAAATGATTAATTGTACACAGAGCTGAAAAGGAGGAGAGGAGTAAACACCAGATGATCTAAACGACTGCAATATCCCCTTTTAATACATCATAGAAAATTAAGTAGATGGTCTTCATCGATGTCTCAAGGGCGTTGCTCATTTTTATGCTTGGTGTGTGTTGAATACAGAATCCATCTGATAGTGTTGCATTGCGCAGAAAGAGAAGCGCTTAATCAACTGTGCTTTGATAAAACCTCTGTTTGCATGAGTGTGGTCCTACTACCACCACCACCACCTGATACGATCGTACGTATGCGTCAGTTCTGAGGCATGTGAATTCTTGGATAACCGAAAGAATTTTTTTTTTGTGTGTTAATAATGCATATTTACAGAATGTCACTTTAGGTGACCCTAACTTCCCTTTCACTTGCAGAAAGATAAGAATATAGTCAATTATCTCGCTCAGGGTAGCCCACAGAGGACTTTCTCATGCACCAACACACAACTTTGTAGTGGGTGATTCTACCATGAAAGTATCTACACTCATGCACTGCAAGTTGCCATTCATCAATAAGAACTGCAGTTTTGCACAATACATACAAAGAACAACTCAAAATAAGCCACAAATCAGGAAATTTGTTGTAGTATAGTGTGGTAAATTAATATGATTACTAACTGGTAAGCTGAAGTGAAGATGAGTGCAGCACAATGCGCGTGCGCATACTTAACGTATGTTTTTGTGATGTTTTAAAGTTTTGTTACAACTACTGTATGTACATCTGAATAGTGCATGTCACACACAGCTACATAATACCTGAAGACCCGATCGTTTTAATACCATGCTCGTATGTACGCACAAATTACTTTTCCTCTCTGTCTTATCCAATTCTTTAATACTGTTCTTCCGGCTATTTTGTCTTGAAAGTATGAGATATGGGATCACTTGTACAAAATCACGACAAAGGATGTGTGCCACAATGTCAAGATTCAGTAAGATGTAAGTATTTCTAGGAGAAGAAAAAAATGTCTCTGCGCCATCTAAAAAACATAATTGTCCAGAAAATTAAGAGGTATACAATATAATCAAAATTAGTTACTCAACTGTACTTTTTAATGAATGTAAACTAGGACACAATAGTGTGCAACACTGATTAAAAGTGGAAAAATGGACTGAAATCTAATTCCCAAATCATGTTTTGTGCCTAATTAAAACATTTTAGAAGAAAAAGAGATACTTCTTTGAAATCCTTTCAGAATTACACATTTGCCACAAAGATCAGCACATGTTAGGTTTACATGAAAAGAACCAGTAAAGGAAGGGAGTTCATACTAAAACTGGGGCGTAGCAGAAATACAGTAGGAGATTTTCAATGCTTGATATGTCAATGTCTCACAAAGCGATATTAACCAATTTAGTCACAAGAGAGAGGAGCCAAAGGGGAATGCGGTGGAAAGCTTCACATGGAATTTGTGATCTGTAGTTAATAAGATTCAAATTGTCTTGTCTACTTTGATTCTGCTGACAATGCTGATGCACTGTATTAACTGCGGTTAACTAAAGGGATGCAGAGACTTCCTTTTTTTCCATTGTTCCTGTAGAGAACGCTAATGGAGAGTACTCAGCTCAGATGTTACACTAGCCAGAGACTACCATATCGTGTCCCATAAATGGTGGCAACCAGCATCAGCTACTACTTCGGTTCGAATGTTAAGCATAAAAAAAATCACAGCATACTAAATACGACCTTGTTTTGCCAAATTGATTGTGTATAAAATGAGCCAGCGTATATTAATTGCAACTCATTAGAGCATGAAAATATGATATCAGTATCATTTATCTTAACATTTTTTCCTGCTTAGCTAAACACCAAGTGATGCAAAGACCCAGGAAATGGCCCGAACGAACTGAAATGATAGAAGATTAATTAAACAAAAATGTGACTGAGTCAGTCAATGAAATGGAAATGTCTATGCATTTTGAAAGTGTGATTTGGGGTACACTTCTTATTTTGCCTCTGGTGTTTATTTAAAAAGCATTGGATATGTACTGTAACAATGTATTTTATAATTGATTGTACTATTTAAAATTCCAGAGTTTAGGTTTCTCTCCCCACTACTTGCTGCTTCGAAGCCGACAACACTTGACAACAATAGTTATTAGTATTATCGTTCTTGGTAAAATAAAGAATAGTCTCTTTTATAGTGGAGTTACATCAGTATTGGATATGATTATATACTACCAATAGTAGAATTGCTGGTGTTAAATACATCATTCTTTAATTGAATGGCTGGGGTCTTCACTATTATCTCTAACCAGTCCACATCTATAACCCCTTTCTTCTGCGTGAACGGTTAAATGCCATTGAATGGCCGCAATGTGATTTTTTTTTTTTCACCAGCAGCCACAAATCAGTACTTAGTGAGAGACATTGATGACTCAAAAATAACTATTGCTGGTTTGAAAAAGTAACTGTGGTCCAATTACTCTTCCAGGGAAAGTAACGTGTTACTTTGCTCGTTACTCAAAATGGCGGAATTTTGGAGTTACAAAGTAACGCGTTACCGGCATCACTGCTGCTGGCCATGTGCATAATCGCAGGCAGCTGTATCTTAACCATGTGATGCGTTGCATTTTTGCATCTTTTTGGCTGTTGTGAATGACTATGTATTACAAAACAATGCCCAAAGCCCTTTACAAAGTCTCACATTCACCCACTCACACACACATTCATACACCAATGGGCGACTGCTGCCCTGCAAGGTGGTGCCAGGCCCACTGGGAGCAAATTAGGGTTCAGTGTCTTGCCCAAGGACGCTTCGACATGCGGACATTCGAACCCTTCGGTCACTGCACCACCTGCTCTAACTACTGAGCCACAGCCGCCCAAACAATAAAATCTGTGGTTTTCACTTGTATGCAAAGACAATTATCCTGTGTACTGACTATTTTTTAGTCATAAAGCAACCATTTATCATTTCTATGTCATGGTGGTAACATGTCAAACATAAAACTTGCTACTTTTGCCTTTAGAATACTAGCTCATTAAAAGATCCCCAACCACACAGCATTTAATGGGATTTCTGGTACCCTCCATGCGAGCTTGGTTCCCATTGGGTCCAATACAACTTGAACGCTTTTCTTAATTGTTTGTTTGTTTGACCATTTTTTGCGTTCATAAAATGAGTGACAGAGGATCGTTTTATTTATGAGCCACCCTCTCCCGAATTGTCTCCAATAGTTCTTTTTACTGAGGTTTGATAAGAAAGAGACTAATAGTAAAGGTCATCACTGGATCTAACGGTTTTATCTCCATCTCGCATGCTAGGCTCTGCAGCACTCTTCCCTCATAACCTTCCACAGTCATAAGCAGGTAGTTATTATGCAGTCTACCAGACCATGATCACACCACCAGTCCAATCTACTTGGCATTATCCTAGGCAAGAAAGAGGATATTAACACATGGAAATATAAAGATACAACTCCTGAAGAAAAATAAGCAGATCTGACATACTCATTTATGGATACTGAGAAGGATCACAAATGGTCTAGTTTAGGGTAAAGCAACAAAGAAAGAACTATATTATTTAACTATATTTCTACTGCTTTTTGTGGCTGGATAGGTCACTAATAGTGTTAAATGCTCATTTATCTGGTTATATTGCTCACAGGTGTGTAAAATAAATCAAACTGTAGTCCAACCTGGGCACAACAAAGTGCATTCTGCAAATGTTATATTGTGGTCCAAATTATCAATAGCCTAATTTCTGAAGTGTAGTTAGAATACAGATGAAGTTAAAGCGGAGGCATAAAGGAGGCACATTGTCTCTCTCAGGGGGGATTCCATTGATACGACACAACTGTGCCTGGGCATTATTTAAATTAGTCTGTATCACTGCTTTCTCAAGATAACACTATCTGCTTAAATGAGTGTGTCATAATAGAAATTATGCATACAGGATTCAGCAACAAAATGTCCAAGGCCTGCAGGAATAGAACAAATGGCAGCTAGAGACCTTCAATAAATTTGTGTGGACATAAAACGAAGGAAGAATTGAAATTGGGAACTTAACAATATACAACTTTTCACACTAAACAAACAAAAAAAAAAAACGCTATATGATTTTACTGTATGAATTTGAACAAAAACATAGCATTGGACAGATTCCAATTCCACACTGAGTAGAATTGAATTGGAGGATTTCCGTGTGTCTGTGAATTTTTGTTCATTAATCCAAAAGAATGTGAGATCAAGTGTCCATTAAAGCAAGGAACATACAGTAACTCCTTAACTCCTCCTCAATGCAGCCCAATGCTCTAGTTTTTCATGAATCTGAAGTGGACATTTTAAGTCATGGGAATAAAATAGTCCCAGTCCTTACATTAATATAGCATGATGTTTATGAGCTTCAACTGCCATGTCAAGAATGTAAAATTAAGTAATGATATAAAGCAGATCGTCCATCCATCCATTTTCCGAACCGCTTAATACCATTTTTTTCCCCAAAGGACAGTGATAAATTGCTGCTTTAGCTGTGGCCATCTAATCAGCAGCTCACCATAATGACAAAATGAATGCCTCATGTTAATAGCATTTACTGACGTGGTGATTGAGTGGTTGGCAGTTTACATGTTCGCTCAATGTATGTACTGTATAGGTTGTTAGCAGGTAGTCAAGCTTACTCCCACATTAAAAAAAAAATAAAAATAAAAAAACATACAAGGTTAATTTAAAGGTACTGTAAATTGCCCATTGTGAATGTCATTTTTGTCATATCCAGATCACATACCCAGATAGATTTTAAGAGCATGAACCACATTGGCATTCCACATTACCAGCAGATGTACTGACACGTACGCCGTAACCACAGCAACCCATTCAGCCACTGGGTAGCTCAACAGTAGGTGCTCATCGGCAGGGATAGGAATTGATACAGATTTTTTTTCTGATTTCATTATTAATACTGTGCGAGACATTCATATACATATCATTTTATATGTGTGTGTGTATATATATATATATATATATACACACACGTGTGTGTATATATATATATATATATATATATATATATATATATACACACACGTGTGTGTATATATATATATATATATATATATATATATATATATATGTATATATATATATGTATATGTATATATATGTATATGTATATGATAATGGCGGCACGGTGGTAACTGGTTAGCACATCTCCCTCACAGTTCTGAGGACTGGGGTTCAAATCCCAGCCCCGCCTGTGTTGTCATGAACGGAACAGAGGATAGGACCCAAAAATGCACGACTCCAAAACAAATTGACAGTTTCCAAAAAGAGAGGTTTAATAGACGGGCATAGGTCGGTACACAGGCAGGCAATCCAAAAGAGGCAACAGTATCCAAAAACATGAGGCAAAGAGACAAGGTCGATAATCGGAACAGGGTCAGGTCTTACTGTGAATCTATGACGTGGAAACAAGGAATGCTGGAACGCGACGACAAGGTACAACGAACTGGCAACGAGAGGAAATGAGACACGAGGTTATATACAAGGGGTAATTAGGGTGAACGAGGCACAGGTGATGAAGATGCTCACATGAGCAGGTGTGTGTGAAACAGGGGGGAAGACAAAACCCGGAACACACACACATATGACAGTACCCCCCCCTTAACGGCCGGCCCCAGACGGCCCTGGGGCCCCTGGATGCGCAACGTGGAAGTCCCGAATGAGCGAATCATCCACGATAAACGCAGACGGTACCCAGGAATGCTCCTCAGGCCCATAGCCCTCCCAGTCCACCAGATATTGAAACCCCCTGCCCCTCCGACGAGATGACAACAGCCGCTTCACAGAGAAGACAGGGCCCCCATCCACAAACCGGGGGGGAGGAGGGGGCCTGGAAGGCGGGACCAGAGGGGACTCCCGGGCTGGCTTGAGTAGGCTGACGTGAAAAGTAGGGTGGACCCGCATAGACCTTGGGAGCCTCAGCTTCACGGTGACAGGGTTGATTATTTTTGTGATGGGGAAGGGCCCAACGAACCTGGGAGCGAGCTTCTTGGACTCCACCCGGAGTGGAATATGTTTGGTCGAAAGCCAAACTCGCTGACCCACTTTGTAGTTCGGGGCCGGTGTCCTCCGACGGTCAGCAGCGGCTTTGTAGGACCGTCCCTGGCGCAGCAGCATCTGGCGGGCTCGCTCCCAGGTCCTCCTGCAGCGTCTCACCAAGGTTAATGCCGCTGGAACTGTGGATTCTGGGGCTATGGCAGGAAACAGAGATGGTTGGTAACCATGCACAACGTGAAAAGGCGATAGACCAGTGGATGCAGAGGGGAGGGAATTGTGGGAGAATTCGACCCAAACCAGTTTCTGAGACCAGGATCGCGGCTCCTGTGAAGCGAGACATCGGAGCCCCGTCTCCAGGTCCTGGTTCAGCCTCTCGGTTTGGCCGTTGGTTTCAGGATGAAACCCGGATGACAGACTGACGGTAGCACCTATGAGTTTACAAAACTCCTTCCAAAATTGCGAAATGAATTGGGGACCCCTATCAGACACCACATTCTTGGGGAAACCATGGAACTTAAAAACCTGATTAATCATTAGCTCGGCAGTGTCTTTAGCTGAGGGGAGTTTTGGAAGTGCAATGAAGTGCGCCATCTTAGAGAACCTGTCAACAACTGTAAGAATGGTGGTATTGCCTTTAGAGGCCGGTAATCCTGTAACAAAGTCTACGGAAATGTCTGACCAAGGACGTTGTGGTATTGGCAGGGGTCGCAACTCCCCAGAAGGACGTTGATGAGAGGCCTTGTTAGCAGCACATACCTGGCAAGCATTGACGTAATCGCTAACATCCCTCCTAACATTAGGCCACCAAAAGCGCTGTTCGACCACCGATAGCGTCTTGGCAATGCCTGGGTGACATACCGTTCGGTTCGTGTGAGCCCAGTGGATGACTTTTCCCCTTAAGGTCGGAACCACATAAAGCCTGTTCTCGGGGCAATCTTCAGGGCTAGGAGTGTCTTTCAGAGCCCCTTCAACCGCAGTCTCAATGTCCCAAACAAAAGCGGAAATGAAGCATGACTTAGGCAAAATAGTCTTAGGGTCGGACAAAGAACTCTCCTCGGAGAAAATGCGTGACAAAGCATCTGGCTTACCATTTTTAGAACCCGGTAGGTATGATAACGTAAAATTAAATCTAGAGAAGAAAAGAGCCCATCTAGCCTGCCTCGCATTTAATCTTTTGGCAGTTTTAATATATTCAAGGTTCTTGTGATCTGTCCATACTAAAAACGGAGTATGTGCCCCCTCTAGCCAGTGCCTCCACTCCATCAAAGCCACCTTGACTGCCAACAGTTCACGGTCGCCAATGTCATAATTTTTTTCAGCTGGGGTCAATTTTTTGGAGAGAAACGCACAAGGATGTAACTTCTCATCCTTGAGAGACTTCTGGGAGAGCACTGCTCCTATTCCGGCATCAGACGCATCGACTTCTACCACAAACTGCTGTTTGAGATCTGGCAAAGTAAGGATGGGAGCGGAGGTAAAGCTCGACTTAAGTCTTTGAAAAGCTGCATGACAAAGCGGGTTCCATACAAAAGGTTTGTGTGGCGAGGTAAGATCATGCAAAGGAGAGGCTATAGAACTGAAATTCCTGATGAATTTCCTGTAGAAGTTTGCGAACCCCAAGAACCTTTGTACATCTTTGCGTGACGTGGGAGTAGGCCAATTAATAACGGCATCGACTTTGCAAGGGTCCATCTTGACTTCACCTTGAGCCAGGACGAAACCCAGAAAAGAAACGGACGCCTGGTGGAACTCACATTTCTCAGCCTTGACATAGAGTTGATTCTGCAGTAACTGCTGCAAAACAGAGCGGACATGAATAATGTGAGTGTCCTCATCCGGGGAGAATATCAGAATATCATCTAAATAAACAAAAACATAAACATTCAACATGTCGCGCAGGACATCATTGACAAGGTTCTGGAAAACAGCTGGAGCGTTAGTAAGCCCAAAAGGCATTACCAAATATTCATAATGTCCCGTTGGTGTGTTAAATGCTGTTTTCCATTCATCCCCCTCCCTTATCCTGACTAGATGATATGCATTTCTTAAGTCCAGTTTTGTGAAAATCTTGGCTCCCTCCAGGAACTCAAAGGCGGTGGAGATGAGAGGAAGAGGGTACCTGTTTTTTACCGTGATCTCATTGAGACCCCGGTAATCGATACAGGGTCGCAGGGTCTTGTCTTTCTTGTCCACGAAGAAAAATCCTGCTCCCGCAGGGGATGAAGATGGGCGAATGATCCCAGCTGCCAGTGATTCTTCTACGTATTCCTTCATGGCCTTGTGTTCCGGCCCTGAAAGAGAGAACAACCTCCCTCGTGGGGGTGTGGTTCCAGGCAGCAAGTCAATAGCACAGTCATAAGGTCTGTGGGGTGGAAGGGATTTGGCCTTGGAAAAAACATCTTTAATATCCTGATAACAGGTGGGCACTTGAGATAAATCAGGAGAGCATAGTGTCACTTTAGGAAGAACCCGTGTAGGGTCTTCCTTAATGAAATTCAGACTCACCTCTCCCGTGCCCTGGCTACCGGCACCGGCAACTTTGACGTGACAGTTTCTCACGGAATGACCCAACTGACCGCAGTAGAAGCACCGCCCTTCCCTCAGCCGGCGTTGACGTTCCTCAGAGGAGAGACGGAACCTGCCCCGTTGCATGGGCTCATCTGTGGTGACGCTAGCCAGTGGATTGAGACTGGCAGCAGGGAATCTGCCTTGGTTTGGCTTGTCACCGAGGCTCGTCCTCCAAGTGCGCGGTGAAGCATCCTTCCGCCGATCTCCTTCCAGCTCGCGATCCAAAAGCCTTCTGTCGATCTTGAGGGCGAGAGCGATGAGAGTGTCCAAGTCGGGTGGCAGGTCTAGCGGGACTAAATGATCCTTGACGGCGGGGGATAGTCCTTGAAAAAAGGCATCAAGTAGCGCCCGATTATTCCAATGAGTCTCAGCTGCTAGAATGCGAAACTCAATCGCGTAATCTGACACCCTGCGCTTGCCTTGTTGTAAGGTGACAAGGGAGCGAGCTGCCTCACGATCAGGAGTGGAAAATTGAAAAATTTGCTCCATAGTCTTGACGAAAAAAGCCCATGAATGACACGCGGCGGAATTGCGGCTCCATTCAGCAGTAGCCCACGCCTCCGCACGACCAGTCAGGTGGGAAATGACGAATGCGATCTTTGCCCGCTCGGTGGGGAAGGCGGCTCCCTGCAGTTCAAAGTGGAGTTCGCACTGCGTGATGAACGGCTTAATGTTCCCAGATTCTCCAGAGAACCTCTCCGGTCGAGAGAGCTGTGGGCAGACAGCAGCGGAGGTGGCAGGTGGCTGCATGGTGACTACTTCACATGGAAGTACCGTGGCGGTACTGGGTGTGGTGCCAACTGGTTCCTTCTCTTGAAAAAATTTCATAAGAAGTTCAAACTGCGAGGCCACCTGTCTCATCATATTGTCCTGATAACTTGACAGTCCCTCTAGATGAAGGTGGAGGGCGGCAATCTGCTCATCCTGCTTCGCGAGGCGTTGACCCTGCGCTTGAAGGGCTTTGCGCACCGGGTCTGAGTCTGCTGGGTCCATGTTCTGGCCAGTTCGTTCTGTCATGAACGGAACAGAGGATAGGACCCAAAAATGCACGACTCCAAAACAAATTGACAGTTTCCAAAAAGAGAGGTTTAATAGACGGGCATAGGTCGGTACACAGGCAGGCAATCCAAAAGAGGCAACAGTATCCAAAAACATGAGGCAAAGAGACAAGGTCGATAATCGGAACAGGGTCAGGTCTTACTGTGAATCTATGACGTGGAAACAAGGAATGCTGGAACGCGACGACAAGGTACAACGAACTGGCAACGAGAGGAAATGAGACACGAGGTTATATACAAGGGGTAATTAGGGTGAACGAGGCACAGGTGATGAAGATGCTCACATGAGCAGGTGTGTGTGAAACAGGGGGGAAGACAAAACCCGGAACACACACACATATGACATGTGTGGAGTTGGCATGTTCTCCCTGTGCCTGCGTGTGTTTTCTCCGGGGGCTCTGCATCCCACCCAGACCCACAGCATCCCACCAAGACCCGCAGCACCGTAGTTTGATGATGTTGCTGTCTGTTTGTTCCAAGAATCACACTCCTCACTGTGGTGCAACCATTTGATGAGGTATTGTAATTGGTTAGCTAAATAATAATGTTTAAAGTTGGAGCATTTAGGCCTCCCTCCTGTTGACTTTTTGAAGAGTAGATAGACTGATTCTATTTTTCTTATGTTTTAATAAAAAATTATTACAGCAGAATCTAAGGTTTGAAACCATTAAAATGTGGGCTTAAATGGAATCATGGGGAAAAAAATAATTTATTTGAGTTAAGGTTTCCATTTTTATTGTAGCTATTCTTCCCAGTAATGATATAGGCAAGTTATTCCAGTGTCTTAAATCAGCTGAGATTTTTTTCCAGAAATGGGGTGTAATTTAGATTGGTTAGCTCTGTGGGTTTTGGCGAAATATTGATACCTAAGTACTTAATGTTTCCTATAGGAATAGGGTACTCTGGGCTTTGATCTGCAGGAGTCCATGAGTTTGCTGTTACTGGTGGTATTGTTGATTTTGTCCAGTTAATAGAGTAGTCTGATATTTGTGAAAATGTTTTAATGAGATTGAGAACTTCCTGAAGAGAATACTTGGGTTCTGTAATTAAAGAAGAATATCGTCAGCATATAAATTGATTTTGTGTTATGTCGCTAGGGAGCAGATACTTTTAATATGAGCATTCTGAAGTATAGCGGCAGCAAGAGGTTCAATAAATATTGCAAATAGCATTGGTGAAAGTGGACATCCTTGTCTGGTTCTTCTTTGTAATGTAAAACCGGAAAAATTAGCAAAATGTGAAGTGATCCCATTTGTGGTGAATAGTTCCATCCATCCATTTTCTACCGCTTATCCTAAACAGATGCCCGAGCCACCTCATCTGGCTCCTCTCAATGCGGAGGAGCAGCGGCTCTACTCTGAGTCCCTCCCGGATGACAGAATGTCACCCTATCTCTAAGGGAGAGCCTGGACACCCTGCGGAGAAAGCTCATTTCGGCCGCTTGTATCCGGGATCTTGTCCTTTCTGTCACGACCCACAGCTCGTGACCATAGGTGAGGGTAGGAACGTAGATCGACCGGTAAATAGAGAGCTTCGCCTTTCGGCTTAGCTCCTTCTTCACCACAACGGACCGATACAAAGTCTGCATCAATACAGACGCTGCACCGATACGCCTGTCGATCTCTCGTTCTATTATTCCCTCACTCGTGAACAAGACCCCAAGATACTTGAACTGCACTACTTGGGGCAGGATCTCATCCCCGACCTGGAGAGGGCACGCCACCCTTTTCCGACTGATTTGGAGGTGCTGATTCTCATCCCAGCTGCTTCACACTCAGCTGCGAACTGCTCCATTGAGAGGTGGAGATCACGGCTTGATGAAGCCAACAGAGCCACATCATCTGCAAAAAGCAGAGATGCAATACTGAGGCCACCAAACCGGACCCCCTCTATGCCTCGGCTGCGCCTAGAAATTCTGTCCATAAAAGTTATGAACAGAATCGGTGACAAAGGGCAGCCTTGGCGGAGTCCAACCCTCACCGGGAACGAGTCCGACTTACTGCCGGATATGAGGACCAAACTCTGACTCCGGTCGTACAGGGACCCTGATACGGGCTGTTCGGTACCCCATACTCTCGAAGCACCCCACACAGGACTCCCCGAGGGACACGGTCAAACGCCTTCTCCAAGTCAACAAAACACATGTAGACTGGTTGGGCGAACTCCCATGGACCCTCGAGGACCCTGCCGAGGGTGTAGAGCTGGTCCACTGTTCCACGGCCAGGACAAAAACCACACTACTCCTCCTGGATCTGAGATTCGACTTCCCGACGGACCCTCCTCTCCAGCACCCCTGAATAGACCTTACCAGGGAGGCTGAGGAGTATGATCCCCCTGTAGTTGGAACACACCCTCCGGTCCCCCTTCTTAAAAAGGTGGACCACCACCCCAGTCTGCCACTCCAGAGGCACTGTCCCCGATGTCCATGCGATTTTGCAGAGGCGTGTCAACCAGGACAGCCCCACAACATCCAGAGCCTTTAGGAACTCTGGGCGAATCTCATCCTCCCCCGGGACCTTGCACCGAGGAGCTTTTTAACCACCTCGGTGACCTCAACCCCAGAGATAGGAGAGCCCGCCTCAGTGAACCCAGACTCTGCTTCCTCATGGGAAGGCGTGTCAGTGGAATTGAGAGGGTCTTCGTTGTAATCACCATAAATAAAACTGCACCTCCTGTATGCTATATGCCAATGTCTAAGGAGCGCTTGTATATTTTAATTACAAAATAACATTTTCTTTATTTATTATTGTACAAACCCCAATTCCATTGAAGTTGGGACCGAGAAAGGCCGTCAGCTTCTCTGGGCCCGACCTCATCTGAGATGTACTGACGCAAAGTGGAAAAGTGTGCTGTGGTCCAAATTTCTAATTGTTTTTGGAAATCATGGACGTCGTGTCCTCTGGGTCAAAGAGGATTGTTATCAGCGCAAATGTCAAAATCTGTGATGGTATGGGGATGTGTTACTGCCCATGGCGTGGGTAACTTGTACATCTGTGAAGGCACCATTAATGCTGAAAGGTAAATACAGATTATGGAGCAACATATGATGCCATCCAAGCAACATATTTTTCAGGGACTGGCTTATCTAGCTTTAACCATTCATCCATCCATCCATTCTCTGTACCACTTATCCTCATGATGGGTCACTTTAGGATGTGCTTGAGCCTATCTCAACTGACTTTGGGCGAGAGGCAGGGCACACCCTGAACTGGTCGCCAGCCAGTCGCAGGACACATATACAGTACTGTAAAAACAAACAACCATTCACAGTCACATTCACACCTACGGGCCATTTAGAGTCTTCAATGAATCTACCTTGCATGTTTTGGGAATGATGTGGGAGGAAACCTGAGTACGTTGGATCGTTTGAAACATAATTATGCAACCATTTTTTTTTAATTGTGGCTAATAAAAATGCCGAGTGGCTAGAGAGTCTGGGAAGCCACTAGCCATGCTGGTGAGCAAAAAAGTTAGTTAAGGCCTTGTGGCTTGGTAGTAAAAGAGTGCAAGTACTAGACCTGTCTCCCATTGAAAATATGTGGCGCATTATAAAGCACAAAATACAACAGCGGAGACCCCGGACTTGACCAACTCGAGTTGTACATCAAGCAAGTATGGGAAAGAATTTCAAGCTTCAGCAGTTAGTGTCCTCAGTTCCCAAACACTTATTAAGTGTTGAATAAAGGAAAGGTGATGTAAGACAATGGTAAACATGCCCTTGTCCCAGCTGTTTTGAAATGTGTTTGGAACCTAGGCATCAAATTCAAAATGAGTGAATATTTGCCCATAAAAAAAACTATACATTTAATCAGTTTGAATCTTAAATATCTTGTATATGTCGTATATTCAATTGAATATCGGTTCAAAATGATTTGCAAATCATTGTATTCTGTTTTTATTTATTATTTTTTTATGCATCGTCCTAACTACATTGAAATTGGGGTTTGTATCATCGTTTCAATTATTGTGTTTTATTGTGTGTTTATGTTTCATGTTCAGCACTTTGTTACAACAGCAGTTGGTGTAGAAGTGTTACTGTATGCAGAGTTGAGTTTTAACTAAATTGACATTTGAATTATGAAAGGATTTTCTTTTATTTTTTTATTTTTATTTATTTATTTATTTATTTTAAAAGCCTAAAGTAAACACAATGTTACTCCGGTGGAGATCAACCTCACGCTTGCAAAATCATCACCAGGTACCGCTATGCCATAGGTTCTACCACCCGGCCATACAGTCTTGATGGTTCACCTTTTCAGCCAGCCGAAAAGCGAGGTCTGCTTTCACAGCACGTATTCCACACTGAGTCCCGCCATTTTCAACGTCTGCACCTCTGCACACTGGCTGATCGCTCGAGAATGGGACCGGAAATGAGGTGGGCTGACTCGGCTTCCATTTATGAGTGTGGGAGGGTTTAATGTTGATAGGCTCGGGCACTGGAATTCAACGCCCTACCTTGGCAATATCTTTTGTATTGTACAGGACTCCATTGTCGATGTCAGACATTTAACAAGGGTCAATATGAAAATGTCGAAGTGCCCTAAACTAAAAGTTGTGTCACAAAATGAGACAACCAGATATAAATAAATACATTTTACTCATCATTAACTGTATGCTATTTATCCTAAACTTCTAAAAATAGATATACATATGACTTGTAATATTTTATAATAGTATCTTATTTTCATTTTTTTCCACTTTTTTCTGTTTTGAAGGATACTCAGCAGCGGTGGGGCAATGCCCTGGCGCACTCTATTGACCAGCACTGGTGGGACCACAGCATAATGCATGTTTTGCAGCTTCTAGTGTATCTGTCGTTTTGTTCTTGGTGAGTGAACCACTACACTAGGGGTCTCTAACTCATTTTTGTCACAGGCCACATTGTATAGTTATGGTTTCCCTCAGAGGGCCATTATGATTGTGGAAACATATAAATGTATAAGGGCCTTATCATATCATTAGATATAGAGTGGAACCTTGTTATTTGTATGCCCCTAGTTCATTATTCGGTTTTTTACTTTTTTTTTCTTTTGTATTTATTTTGTTTTTTTTGCCGAAATTTTGTCCCAGTTTTCGTACATCCGCTTTGTATTAGTACACTTCGTAATGGTTCAATCAAATCTATCTGCCTGCCCACGTACAACTGACATTCTTATTTTTAAATACTTGCCATTTCACACTGCTATTAGAAGTGAATACAATTTTATATTTTGGTCCAGAAAAACATGAAGTAAACACATATGATTTGCTTAAAGAGGCCATATGAAATTATTTGGCCCCCAAGCCTTGAGTTTGACACATGTGCACTACACTGTCACCATTTGTCAAAACCAAGTTTTTTTTTTCAGTCTTGAGCAAAAGTGCAAACGAGGAATGGTCAAATAGTTTGACATTTTCCGGGAAACGTAAATGTCATTAAAAGCAAACAACAATTAGTTGGCTGCAACTGTGTAAATGCCAAAAGGGAGAAATCAGCAAAATGCATCCCACACTGAGTCAAAACACAAAACAAAACAAAACACACAAGGAGGAATTTTGTAAGAGGTAACACGACCGCAAGCTGTACAGACCCTCACAGGGACAATTTGCAAATCTTTTAGAATTACATGGTGTTCCTTCAAGCAGATATCACTCGGGGCATGTACTGTGAAGTGAGCACAACAGATCTCAGCAATCCTTTTCTTCACTGGCTTGATATAAACATGCATGCCTGCACACACACAAACACATACACACGCAGATGCAAGCGCGCACACACATGCACAGACACACACACACGCGCGCACACACACACACACACACTTGGTACTTCAGTCCATCCATCCATCCATCCATTTTCTGAGCCGCTTCTCCTCACTAGGGTCGCGGGCGCGCTGGAGCCTATCCCAGCTGTCATCGGGCAGGAGGCGGGGTACACCCTGAACTGGTTGCCAGCCAATCGGTACTTCAGTCATATTTAGTAATTTTATTTTCTTCATCAACAGTTTCATTCATTGTTTTCCATTTTAAAAAAATACAATCATTAATATCCTATGAAAATGTAGTCTGGATAAAATAAAAAAGTGACAATTGTAAATGATCTTATCATTGGATATTGGAATGATGAATAAACTTCCAGAGAGTCAACTGAATGATGCAATGCATAACTACAAACTGGTAAAAATCTACAAATTGAGGCCAAGCCACTGATCACAGTTACAATGGTAGTTAAAGTCCAACTAACCTGTGAGTTATCTACTGTATAACTTATTCTAAATCTGAAGTTTAAAAAAATTAGCAAACTTTTGCTAATAAATTTCCATCCATCCATCCATTTTCTTTACCGCTTATCCTCACTAGGGTCGCGGGCTGCTGGAGCCTATCCCAGCTAACTTCGGGCGGGAGGCGGGGTACACCCTGACCCGGTCGCCAGCCAATCGCAGGGCACATAGAAACAAACAACCATTCGCACTCACATTCACACCTACGGGCAATTCAGAGTCTTCAATCAACCTACCATGCATGTTTTTGGGATGTGGGAGGAATGTGGAGTACCAGTAGAAAACCCTCCCAGGCACGAGGAGAAGATGCAAACTCCACACAGGCGGGACCAGAACTGTGAGGCAGATGTGCTAACCAGTCGTTCACCATGCCAGCCGGTAATAAATTTGAAAAATAAATTTGTTTTGTTTTTTATCCCAGAAAAATCTTGAATCGCTTACCCAATACACAAAGCTTGACCTCTGACTTTTAAAACAAACTTTCAACAACCTACAAAGTCAACCATTTTACACCAAATTGGAGGTCACAATATGTTGTGATGACAAGAACTCATCAATGCTTTTAGAGTTGGGTAATTTCCTCTATTTATTAAGAAAAACAAGTGTATACCTGCACTTTTCACCGTTCCTTTGTTCCATTTCCCACCCAATCAGTCCAAAATGAAATCCGTTGTTACACTACTACGCTAGTCTAGGAAACTACTTGGATGTTAAATTGAATTAACTAAAACAAATTCTTTAAAATGCCATTAAAATATCATAAACACACTTTGCAGTCAGTATTCACAATATTTGAAACACATGAAATTTTAAATAAGTGGTGCTTGATCTCAGTTTTTGTTTAGAGTTTAGGGTAGCTGTCACAGTAAACATGGTCATAGATCATTGCCTCTACAGTAACTCACTTTGCAGATATGTAACAGTTCTGGAGTATGGATGTTGCATGCCAAGGCAGTGAAACGGTATAATAAAGCACAGAAGTAAAATACACGATAAACACAATTACGGCATCAAATAAAAATAGCAACACAAATCATGTGGTAGTCATTATAAAAGAAGTATTTTCAGTCCCTGGTTATCTTTGCTAGCTTCCCCCAGGAGAATCGAAGAATATGACACTGCTTCTTAATCAAGACGCTTCGGGAATATTCATTAGTGTTTGCTGCAGGTCCACAGCGATATCCATTGTATACAAGTGTGTGGTGCATGCAATTGTCACCTAACAGCAAAAGAAAAAGAAAACACACAATCCTCAGAGAATTAAAAAAAAAAAAAAAAAAAAACGTTACCTGACACAAGTCCCTTATTTCACCAACACTCACCCACGTTCTTCTTTAATCATCATCAATATGTCACCTCTGTTTTCCGTGCAAATGTGTCATGGTGACAGCATGCATGTCCTAGCCTTTTGTAGTTTAATTTTTAAAAATTCACACAAGAAATTGCACCCCACCCACAGTGACAGTTACCTTATGTGGAGCATTATTTAAAGTGACTCTTCTTTGCATATTCTTTAATATTCGTGGTGGATCATGTCTCACTTCAGTGTACGGCCATGCTAAAGAGTGTCGCAGTGCATAGGGAAAATATTATTATAAAATTCAACACTGATAACCACTGTATTACAACTTGTCTCGCAGATAAATTAATCTCAGGTAGACGTACCTTTACAAAAACCTATGCACAAAGTAAAGTAGGGTGTGACCAGGGGTGCTGTTATTGATTTTCAGCCGGCACAGTTGTTTTTTAATAACTGTCAAATTTGGCTTTAATGTTGGGAATCTTTTGGCCTTCAAAATTAAATGAATACCACCACTTCTCCTGCATAATTTTTTTGTACACCACTTCTGTGTAACTGCGTGTTTTCTGTGTCGACAATAAGAGTCTCTCAGGCTCTGGTAAAAGAAAAAATATGCAAAGTATTACAAATTCCAGTTGGATGTATCCAAAAGAATAAATTGCTAATGGTACTGTCTGTAGTATACCAGCATATTTAAGTTATTTATTCCATCTTCCTACTTCACTGCTGTAATGCACTCCCTCTATGTTCTTTTCTGTATTCCCCGTATTGAGCACATGCAGTCGAATTCTCTCTTTCATCCTATTTTGCATGAACTCAGAAAGTGGAATATACATTTCAAGAAAAAAAAAAATATATTTAAAATGTTTGATGTGGATGTGTGTGTGTGGTTTCATCTAACGGGGTTGATTGACATTTGTTTGAGGGGTTCACTGTGGGATATCCATATTTTCAAGGATATGTCATAAAAGAAAGATTCTTAAAAACGTGTCCATTGCATGTATGTATACTGTACACGGGATGGTTTAGAGAGAAAAGGCAATCTTTAGCTCCACTTGACCTTCCGATTTTGTGCATCCCCTACTTAATAATTGGATGCGAACCATTCAGGTTTACCAATAAAGTATGATTAAATGTCCCCGGGGGTGCCAATGTTTTTAGTCATGACTGTATGAAAAGAAAAACAAAATTTTCCCCGACTGTCTGACATAAAATCAGACAAAACGTTTTCTGTTTTAGGTCAATTAGGATTACCAAAATTATCTCTATTTGTTAAATGGCAAAATACCAAAAGAGAGATTTTTGGTCATGGTTAAAAAGATATTTTTTTAAGATGTGCAGCATTGCTTGCAAGCCCTTTTGACTCTGACATCCATCTTTGAATTCCTGCATCTGCTGGGTGGTGCAACACAAAACATACAGCAGAGTGTAAGTTGAACTTTCCCTTGAGGAATTATTGTAATAAACTTTGACATTATTTAAAGTAAACAGTTTATAATAGACCAAAAAATAATAACATCACACAAATATGCAGTGTGTGTGCAGGGTCAAACGCTACTGAGTACTGTAACATCAAACCAACTTTCATCTACAATTGAGTTAGACTGAGTATTCAGCATTGCCTTTAAGACTTTCTGACTTTTAAACATGGGTTCACGTTGTAATTGTTGTTGTTTTGATATGTGAGATTTTGTATATTGCATCCAAAGGATATTTTGCATGATGATCCCATATACTGTAGCTTTTTACTGATTGATTTCAGCCTTGACAAATGTCAAATCCCTTCGTGGGTTTAAGGTGTACGAGTTCTCTTGTTGCAGTTTTGAAGTTGCGTTGCCTCGCTTCAGAGTCATCAGACTAACATTCATTTATTGTAAAACAGCTCACGTTTCAGCCATGCAGTGATGCTGATAATAGACACTGTAAGTATCACAGTAGTGCTCGCAAACTATTTAAACTCGTCTATTGAACTTGGTTCACAGCATCTGATTTTCACATTAACAACCAGTTTTAGTTACTGGGTCAGCTCACAACAAATAAATTGCAAATGCAAACGACAGACAGCGTGCAAGATATTGACTCATTCTTCAGGAATTCATCTTCTTGTCTCTATCTCCACAAGCCTCTCCCTGCATGCTTTTTTCTTCATTATTCCATTTGTTCCCCTTCACACGCCATCACCCTGCTCATCCCTCCTTCTCACTGGCACTTCACACCATCTAGGCTGCTTGCCAGCATCAGAGCTGCATTGAATCGAATCCAATATGCTCGGTCAGGGTGGACGCTGTTCTAGGTACTGCGATCCAGTGGGAGATACAAGCAGCTAATTGATTCACCCTTGTGCTCCCTGAGATGGGCAAATTCGGCTCTATTAGTGCAATCATAGCTAGCGTGATCGCAAAGGTCACGCAATATATATGAATAAAAAAGAGATTTTGTCTGGATTAGATAAAAGTTTAAAAGGATAATGGCTACATCTTATTCTGCTTTGTCAAAGAAGAATGTACTGTTTGGTCTTTCATTTCCCCAACGGTGTGTGTTGAAGTCTCTGGCACATAATTGGACAGTGAAAAATTGCACAGTAGTATACAGTAGTCAAGTATCCCGATAGAATATCAAAATCACTCTGAGCTATGACCCCGTTGGCATACACACACACACACACACAGTGTACACAGTGCTGCCAAATATTACGGACCACCCGTATTTTGTTACGGAAATCACTGAACGCTGACCCGTTACGGCCGCAACAACGATATTTCCGGATATTGTGGAGGGTGGGGGGATCCAGTGTCCGACATTACCGGCCAGTACGGCGCTGCGACTGGGCGCTATGACGAAAATGTCATAATTACATTTGATGAAATAAACACTACATTGTTTTAAAAAGAGAAGGGGGAAAAAAGCTGCTTGGAGTACGATATTTTATTACGCCCCCCCCCCCCACCACCCCTGCTGCCAAGCCGTTGAGTTGACAAAGTTGTCTTTGCGTGCAGTGTCAACACATTGTCACTAATCATCGCCTCCAAGGTAGCGCATAAACTACACTTCTCACGAAGGGAGGACGAGGAGTGGGTAGGAAAAGACGGAAAAGCATCATTGCTAAGCTATCGTGTCACGAAGTCGTAAAACACCGAAATCAGTCATTGGGTGATACGGTACACTTGTCACATAGGTCTGGCTGGAATCGCGAGACAGCAGAGAGCCACCCAAGTTTGAACAACAAAATAACTAGCCAATTAAAAGGCGTCTGGAGATTCACGGCCTCTAATTAGCAAGAGTGGATATAGGCAATATAAATATATAATATAAATAGCAAGCACGTAACACATGCAACCGTGTGGGTAAGTCACCAAAAAATACACTGATTGGCTGACTGACCCACGTGACCAAAAGGCTACGCTGGGAGAGATGCAGAAACAACTCGGTGCCCCGAGTCCCTCCCAAGACTACAAGCGTAGCCGCTATGCCAGTCCGAGCCAGTCACGTCACAATCGATTGGGTGTGAGGCGCCCTGTTGTTGGCGCAAGCCTCCATTCTAGCAAATGCAGACCCACGGGCCAGGATTGGCAGCTAGTGGACCTCCGCTGCGCAAAGCCGCATCCCGGCCGGCGACGTCCGCCACCGGGAAACCCCAAGAGCCGGCCCCCAGCGGGCCATCGCTGCCGCTCCCCCTCAAAGAGATGGTCCACCGGATTATTGAAACATATTGTAACAGTAGCACTCTTAAGTGGTATCCTATCAAGTGTTTATCTCAAGTCGAAGGTCATGGGTGAAAGAACATCACACGAAGAGCGAATAATGATCCTGACTCCCCGTTACAACATATCCCTCCCCCAATACATTACAGCAGTCTGAAAATTTTTATCAGAATCAGAATCATCTTTATTTGCCAACTATGTCCAAAAAACACACAAGGAATTTGTCTCCGGTAGTTGGAGCCCCTCTAGTACGACAACAGACAGTCAATTTGCAGAACACTTTGGAGACAGAAGACATTGACAAAAAAAAAAAGTCACTGAGCAGTAAAGGGTTGCTAGTTATCTGGTAATGCCAATTGTGCAAAAAGATTTATATAAAAAGGGTCCACTTTGTACAAATCCAAATCAAAAATAAAGACTCTGACATACATACCTCCCTTCAAATGAAATGTCCACATTTCAAATTAAAACATATCACAGAGGCTCCTCAGAAAAATAATTCATCCTACAATATCACTAAGCGGAGGAAAAGAAATTAAGGATTCCCATGCCTTTAAGCATATTTCTGCGTTAATGACTTCACTTGAATTTTTGGGCTCAAGCAGAGAATTCACTCTTAGTAGGCAGTATCCAATTTCCAATGTTATAAATAAAGCAAATATGACAATAAATCCCGCTACATTATTCAACAGACAATTTCTCAATGGACAGTTTTGTTATTGTAAACATGTATTTTTCTGTTTTGGAGGTACAGTATACGAATGTAGACATTGAATGGACGGGGACAGAAGTGAACGGTAATATATGATTTGAAGCTGTCTTTTTCACAAAAAAACCTGTGGGAAAAGGCACAGAAACTACAAAAAACTATTGAGAAGGCAAAAAAAGCAGCAAGAAAAAGAGGGTTTTTTCCGGTTCTCCTGCTTTCACCTGCACCGTGAACCTTGCAATACCGTGAGTCATCTTGCAAAACCATGAGCAACAGCTCTCGACCTCGCCGAGGAAGCCGACCTTTCCTCAATATATAATGTGACAAAGTGAAAACAAAAAGGCCACTCAGACCATAGTGGAACTTCTATGTGCGCCTTTCCTGGTCTGTTCTGCCATCTAGTGCCTGGAGACCCAAAAAGACATTACAAATATAAAAATGAATGCATTCATTCATATTTCAATATATGCGTAAAATAAATCCAATTGGATTACATGTTTAAAATAATAATAATATGCATTACTTCTTGCTGCTGTTTGTCTGGTTATACTGCCTGATAGTGTTACCTGGAGTCAATTTTGGTTTCAATTTGCCCATGTTCCTTTCCCTATAACTGGTTTATAATACATTTCCACGCAAATTCACTTGCCCTTGTGTCACGGGAAAAATGTTATCCCTTAGTAGACAGAGAAAGGTCAAGCGCTTTCAGAGAAAATGAGAGACAATTAAATTTTTATTTTTTTTTAAACGCATGCAAGGACAATGTTCGAACACAACATTGCTGGCTGGCAGCTGCACGGGTGTGCTTTCCTATTCTTGTTACATAGTCATATATACAATAATGAATCAGGCAGTTATCTCTTGCCATGACACAGCTGGTGCCCCCCAAACATGTCGTCTGTTTTGTAATAGTGGTATGAGGAGCAAGCTGACCTTTTTTTTTGTCACTGGAGCAGAGTTCATATGATGTTATAATTAACAGAATGAGGCACATCCATTTTATAAGTGCAAAGAAATGTTTTTCTAACAGCTTGCAATTCCTTTTTCACTGTAGTCTCTGCTGTCCATGCTCTAAAAAAAAAAAAAAAAAAAAACTAAACAAATGAAGACTAAATGCAAAAGCATTATGATAATATGCTCTGATATGATGATATACAATAATTATTCATGACAAAAACTACTTAAAATGACCCATCTACAGTATTTTGCATGCATTACTTGGACTTTCTTGCTAAGTGTTAGGAAGTTAAAGCATTTTATGTGGTTTAGTCATATATTAACATATCTCAGACATATATAATTCAGTCTCCAAAATCACATACTGTGTTCGGTAATGACACCCAGATGATGGCTGAGCCATGAATAATACATAAATGGCTGTGTTGAGATGTATTTACTGTTGTGTCAGAGCCCTTACGGGTTGTCTGGCATGAGAAGAGTTTTTTTTGTTGTTGTTTTTCTTGTTGATGCTCTCTTGAGCTCCACTTCTGCACAGAATAGACAACATCCTAGTCAGCAGGATATTTTTCTTACCTTGCAGCTTGACTGACTGTGCATTTGTGTCATTTCGCAGAGCAAAATTGTCCTGGCAATACCTGATTAAGTTTAAGTGTATTTTTTAAATCTAGTTTTAACAACACATTTAAAGTACATTGAATGATAAACCCTCCAGGACTGAATTCAGAAATACTCAAAAGAACATGAGATGCCAAACAATGAGATTTTTGCATGTTGTGCTTTGAAAGAGCTGCAGACAGTGTGTTTTGGGCTGTCAAATGTATTTAAAAGAAAATTAAAAGGAAGAGAGAATGCTCTTTAACTTTTCAACCTTGTCATGGTTTTTGAAATTGATGTTTATGTTCTTGATCTTGTCTTGGTCTCGGCTTGTCTCAGTGTTGGTCTTGATGAGTTCTGGTCTCATGCAAGTCTTGGTCTTGGATAGTGTGGTCTTGAGCGCAACACGATTAGTAAGCTCCTAAACAGTCTGAGGTGCGATGTGGTTTCAGATTCAGGTTTGCAAAAGGGACAGCCCAGTCAAATCAATGCCTTTGTTTTTCAGGAACTGGTGAAACACTACCAACGCATCAGGCACGTTATGAATGTTTTTCAGGAACTGGTGAAACACTACCAACGCATCAGGCACGTTATGAAGCACCGGAATGCCCACTGCACCAGCATATGTTTTGACATTGTGTCTGAGGGTCTCACCCCGGCACCCAACTGTTGTCAGGGTACTTCTAGTACAGGGTACTTCTCCAAGTACTTGTATATATTTTCCAAAACTATCATTGACTCACTACCAAACCAGTCATGCTTGAGGGTGTCTGTCATGTGCAGTGTGAAACCAGCTGTTATCTGTGAAGAGAACCTTCTAAATCTGGTGTTCTTGAGCAAATGAAGATCTGAATGCACAGTACTGGGATGTGAACACAAGCCGTTCTTGTGGACGTTTGGGATCTTAGGCTGTTTCTGACCATTTAGGTACAAAGATGCACATGAATACCCTGCTGTGGAGGTCAATTTGTAATGATCTGGTGGTGCTTCTCCTGTTTCTCCTTGTACAAAAGAGCCGATAACAGTGCAGCTGATGGGTTGCTGCTACCGTCACCTCTCAACATCCCTCAGTCTCACCTCCACACTCTTGAAATTGAGCTGAGTGACACCGCTCTCCTTTTGGCCTATGTAACCTGTGTGCCTACTGTATGTCCACTAATGCATTTGATGCACAGCGAGAAATGTGTATTCATGCATTTTTGAGATTCTAAAATAATGAGGGCTGCATGATGGAATAGTGGCAAGCACATCTGTTTCGCAGTCGCGAGGTTCTGGGTTACAATCTGTCCCTCCTGTGAGGAGTTTGCATGTTTTGCCTATGCTTGTGTGGGTTGTCAGTGGTACTCTTGCTTCCTCCCACATTCTAAAAATGGTGCCCTTTAATAGTAGTCAGGAAGCAGAATAGCATCTCTCCAACAAATGGCTATATTTTGACATTTGTCTATAGTTAACTGTTATTATAAAGCTTTGACTTTGACTTCCAGAGACTGTGCTGGCCTTCTGGGAGCTGACTTTCCATTTTGTTTAGATGGAATTTCTTTCACAGAATAGCAGTTTAAATGACAAGGTCAAATATTAAATCAGGCTAGATGGAGCGATGGATGAATGACTTTCGACACACATTATTATTGCACTAAAGCCCCACTTTAAAAGCAAGTGCCTCTCCAAATACTTTTGCAGAGTCAGTTCTAATGACACAGTGTTCTTACTACCTCTTGGGACTCATTTGTCCCACACTGTGTTTGGGGAATGTCATCACATTTGTGATGGTATGTTTCAAGTGAAAAAACATTTAACAATTCAGACAACATCGGCAAATAGTCCAGCACTTTTCATAGAACAAATGCATTGTGGCAGACAACTCAGTCCAGCGGCAAAACTGTGCCACAAGTAATGATTTATTTTAAACAGGCTTTGTCACTGCCGAGAAAAAGCAGATGTAACTAAGAGGGCATAACAGGAAGTGTTAAAAAAAAAAAAGGAGTGACTGTGCAAACAATTATCCTATTGAACAGTGCTTCTTTATGCAAAACCTCAGGTAACATCACACACACGTCCTATTACAATTATGTTGTCCAAAGTGGGATGGAATCATGCATTACCATGCCAAAGAATGACTGATAATAGAAATAAACCATGTAAAAGTCACAGTTTGAAGTAAATGTAAATGGAATCGAATGGCAGGCTATCTTTATAATAGTTATACTTTTCCGAGAGCACAGTCATTATTTGTTGCTCTGTACTTATCGCTGTGTGGAAAACATTAAAACACAAATTATTAAATCAATCGAATCCCTATTATTTAATGGAGGATCGAACCAACCCAACCCTGGATAAGTGGAAGAAAATGGATGGATGGATGGAATCTGCGCTCCGCACAGCACAATTCATACACAGAGCAATTCACAGTACTTTACAAGAAGTGGGGGAAAAAGACAAGTTACACAATGACACCTATTGTAAAACAACAATTAATTAAAATAAAATTCAAATAGAACACTTTTCTTGTTTTGTTGAACACAGTTGTTATATGTGCATCTGAACAGAACCGTGGACTTAAACACTGTCAGAATAGACGCCTGTCTCACGTCAAAAGGAAGACTGTTCCAGAGTTGAGCTGCATGGAACACAGCTTCACTGCGTTTAGCTGACTCTGGGCACC
Source organism: Phyllopteryx taeniolatus (assembly GCF_024500385.1). NCBI lineage: Eukaryota > Metazoa > Chordata > Actinopteri > Syngnathiformes > Syngnathidae > Phyllopteryx > Phyllopteryx taeniolatus. The sequence continues at coordinate 17,238,065 of NC_084509.1, read as the reverse complement.
AACAGAAGACCACTGTATTTTAGAATAATTGTAAAATAATGTTAAATAGTCATCCCTTGCAGATAAGTGAAAACTTAAATTATTAATTTATCAATACCAGTAAATAACTGTAATTAAACAGCATCAAACAGCATTTTTTTTAAATTGCTGACGGAAAGGAAAATGCCATACCCAAATGCCTTTTCATACTATCATATGAACTGAAAGTTATCACAAAACTGTAATAGGGTTTTGTACAAAAAATAATGCACTGTTGACCTTCATCGGGAACGTTACTATGATTAGTAACTTAAATCTATGTGACCACCACATGCCTCATAAACAGGGTTGGGACTCGGGTTATTTTAAAAATGCATTCTGATACAGTTACCTGTGGAAAAAAAGTAGTCCGTAATGTAATCAAAGTACCACATCCATCCATTTACTTTACCGCTTATCCTCACTAGGGTTGCAGGCTGCTGGAACCTATCCCAGCCATCGTCGGGCGGGAGGCGGGGTACACCCTGAATCGGTCGCCAGCCAATCGCAGCAAAGTACCACAATATATAAGTACAGTGATCCCTATTTTTCCGCGGTTAATGGGAACCAGAACCCCCCGCGAAAGGTGAGAAACCGCGAAGTAGGATTTTACTTTTGGATTACTCCAACACCAAATATGACAAAATATTTGCCTTGTTATGTAAATGTTTAATATGCATGTTTTTGGAATGCGGGAGCAGCAAGAATATGGAGTACCCATAATTCAAATCAAAACCTCAGAAATGTGAGACTGACTTGCTAACTTCTTGTTCACCGTGCTGCCGACTGGTACTGAACTGGGACTGAGCATTGTTAAGGACCTCACAATTCAATTTGATTTTGATTCTTTAGGTTGCGATTCGATTCAATATTGTTTCTTTATCCCCTATGCCCCTTGTCCACGCTGTCCATCTGTCTGTTCCCTAAAGCAAAGCAAAGCAAATATATTTATATAATGCATTTCATACACAAGGTAACTCAATGTGCCTTAGATGATTAAGAGTCTTAAAAAACAAAGAAGAAAAAAAACAGCTTATAAACATTTAAAACAACAAGAAAAAAATAAAAGTACAATTAAAACAGCGTATAGTGCAAGAAATATCATTTAAAAGTGAAAATGCTCTAATAAGCATGAGAAAAAAGAAGGGTTTTTAACCTAGACTTAAAAACATTCACACTTGGGGCAGACGTCACTTCTGTTGGCAACGTATTCCATTTGTGTGCAGAATGATAGTTAAATGCTGCTTCACCATGTTTGCTTTGGACTCTGTGCTCCACTATTTGACCTGTGTCTATCGATCTTAGAGCCCTACTGGGTTTATATTCCATGAGCATTTCTTTCATGTATTTAGGACCTAAACCATTTAGTGATTTATAGACCAGTAAGAGAACTTTAAAATCTTTTCTAAAGCTGACTGAATTCTGAGGAGGTGCAATGTGGGGAAGGCGAACCAAGGCATCCGAAAACTGCACCAAATAAAGGTAAGCAGAAAGCCTTTTCCTAAATTTCTGCCGGATTGTCTGTTTCAGTTTCTCCCTGTGTTGTTTAAATCAAAGTGGCACAAACTTTAAGGGTATGTTTTTTAAGAATTTAAATGGTTGGAAATAGTGTGTTTTTGTTTGTGTATGTCTGAAAAACGTGTTAACACCTCGGGTTAGAGTACCTGACGGGTTTTGTCCCGTTTAAACAGGTTTCAAGGCCATTGATTCAGCCGGCGCGCGAATCTTAAAAATAGGTTTAAGTGCCTTGAGGAGCCAAAGTGGTCTAAAAGGTTGACATTCCCAAACTCAGTAGCGACGATAGATTAAAAATACTGATTAGCACATGTGGCTCACAGTTCTGGGGTTCAAATCCCGGCCCCGCCTGTGTGGAGTTTGCATGTTCTCCCCGTGCCTGGGTGGGTTTTCTCCGGGTACTCCGGTTTCCTCCCACATCCCCAAAACATGCAGCAAATTGCAGGAGTTTTGAAAGCAACATAAAAATGGTTTGAAGTCCGACGGCTCATCCATCCAGCCGGATTTGTGAAAATAATAAAGGGGTGTAATCGCACAGTTACATCTTGCTAACCTTCTCACTAACACTCTGAGCCCAGAATTATTGAAGCAATAAGAATCTTTGAGGGAAAGATGGCTTTTTGATATACCCTACGGTTCAGATTTTGTTTAAGTAGTGAAGTGAAGTTTATAAACAACGATGGCCTGCAAAAGAGATGAGTAACGTAGCACCTGACCAATTTAGCGATGGACAGTAACTACGTCATGCGCACCGAGAAGTGGGAGGAGGCAGCTGTCACCCTTTTCTCAGGATATAAAAATCGGAAGAACTACAGCTAACCCGCGTTAGCACCGGAAACCCAACATTTGAGCAAACACTGAAGAGGAATGAGATGCAAAACACGTGAGACACAACTTGCCTTTCATGGCAGCACGACTGTGAGATACGAACATTTAAAAAGGAAGCATGTTGTGGCTCATTCAATTGCAGACAAAGAGAGACCGTCATTTTTGTAAGCTATTTGTCTAGTTTGACTGAAACCATTCTCTGACTTGGCGGTCCTGTTTGAATTAATTTGCATGTACATGATTACCAGCTTTATGGATCAACTGCTTCCTGATTCTTGCTCTGGCCGCTGGAGGGTCTTTCTCTTCGTCCGCAGAGACATTACTGCTTCAAATCGCTACACCGAAATTGTTCAACTGCACAAATTTCCAAGTTTTCTATAAACATGTGAAACACAAGGTAATTGCGTTTGACACAGATTTTCTTTGTCGGATCGGGGAATATACGCAATTCAACAAGTAATATAGAAATATACAGTACTATTCAACTTGTAGAGGGGGTTACACACGACACTATTTTAAAGCTGAGTAACAAAAACTCTCAACTACTGTAATTCATCAATACAGTTAAAGGTGCAGATATCATTGCTGTCCACTTGGAGTCCCCATTCTCACATTCATGACTTGACATGGGGCTCCAACAGTGTGGATAAATGTAAATATCCATCCATCCATCCATTTTCTTTACTGCTTCTCCTCACTAGGGTCGCGGGCTGCTGGAGCCTATCCCAGCTATCTCCGGGCGGGAGGCGGGGTACACCCTGAACCGGTCGCCAGCCAATCCCAGGGCACATAGAAACAAACAACCATTCGCACTCACATTCACACCTACGGGCAATTAAGAGGCTTCAATCAACCTACCACGCATGTTTTTGGGAAGTGGGAGGAAACCAGAGTGCCCGGAAAAAAAACACCCAGGCACGGGGAGAGCTAATCCTGAATAATGTCCCTAACGGCCCCTCATAGAAGCCTCTGTTTGTTTACCCGAAAGTTGACCCGGATGGACATTAACACGTATAAAAAAAAAATTAAAAACAGTTCTCCGCCGTCTCGGGCCACGAGACAAAGAAGAGAAAAAAAATGAAATGGCCACAGAGTCATTTATAGTTTAAGGAAATATTAATAACTTTATAATTCAAGCGCCTTAAACATTTATTAATCTTGTATGCATGTGTATAATGTTGTTTGAGTTTAATTTACGTGATTTGCGCCATTTAGAGATCGTCACGTTAGTCAGTCAGCCACCGGAAGTGGTGCAATTTTGAGTTTCAAAATAAGAGCTAGGCGGAAGTTAAGTTCTGTTTGTTACTGGAACGCTTAACATCGTTTTGATAGAGTTGCTTAGTACAGTGTACTTATTGATCCTCCTATGTTATGTGTGCTTGACTGTTTGTACGTTTTTGTCCTCGCTTGGAAAACCACACTCACACAACTAAACATGCACAAAGAGACAGGAATTGTATTCAAGGGAATGCATTGGGGTATTTTAAGCATTTCCTTTGTTTCCTGTTCATTTGTGTGTTATTGTTATTGAACTGGTCCAGTTCATGCGTGCATGGGTGGTGTCTAGCACTGAGGTGATTTATGTGCATTGGCATCTGCATTTTAATATTTAGAATATGGAGAAATATCTATAAAAATAACAAGAGAAAATATGTTTTTGTGAATAAGTGTAAGTAGTGAGAAAGAAACACAATAGACACATCTGTAATTTCTATAACATCAAGCTCCAGCCTTAGATTTATTCAGTTTTCTCCGCAACAATTGAGGCTGTCACTGTTGTTTTAACTTTTTAGTTTCACATTAAATAATGAGTTTACAAGTTCAAATTGCTCTTTAATAATGTAACGAACTGATATGTGTGTTTATTGTTGTGTGTTGCTATTGGGGAGGTTGAGAAATCCAGAAATGTTCTGTTGTGCTTAGCCCTGTTAATTCCGAGGGGATTTGAATGCTCTGCACATTGTGATTTGAAAACGGGAGAGAGAGAAAAGAGTCTCGAGGTGAGCTGATTTCAAAATACTGTACATAGTTCGCCTTGCTCCCCTTCTTTTATTTAATTGTGTATATTAATTTCATTCTCATTTCGTTTTAACATAGTTTTATGAAAGGTGAATGTCCCCTGCAAACATATATATTTTAATTTCCACCCGATTTTTGGCGCCCGCCTGAAGCAGAGGCGCACATAGCATTTGCTAATCCCGCCCTATGAGCTGGCCGGCCCTGTGTAGGAAACAGTGCAATGTCAACAATAGTCATTAACGGCTATACCCGAGTGTGTTATTTGAGTGAAAGTATTTAAGTAGTGAAAGATGCCGTGTTCTAATTGCTAAATTAGCAGCTTGATAAATAATGATATATAATAAACTAGAATAAATATATGCTGTCACATGATGCCCACTTAAGATTTTTGCATGTCTAGAACCGTCCCTGTTTCCATTTACTTTGCATCTCCTCTAAGACCAGTAAAAGGGGGAAAGCCTGAATAAAAAAGTGTGTGAGTGAATGAACCTTGAGCCAGTAAACTAAGAGAAAGAAAAGAAGCAACTGAGCATGCAGGCAGGTGTTTGCCAGGGATTTTCATCATATTTTTTATGTCTTAACATTTACTGCATGACAGTTTTGTTTTGCAATATTAGTTTATAGTTTTAACTTGCATTTCGGTGTGTACACTGACTTTATGACTTATGATTTGATAATCCTGGATGTATATTGGTCATTACTATGTTCCTTTTGTCCTTGTTTATATTTTTTGTTTTAGGTTTTTCAGGTAATTGCTTACTCAATGAATTAAGGTATAAAACAATGTCAAATGCAGGTTGTTGTTTTTTTATCGGGTTAAATTTTGAATAAAATTGTGTTGCTGGCTGGCTGGCTCCCCACAGTCCACCGTCGATCTGTCATTGACTCCCGGGCCACTTTTTCCCCCTAGTCCCCCCCTGCCTCGTTGAAAAGATTTGTTCTTCGTTTTTTTTTTTTTTTTTCATCTTAGGGGCGCCGTAGTTACACCTATACGACACATTAATGGTGGATTTTTTTAATGATTTATCTTCGTCTCTGTTTTGATATGACAAAAATGGCTTTTAAAAAGGGGCATGTAGACTTTTTAGAGGACCCCTGTTACCTAACGCTAATCTCTGCATGCAACAAAACTCAGTGCAGTTCTGCTTACCTTATGGCTTTCACTTTGTGTTTCAGACAGGGGCTTGAAAATGGCAGATCTTCTCCCAGCCTTGCTGTCAAGTCATCTGTAAAGAAACCTGGTGTGGGAGCACTTTCTATGTAAATTAGAATTGTGATGTCAGAATTCAGCATAATTGTAAAGAGCTCACTCACATTTTCAGAAATATTATAGGTAGATGACAAAAGATTGATTTGGTTGCTTAATTTGATGAATGGGAAGTCACGCCAGAGTTATTTGTATACAAGCAATTGAAAAGTAAATTTTCATTAATACCGGGTATGTCCCCTTCAAACAAAGTACTCATTTTGGTTCGCTATGTGTAAAAACTGCTTTGTGTGCTCCAAGTTTAGAAACCCATCAAATGATTCAGGGCTAAATGTCAATACTATACAACTTCACTACAGTAGTTCTACTGTACTTTAGCCCTCATCCTCTGACTTAAAATGTATTTCAAACAATGAATTTGTAAGCTTGAATAACCTCTTAAACTATTCTTGTTTCTAATTGTTATCACGGAGTGTTAGCTTAAATGTTCTTAGATATTTAATTAGGGGGAACATACACTCATTAGAACCAGTACAAGCAATTGGTTACAGTATTTGCCTCCATGAGAAAGGCAACAACACTGAACTCTGTATGATGCAGTGCAGTTGTGCACCATTGCAAGTACGAGCACGATAAAAAAAATATATTGTTAAAGGAATACCTCTCTGACACTGTCAACCAAAAGTAAGAACCATTTGTGAGTAAATTGAGACAAGATCATCATTATTTTAGTATTCCTACTTTTTGTGTGTTTAGTGGTGTGGCATGAGAGTTTCCTTATGTAAAATGCTCAATAAAGGTTGGGAAACACTGGACAAGCCTCTTTGGAACAATTTCTTTTGTTATCCTCTCATCACATCATTTTTCTCCAGAGGCAGCACCCCCCACTAAAAGTCTACATGATTCATTTTATACATGCCTCGCAGAAACCATGAAAGGAACGAGACAAAATTACACACTCATAAATATACAAAGGCCAAAGTTTGCATCAAAAATATTTTATTCTCTACAAGTTCCACTTTTATGGTTCCTATTTGACATTGCAAACCAACAGTAAGAACAAATGTATTTCTTTACATATTTAAAAAATTGGTTTGTTATCATTTACTCTAACACTTGGTTGCAATCTCGACACTAGGTCATGGTCATTGGATGTCAGTGGCAAGAGCGCATATTTTTCCGCTCTTGCTATAAGGCCCTAAAATGCCACAAGGTGGCGCCAAAGCACAGTTAATCCTGGCATTTCTGGTACTGGGGGGAGGGGGGGGGGGTAATCAGATCCATCCATCCATCTTCTGTTCTGCTTATCCTCACTAGGGTCGCGGGCGTGCTGGAGGCTATCCCAGCTATTTCCGGCGAGAGGCGGGGTACACCCTGAACTGGTCGCCAGCCAATCGCAGGGCACATCGAAACAAAGAACCATTCGCATTCACATTCACACCTACGGGCAATTTAGAGTATTCAATAAATCAGATCATCTGTAAGAAATTTATTTTTAAATGTAATGTTTTAAAATGAGTTTGATTTAAATGAAGTTTTTCAGTTATAGGCAATTATAAACATTTGGGGGGGTGTCATTACTCTGTGTGAATTATGGGCTTGTTTAGCAGAGGAAGATGGATGGATGGGTGGATGGATGGATATTGACTTGTGGGGGAAGATATCTCAAATAGAAGATACATTTGAGTACAACAATATCCAAATTGCTGATTGAGGGCCAGTGGCTTGAAAGTGGTGTGAAAAAAGGGAAGTCTGTAAAGCTAGAAAGGCCCTCTCAAAACAGAGGAGGAGATTTATGTTAACCCACTAGAGTGGGTTAACATAAATTTTTGTCATTTTGCAGATGAGTTATTTCAAGGATGCAGTTGGTTTATTTATAGTGGTATTTTTCTTTATTGCTCAAAATATCCAGCATTCTTCACAGGAGACTAAACTAAATAAGTCCTGTGTTTTGTTTTGTTTTTAGTGCAGGCGCCTGGGGATCACATTGCATTAGGCTCAACATGCAAATCCTGCTCATTCTGAGTCATATCGCCGGATGATGTTTAAAAGCTTAATAACATGCCTGAAGCAAAGATGGAAATGTAAATGCGACCTTTATCAACACGACATTAGGGAGTATTAAAACAAGACACAGCGGGGACACTTTAATCAAATTGTAAAGCCTTTTTTATGTTTGTGAGACACAAATCTATCCCTTTATCCTGATTACACTTCATATAGAAAAGATTGAATGCTATTTTAAATGCCTAAGAGACCAATCAAGTAAAACATGATTTCTACATTATGTACACATTAGAAGCCAATGTTATGTAGGAGTTTCTGAGATACAGTATACTGCCCGTTTTACACTCAAATATGGACCCATCCATCCATTTTCTGAGCCGCTTCTCCTCACTAGGGTCGCGGGCGTGCTAGAGCCTATCCCAGCTATCATCGGGCAGGAGGCGGGGTACACCCTGAAGTGGTTGCCAGCCAATCGCAGGTAATATGCGAACAAATATGGATCTCATTGGATTAAGACTGAACAATGATGTTTGATTGGATTTGGTCATTATAAATTCTAACAAACAGTAATTTTGAGAAAGGAATATTATGAAGCCCTATATCTGCAAAATACTGTCTTTCCTCAAAGTAACAAATGTTGGCTCGAGAAATGTTTCCAAGGACCCCCTCACAATCCTAACGCCAATTAAACATAACTACTTTGATCATATTACCCTACACTTGCACTAATCTAACCGAACTAATTTACTGTAACCTGCACTAACACTGGGCTCTGGTAATCTGTAATGCCCTACAAGCAGAAATTAGAGAGGTTACCTCTGTAGAAATGTTGAAATCTTTACTTAAGACTCACATTTGGTTTAACCACACCCAGTATGCAACTAGTCTCTCACCCTGCCTCACACCCTGACATCTGGACTTTGGCCTGTTTTATTGCCGCTTCCCCTCCCCCTCTCCTGCTCGGAGATTAGACTAGGTGGCGTTGAGGGAAATGAGGCCGTTTGCTGTGGAGGATTGTGTATCGACCAATAGAAAGAGGTACTGAGGAGGACAGTTTCCCTGGAGTGGTCTACCCACAGTGCTTCACTTCATTAAACGGACTCTCATGCTGTTTAAATTGACTTTGTATAGTATCATCTCATGTAATTAATATTGCCCACTCAGCAGCCATTGCATCCTGGAAGGGGTATTCTTCCATCGGTGATCCCTTGTCAAAGTTTCTTCCTTATTTGCCCCTAAAATGTTTTTTTTTCTTCCCCTTGCCTGGGTGAGGGGTCTAGACAAGGGGATGTTGTTGATTTTTGGGAACTGTGTGGGCCTGTGAAGCTCTTTGAGACTCTCGCGATTAAGGGCTACAGAAATGAACTTGACTTTAGACATTTAAAAAGGTGCCTATTTTTGAGAAAAAACGTTGTAATGTTATGATTATGGTCACATTTCTTCAAGAAAAAAAGAATGATGGAAGAGAAGAGTGTCACATTTTAACAAATGAATTTCAAAGATAGAACTTTATTTTGGCAATATTCCACCTTTTTTGTAGAAATGATGCCTTTATTTTCTTAGAAAAGTAGGACTATACTCTCAAAAATGCACCTTTTATTCTCGATAAATAGGACTTATTACTGTAATAATACACCTTTTGTCTACCCCACTCCACCATCCCTTTATTCGTTTCAGATATATGTGATGATGATACGTTACAATCACATCATCAGAGCTTCTATTAATTGGCCCAAAAAGGAGTCATTGGTTTAGTATCTTTGTTTGATTAGCATGCTGGTTCCCATATGTAGGTATGCACTTTTTTTTAAAAAAAATACATAATTATTTATTGCAAATTATTTTACAGACCCCAATTTGGGAACCACTGCACTATCGAGACGTCTCCCCGTTTTTCCTGCAGTTACCGTTGGATGCCGCCCAGGGGGCGCAGTGCGGGCAGCCCACAGTGCGTGTGAGTGGATGAGCCCCAACCAGCAATAGAGAGGAGGGAGGAGGCAACATCTATGGAGCAGCCTTCCCAATAATCTCTGCCCACATTTCTACGGCGGAGCGACTCCGACTGGGTGAACCTCCCTACGTTTTTCCGCTGCCCGTCCGAACAGGCAGGAGCAGGAAGCAGGAGCAAGACTTGTGGCCAAGAACGGATATCGTCGTTGCATTCCCGGAGACTCTTTTGAAGTGTGTCTTTTTGACGCCGGACAGCTTTTAAGGAGTTCTTTACCACTCGTAGAAGATGGGTTCCGTCCCGGTGATATCAGCTCTGGTCTTGGCCGTCGTGGTGCCATCGTTGGCCGGATACATCGAGGTACGTTTACGCTAAAACATGTCTGGTACATTTTGAGCTGGGTTTTTTTTGTGTTGTTGTTTTTTTTTGGGGGGGGGGGGGGTGTCATTTTGGTAATATTGTCCAACAAAATTGTCAGTTTGACATATATCCGACCCCCGCCCTCCCTCACTGGTTTCATTCGAGAAGGTGCGTGGTGCAGAGATCAAATGAAAGACGAGTGGCTTTGTCAGGCCTCCGGGGAGCACGCATATACTGTAACACACAGTAACCTCCCTCCCTCCATGCTGGCTGTTTACAGTCTATCTTTATCGCAGAGTCGGACGTTTTTAATCCACTTGGACTGTAGACAGACCACACATGCTGTTTTGTCAGGTGTAGTGCAGTGACCCCCCGCTGTCTCGCGTTTCCGCTGCATCGCGGATTTTCTGATAAATAGATTTAGTGTATTTCAATAAATTGTAACAATATCTCAACTTGAGAAAGGGGTCATTTAAGATTTAAATTATACATTTTATTTCAGTATTATTTATTCTAAATTCATTTTATGCTTGCATTATTTTGTGTTCAAATATGTTTACAATGTTTTTTAAAAGTCTAGTAGGGGTATTTTTAGGCTTGTATTGTGGTTGGGTATGGAACGTAACTCCCACGATGAACGGGGAATTATTCAATCACCGCCCACATGATGACCACAATATAAGCAGAAATCATGTTTGTGAAGAACATTACGAATTTTGAAAGATATCTTATATACAGTCCTGCTCACTATTATTGCACCCATGAAGTTTCAGTACTAAATGTGTAATGTCTCCTGAAGAAAATGAATGAAGTGAAACACATTTTCTTTTATTGAGGACTTGTGTTTGATACAAAAGAGAAAATGATAAACATTTTATGGACCTATGAAACAAAAATAGAGCTGTTTGGCAATGCACACAAACAGTATGTTTACAGATGGTGCAATGAAGACTTTAAAGAAAATAACACCCTACCAACAGTCAAGCATGGTCGAGGATCCTTAATGTCGTCAGGCTGCTTTCTTGCATCTGGTACTGGAGGCCCCGACTGTAGCACAGATATCATGAAATCAGAAAATTATCAAGAGAGAGTGAAATGCCTTACCCAATGTAAGAAACTTGGTTTGAGGTGAAGATCATGGCTCCTCCAGCAAGACAAAGACCCAAAGCACACATCTGAAAGCACACAGGAATGGTTGAAAAGGAAAAACACTTACTGTTTTAAAATGGCCAGCAATGAGTCCTGACCTCAATCCAATTGAAAATCTTTGGGTGCAGCTGAAATCTGCCACAGGGGAAAAGAACCCTGCAAATGTTCAAGACCTTGATTAAATTGCAAAGGATGAGTGGGAGAAAATACCACCTGAAAAGTGCAAAAAGCTTATAGATGGATACAAGAAATGTTTGGAGGTTGTCATCACTGCCAAAGGGTGCGCAACCAAATATTGAGGGGTGCCAGTATTGCTGCACATGCTGTTTTCTGTTGTTTTTTTTTCTTTGAAATTATAAAGTCTAAATTGATAAAAACAAATTGCTTTGTTAAATTACTTTATACCTCTAATTCAAAGATCCTGATGATATAAGTTTGGTACATTTCCATTTATTACTGACAATATTATACAGGTTATCTAAAAATTGAAGGGGTGCCAATAATGGTGAGCAGGACGGTAAGGTGGCTGAGTGGTCATACTGGCATTTGTCTCTTCTCAGTTTTGGTATCTGTTGTTCTGTCATAGCAATGACCCTATTGATTTTGACCCAAGACACTTCTGATTTTTTGATACAAGATGGCTGATGGTCAAATTTGAAATTTTTACCTTGAGCTTCATCATTTCAGGGATTACTGTTCCATTGCAAGAATCTTATAAATTATGATGGTTTCTGAAAAAATTGCCACAGTGGCTGAGGTCAGAGAATGGTCCCTGGTACTCAATCCAGTAGTTTCTCTCACAAAATGTTGTTTGATTTGTCAAATCAAGAACCCACCTCATTTTGAATGTTCTGCTATGGATTTCCAAAATGGTAGCTATATTTTAAGATGACTGATGGTTATTGGTAAATGTGCCAAACATGGCAGATAGTCAAGGATCACATTTTTTTTTTCTTGAGCTTCACCATTTCAGGAATTACGGTTGCTAAGCAAGAAATTTATCAATAATTATTGTTTCTGACAAAATGGCCCAAGTGGCTGAAGCTAGAGAAGGTTATCTGGTATTCGTTCCATGTAGGATCTCAAACCATTCTCTTAGAAAATATCATGGTTTAATTGGTCAAATCAAGAACCATACGGATGGATTTGGAGGGATTTTTGTGGATATGGATGGATGGATTTTTGAAATGGTATTGCTATATCTGAAGATGGCTGTGGGTGAGCATTATTCCTCATTCTTGTCTCTTCTCTGTTAATCTTAATTCCAAATCAATATTCAATTTTCAGGGATCATTAGAATACGTCTAGAACATTATTGCTTTTGAATTGTCTGCAACACCACCTGTTCTTTGTCGTTGCATATTATCTACCCTTGTCGTTGTATACTATCTACCCTAAACCAATCATAAAAGTGTCAGATATTATTGTTATCGAAACAACCCAACTGCTGCCATCATCAAGTGTGCCAATTGGTACAAACATCAGGGATCTCGTTTGTGTGTCTCGCGTCTGTAACACACAAAAAAATAGGAGGGATGCATTAAGTACAATCAATCAATATGTCAAACTCATCGTAGAGCATTACCATTACGAATAGATGGCTTGCAGATGATTTGGTTTGGAAAAAAATGCACTGGAAGTGCATATGGATGCAGCAAAGACTCTAGTCTCCATAAATTCCACTAACAACCAAGGCTAAACTTAACTCCCCTGGGACATACTGTATGTACTAAGATGTTAGTCTCTCAGTCAAGATGTCTGACTTCAACAATGTAAAATACTGTATGTGCCTTGGCTCAATAAAGGTTGGGATACAGTGGTTGGTGCTCTGACACCTCTTTTTCAAACAAAACCACCCCACCCCCCTTCAACTTCAGCTCCATCTGAGGTCCACTTTCACACCTCGCTCAGGATCGCACGAGTGTGTCAGCAAACCGTTCTTAACAAGACGTCTCCAGCTGACCGTTCATCGCCATTTGGAGGCCGGTCCACCCAGTCAGGTACCACCCGCCAGGAACCCTCCGCGCGACCAGAAAACGCAGAACCAAAAGGAATCGATGCTGCCATGCGGCGGTCAATACAGGGCAGACTGCTCCCCAGGAGTGATTAATGCAGGAAATCCACGGCTCCTGATCAGTCAGTGTGATTAAATGTTGGAATCGTACGGTGGCAAGGCCGGTGGTGGCCAAGTCGCATGCTTAGCGTTTTTGTGTGTGTGTTGTTTCATCGATAGCTGAGCTGAATGGTGCTGCTTGTCTTCTTTGTTTGTTTGAGATTTATTTGCACTCCCAGCAGCACATGCATATGACTTCATTGGCCTCCCGACGCTGTTGAAAGTGTCAATAAAAACTTGAGAAGTCCATGTGGACAAAAGAATAACATTAATCATTTCTCACTGGACTAAATGTGATGATAAACCTAATAATTGCTAAAACAAAAACTATCACAATAATTATAGATTATATGCAAAATATAAGAATATACTATATATATATATATATATATATATATATATATATATATATATATGAAACACAACATTTTAATCAAGATAACACTATATATAAAAAATACATAAAAAATTCTGAGAAAAAAAAATTCTCTACTAAAGATGTTTAAGAATTCTCTGCACCATTTGGGCAATCATCAGATCATTGCACTATTAGTCACTTTAAATTGCTCTAAATTGCTAGAGGACTCGGCATCATTTGCACAAAGCCATTATAGCAGTATCACCACACTAGTGGTACACTTTCATTCCTCAATGACTCTCCACACTTGTGTTTTTTATGTCCTAAATGTATACAGTATGGCGGCATGGTAGACGACTGGTTAGAGCGTCTGCCTCACAGTTCTAAAGACCGGGCTTCAATCCCCGCCCCCGCTTGTGTGGAGTTTGTATGTTCTCCCCGTGCTGCGTGGGTTTTCTCCAGTCACTCCGGTTTCCTCCCACATCCCCCCCAAAAAAACATGCATGGTAGGTTAATTGAAGTCTCTAAATTGCCCCTAGGTGTGAATGTGTGTGCAAATGGTTGTTTGTTTATGTGTGCCCTGTGATTGGCTGGCAACCAGTTAAGGGTGTACCCCGCCTCCTGCCCGATGATAGGGTGGGATAGGCTCCAGCACTCCCGCGACCCTTGTGAGAATAAGCGGCTCGGAAAATGGATGTATACAGTATGTGATCATAGTGGCTGTTTGCTGTTATACTAGAGTGGCTCGAACTACCTGAGACAAATTTCCTGTGTGTCTTGTAACATACTTGGCCAGTAAAGCTGATTCTGATTCTGATATGTAAAATAAGTACCAAAGTATGTTAAAAAATATATTTTAAAAATATACAGTATAAATATATAATAAATAAAATATAAGAAACAATATATACTGTAAACAAAATAGACAAGTAAGTGATAACGCTAAGAATTGATTACTAAAGATAATGATAAAATAATTACTAAAAATATAGAAATACAACAAATATATCTAATATCAGGTTAAAAATAATATGTATAGTATATAAATATAAAATAATGTATATATAGTATAAACAAATATATATAAATATAATATAATACAAATATAATAACATATAATAAATATATAATCCAAATATAATAAAAATATATACAGTATACACTTATATATTAATAAAATAAGAATTGTACTGTAAACACAATACATAAGCGTAACTGATGCTAATAATCTATTACTGAAGATAGTAAATAAAATAATTACTAAATATAATTATATATATCCTATATTAAATAAAATAATGCATAATATATAATCAAAATATACATTACAAATAAAATAATACATTAAGACAATAAGATAATATTAAGTGTGTGTATTAAGTATGACAAAATAAATGCCATAAAAAATAAATATAAACAAATAAATATATAATAAATACAACAATAAAATATTAAGCTATAATATTAATACGGGCGGCACGGTGACCGACTGGTTAGTGCGTCAGCCTCACAGTTCTGAGGACCAGGGTTCAATCCCCGGTCCCGCCTGTGTGGAGTTTGCATGTTCTCCCCGTGCCTGCGTGGGTTTTCTCCGGGCACTCCGGTTTCATCCCACATCCCAAAAACATGCATTAATTGGAGACTCTAAATTGCCCGTAGGTGTGAATGTGAGTGTGAATGGTTGTTTGTTTGTATGTGCCCTGCGATTGGCTGGCAACCAGTACAGGGTGTAGCCCGCCTCCTGCCCGATGATAGCTGGGATTGGCTCCAGCATGCCCGCGACCCTAGTGAGGAGAAGCAGCTCAGAAAATGGATTGATGAATATTAATACGATATGAAAAAAAATAATTAAATTAAGTACTAATTAGTTACTTTAGAGAGCAAAGCCAAGATGGTGGCTAGAAAACAAGATGGAATGTCATGGCATCCCAACTGGAAGATCATAGCACTTACACGTGTTTCCAGTCCGATGATATGATATGAGTTGATGTATTTAACCTGTGTTATAGGCATACATGAACAATTTGTAACAGAATTACATTTCTAGTTTAATTTTATCACATATATATTTATCCAGTAAGGTATTTCCCATTCTCATTCAACTGCCATGTTACAGCACTTGACTCGTCGTTTTTAAGCGTTAAACACAAACAAGTGTGGTGTGGTGGACGCTGCCATGCAGAACTGCGCCGACCTTGACCTTTTGATTTATGGGCTCCAGAGAAGCTTGCTCGCTTACCGTGTCAGAAGTGTTTTATTCCCCGCACGCCCTCTTGTTGCTCACGGCCGCTGCTCTAGCACTCAGCTGAGTGCAAACACCTTTGTTGTGTCAGCTACCTGCACTGCAAAAACTAAAGACGAACCTAGATTAAATATTTCAAACCAAGGTGAAATATGTTTGTTCTTTGTCTGCCAACATATTTCTTCTTACGAGGCAATATTTGTGTTAGACCATTTCATTTTTTAACCTCTATTTATCGAGGTAAGGCAATTGAGAACTGATTCTTATTTGCAATGCCGACCTGGCTGCAGGCAGCAGAGTAAAACAAAGCAAAATTAAAGTAAATACAAATACAACAAACTGTACAATGTGATGTACAGTAGTTACATATTTCCATAATGTTACATTACATCATACCAAATTGTGAATAAAAAACAGGTGCACCAATCATGCACAGTATCCCTCACTAACTTTTTAAAAGATGATATTGGAATGAATGAGGTGAGTTTCATTATTTGTTGCAGTGTTTCAGTCGTTTGGGGCAGAAAATTGAAATGTTCGACCAAAAGTAGTGTGGACTTTGGGAACGAAGAGGTTAATAAAACTGCTGGATTGGAGAGTGCGAGTGGTGTGGTATGCAAGGTGAGCAGAGAGCTAAGCTAAGGTGTGGTCTTGCCAATGAGTGTTGGGTTATGCATTTTTACGTTAAAAATCTTAATCAGGTTTTATAACTTATTAAGCTTTTGTTACTCTATGAATAAGTCCCGTGACCCTAGTGAGGATAAGCGGTAAAAGAAAATGGATGGATTATGAATAAATTTGACTTAAAATAAGAAATACCATAATTCAGGGTTCCTTAACGTTTTGAAATTCCTTAACGTTTTGAAATTCCATACGTTTTACCAGACTTCTCTGTGAAAAAATCGTTTAAAAAAAAAAGATAATTTGTGACATTTGAGTCAATAGATGATATAAATATATCTATATTATATATATAATATATAAATAACTAAGCGAATCATGCAAATAATTTCCCGAAGCCTAAAAAATAGGTGGTAATATATCACAGTAAGTCAAATTTTCCTATTGTATTGGCAGATAATGTTGCTTAAATTAAGTAACATATTAACAATTTATTACCTTTTCTTCTTTAAGCCCAATTTTTGCAGCGTATTTCCTCATCTGCAGCAGCTCGCCCACTTTGTGGTGTTCCCTTCACAAGCGAGGCCTTCTGACCTTGTGATTCATGCTGGGTTTATCTCGGCCTTTTCTCTTGGATTAAGGGCACAGTGGTTTATGCTATGCATACGTTTTACTCCACTTATCTTGCCCCCCTGTTGAAACACCACGCATAAATGAACACGTTGTGCAACACATAACGTTAGCCAGCGACAGCGCTAAGCAGGTTGTTGGTTACATCACTCGACGCCGTCTGAAATATCAGTCTTTAGATCTACGGACATGGCAACACATAAACGGTAATACTGTATGTGGTAGTAGTTACAGTAATGCCCCGTAAATACCGGAAGAGATGGAGCCCTGCCGAAAAAAAACAAGTAATCGACACCCACCCCAAATGTTTATAAGAAGAAGAAGAAGAAGAAGAAGAAGAATCATCTTTTATTGTCATGAACATGCATGCATGCACACGAAATTTGTTCTCTGCATTTAACCCATCACAGTGAACACATACACATGTTAGTGGAACACACTGGAGCAGGGGGCAGCTGAAGCGCCCGGGGAGCATTTCGGGGTATCAGTGTCTTGCTCAAGGACACCACAGCCGTGAGTCCGGGGGATGTTGGCGGATGGTCCAGTCGGGGTTTTTTGAACCTAGGTCCCCCACGGTGGCAGGCGATGATCTTAACCATTGGGCCACGGCTGCCCAATTGCCTAGAATAATTGTTTAAACCGTAAATATACCACAAACTAGGATCCCAATAACACTTACATTACCCTAAAATCGAATGGTTTACAGATGATTTAAACAAAACAAAAAAAACGCACCCAATGCAGCAAAGTCTACATAACACCCAAGGCTAAACTTAGCTCCTCCATGACATAAAAACTCTCAGTCAGGAAGTATCACATCAACATATGTCCGTGGACCAACTATATCACAATGTTCCCCTGCTATATCGCAGTTCGTCCTTGGCTCACGATTCACTTAACTACTTTCCTATTAAGACATCTTGTGGTGTATTAGGGCGTTTAAGAAATACACATACTGTAATTTCTCGTGTATAATGCACACCCCCGAAGTTGACCTAAAAATTCTGGAAAACCTTTCTACCTATGTATAATGCATTTTTACAATGCATGATTTTGCTTCTACCCATATGATCAAAACAAAGTATTTTTTCAAAGAATTATTCTGAAGTTAAGCACTTTAGTTGAACATGGAATACTTTTTTTATTTACTTGGTCTTATTTTGAAATTCACAACCTTACTTTTATTTAGTAAATGAGAAAACACACAGTTGTGCTCATATGCTTGATTACCCAGGCAGAATTTGTATGATGGGTACAATTCTTTAAAGAAAACATGAAGGGCTAGGCAAAATACCATCCATCCATCCATCCATCCATCTTCTACGCTTATCCGAGGTCGGGTCGCGGGGGCAGTAGCTTTAGCAGGGAGGCCCAGACTTCACTTTCCCCAGCCACTTCATCCAGCTCTTCCACGGGGATCCCGAGGCGTTCCCAGGCCAGCCGAAGGATGTAGTCTCTCCAGTGTGTCGTGGGTCGTCCCCGGGGTCTCCTCCCGGTGGGACGTGCCCGGAACACCTCACCAGGGAGGCGTCCGGGAGGCATCTGAATCAGATGCCCCAGCCACCTCATCTGGCTCCTCTCTATGTGAAGGAGCAACGGCTCTACTCTGAGATCCTCCCGGATCTAAATTATTCTTCTCAGCCTATCTCTAAGGGAGCGCCCGGACACCCTGCGGAGGAAACTCATTTCGGCTGCTTGTATCCGGGATCTCGTTCTTTCGGTCACGACCCACAGCTCGTGACCATAGGTGAGGGTAGGAACGTAGATCGACCGGTAAATCGAGAGCTTCGCCTTTCAGCTTTGCTCCTTCTTTACCACAACGGATCGATACAAAGTCCGCATCACTGCAGACGCTGCACCGATCCACCTGTCGATCTCCCGTTCCATTCTTCCCTCACTCGTGAACAAGACCCCAAGATACTTGAACTCCTCCACTTGGGGCAGGATCTCATCCCCGACCTGGAGAGGGCACGCCACCCTTTTCCAACTGAGGACCATGGTCTCAGATTTGGAGGTGCTGATTCTCATCCCAGCCGCTTCACACTTGATGCTTGATGAAGCCAACAGAAACATATCATCTGCAAAAAGCAGAGATGCAATACTGAGGCCACCAAACCGGACCCCCTCTACGCCTCGGCTGCGCCTAGAAATTCTGTCCATAAAAGTTATGAACAGAATCGGTGACAAAGGGCAACCTTGGCGGAGTCCAACCCTCACCGGAAACGAGTCCGACTTACTGCCGGATATTAGGCAAAACACATTGAGTTTTATTTTAATGGATTTCAAATTAAACTGTCAAGCATTTCAGAAAAACATTAGCATTAAACAAAACGTAACCATAAAGAAATGAATGATGGTTGTTCATTCAGTCATATTAAAAAAATAAATAAATAAATAAATATTTCACAAATTCTGCCAAGGTATGTAAACTTATGAGCACAACTGTGCATACAGTATATGCAGTCATACGTACCCCTGTCATATTGGAACGAATGTGTAGGCTACACTTTTTTCATAACCTCTACGTGGCGGCATATTAGAATGAAAGTGTACACCTTTCTCATAACCTCTAGGTGGTGGTGACATTGGAATGAAAGTGTACAGCTTTTTCATAACCTCTAGATTGCGGCATACATTTATAAAATGTGAAAGGTTTTTTTCCCACATTTCCCCGATACATATGTATAATGCGCACTATTGACTTTTGACAATTATTTGGGGGGAAAAAAAATGCACATTATACACGAGAAATTACGGTACACATAGACCGCAAATAGGTAAATTGTGAGCTACAAGTATCCAGGGGATGAATGTATACTAAAATTACTAAAGCATGTTTTTCTCCCCGACAGTGATAGTTTTTATTCAGCATTCTTGTTAACATTCCAACATCAACTGCCTGTTTAAACAAAAGGTGGAAAAACAGTGGCAGCATTGCATTGCCCATGGCTCAGATCTAAACCTCTTCACATTTAAATGAACTTAACCCACTGTAAAGCAATAAAGCCCATTGCAGTCATAGTGGTGCACTAATCTTTCTCACTTGGGGAAACCTCATTCTATTCACTTTCCACCAGGTATTGCAGTTATACAGGTTAGGTATACAGTATGGGTCAGATGTTTGGACTCACTTTACCATGCTAGTCAATGAGAATATGTCTGCGGACTTTTGACTGCTACTAAATTGTATTGCAACTTTACTCCAACTTTATTTAGGAGATTGAAGTTGAATGTATTATTATGATCTTTGTTTACTTTTAATTTTTATAGCAGCCCGTTTATGTATCAAAATACTTTGGACTAAATTCAATATCCTGTTGTATAAATTGAAGATCATGAAACATTTTTCACTTATCCAACTTTATGATTCTGGGTGAAATAAGGTGCATGTGTCTATATCACATATAGCGGGAATGAGTGTACAATATTCGCAAAGAAATAAACTATAAATTAGACATCTCTGTCTGCCTTTTTACCCCTTTGTGTCGCTGCCACAGGGTGGGGGGCAGGGCTAAAAAAAACAGCAGCAGAGTATGTCTTATCCAATTTTCTTTGTGTCAGTTTTTTTGGTTTGATTTGACCTGCAACATAACATACATACTACATAACAGAACCCTGGCACAGCTTTACCTCATTTGAGCAAATCCTACATGACAAAGGATTGATAATTGAGCCAAACTTTTCCATTCCTAATGACAATGTCGATATTTTTAGCTTGTATTGATCACACAAATGACATAAGCTTGACTCACAATTAACCTATGCCTCAGTGAATGCCACAAGAGCCTGACTGTGTAACAATCCTTTATACAATGCATCCATTTCAGTAAAGTCTTACCTTGACTTACAAGTGCCCCGACTTCTGAGATTTTTAGATAGGAGCAGTCATTCGGCCAAATTTTTGCTTTGATTTGCGAGCAAAAATTGGAGATGTGAGCGCTTGATGGTGACAGTAAACGTAACACACTTCACATCACAACAAGCAGCAGTTTGAGAGATAGTAAACAGGTCTTCAAAAAAGAGGCTTCAAGCTGTTTAATGCCACTCTGATGACGTTTACTGTCAAATTAAACATAAAACAAAGAGAATTACACATTCTGCAGGTAAAAGAATCACATAGCTTTGCCTTAGGAAAGTCCACTTAGCTTAATGCTGACGATCAGTGCAAAACACCATAGATGGGCTAACAGTTGTAGTGTCATGGTGTTAGACCCCTCTCTTTAAGCAACAAATATTTCAACATAAACGGTGGAGCAACACATATAGACAGACAATATAACAATACAGGTATATTTTCTTTATCCTGTGCTAAAAATGTCTAATATTACCGCAGCTTATTCAGCTTAGTTGTGACCTTCTCCATGTATATCCCTATGTTGGTATTATACTGCCCCAGATGGCAAAGTCGCACACACCAGAAGGAGCCGCACCGTCACAATGAATTAATCATGATGTACAAAGTGTTTGTCTTTACAATCTATTTAATCATGTTATTACTATAGTTTTTATAAAGCACAATATTATACAGTGCCATTTTCCTTATTAAAAACACTTTGCAAATTGTTTTTGTGGGGGCGGGGGGGGGGGGGGGGGGGCTGAAGTGGTTGACTGACATTGCCATTAATTGAATGGAGAAAGATTATTTGAGATACAGATGTTTTGAAGTACGAGCGTGGTCACGGAATGAATTCAACTCGTTTCCCAAGACACCACTGTACGGGTAAATTGAGTTAGCAGCTCAGTCATGAAAATAATTGAACTTGTAAGTCAATTTACATTTTTAATTCTTCAACATACAAATGTACGTTGTGGGCAAAGTTGAGTACAGACTAAGACATGACGGTCAGCATTGTTCATCTTATCAAATTTATGCTGGTGCATTCCTGTGTGTGCAAAGTGTGTGTGCTGTGTGGTACTCTGGATAAGAGCTGATAGCATGGCTGAATGGTTCCCTGCGTAGGTCCTTTTGTTTTGGGAACGACCCAAGGCTTTGTCGTGTAAGGGGCGGTTGTGACTGATGAATCAATCCCACCCCAAAGAGCTTGTTGGTTTGCAATCCATGTCCTTGTGTGTCAGGCTGCCTCGTCACTTTCAGTCATGTCAATCATCTGCTGCCCCCGCTGGCCTTCACTGACGGATTAGCTGGTGAAAGCTTGTTTTCAAATGTTGCGAATCCTCTTAAGTGACAAGAAAAAACACTTGAGTGCTCAAATAGGAAGTACAAAGTCTCTTTGCACAACACAGTTCCTTTGGTCCAGTTGGCAGAAATGGTCATTTTCCCACCTTTTTGCCAGGTCGCCGTTTTGTATTGACACGGAATGGGTGGGACCTTGCCACGAATAGAGAAAAAACACATGTAATGGAGCCCCTCCAAAATGTTTATAATTCATTCATTCATTCATCTTCCATTCCGCTTATCCTCACTAGGGTTGTGGGGGTGCTAGAGCCTATCCCAGCAATCTTCCCAATTAACTTACCATGCATGTTTTTTTTGGGGGGGATGTGGGAGGAAACCGGAGTGCCCGGAGAAAAACCACGCAGGCACGGGGAGAACATGCAAACTCCATACAGGCGGGGGCGGGATTTGAACCCCGGTCCTCAGAACTGTGAGGCAGATGTGCTAACCAGTCGTCTACCGTGCAGCATGTTTATAATTGCTTTTATTAATAGTTTAAACCATAAATACAGTGGTAGCTTATTGTTCCCTGACCAAGCTCGTAGCTCAATTTACTTGCATATCAAATTAATTTTTCCCATTGAAATGAATTGAAATTCTATAAATTTGTTACAGCCCCCCATTAAATTAAACACTGTAATTTGAGGAATTAAAAAGTGGCCTATTTTTAACCAAAAAAGTTACAAATTTTTAATAAAAAATAATTCTAATGTGATGAGAATAAATTAGTAATTTTCCAAGATAAAGTCCTAATAAAGTAGACCCCCCGCAGGTTTGCAGTTCACCATTCGGTAATTCACCTATTGGTGGATATTATTTTGGGAACCTCTTTCCCGTTATTTTGTGGAAACTCCCGTTATTTCGTGTTTTTATAGTCCGATCCCCTGCTTATTCGTGTTTTTTTTCAAATGTTTTTTTCATGGCAGTTATAAGGGCAGCATGGTGGACGACTGGTTAGCACATCTGCCTCACGGTTCTGGGGACCCGAGTTAAATTCTGTCCTCGCCTGTGTGGTGTTTGCATGTTCTCCCCGTGCCTGCGTGGGTTTTCTCCGAGTACTCCGGTTTCCTCCCACATCCCAAAAACATCCATGGTAGGTTAATTGAAGACTCTAAATTGCCCGTAGGTGTGAATGTGAGTGTGAATGGTTGTTTGTTTATACAGTGGGTACGGAAAATATTCAAACCCCTTAAATTTTTCACTCGTTGTTATATTGCAGCCATTTGCTAAAATCATTTAAGTTCATTTTTTTCCTCATTAATGTACACACACCAAACCATATTGACAGAAAAAAACGAAATTTTTGAAAATGTATTAAAAAAGAAAAACTGAAATATCACACAGCCATTATTCAGTATTCAGACCCTTTGCTGTGACACTCATATCTTTAACTTGGGTGCTGTCCATTTCTTATGAAATGGACAGCACCAAGTTCTATACCTTCATTGGAGTCCAGCTGTGTTTGATTATACTGATTGATTGAAGTTCCTAAGAGCACAGTGGCCTCCGTAATCCTTAAATGGAACACATTTGGGATGACCAGAACCCTTACTAGAGCTGGCCGTCCGGCAAAACTGAGCAATCGGGGGATTTGATAATTTGATAATGACATAGTCATGCACCATAAACCATAAATGTGAGTTAAATAAGCCACACATTCAACTAGTGGAAACATAAACACACATTAACAACAAAAATGTATGTCTATATTACGGCAATAATTCAATTTGCATGTCGCAGTTAATTGCTGGAACCACGTGGCTTTACCATCATTATGCTAGCCAGTGGCTACTCCAAACTGAAGCGTCCCTATTGTCGCCCAATCTTGCTGCTTTCCAATGTCCGTCTACTAAGGTGGAATGCTTATTGCGTGCAATGTATTTGTGGCGCCCCAGCTAACCTACAAGCTACAGCTAACGCGGCTAAGTACGATGCCAAGCTGCAGAGGTGAATGTACGCATCGTGTCTGTTGTCAACGCAGCATAAGTCACTAATCCATGAGAGCGGAAAAAAAATATTTTGAGAACTATCATTATCAGGGAGGGAGGATAAGATGGGACACAGACAGCGGGGAAGCCAGTTTCTGGGGAAGTTGATTTCTATAGGTTTGCAGCTCTGCAGACAGCCATAAATGCAATTTTACCAATGATTTACATAGTTTCATAATTAATAGTTGGCGGTTTTGATTTATTTTTATATTATAATTATAGAATTTAGATATTATATAAAATGTATAAAGCGCTTTGTTTTACATTTTTGTATGGAAAGAGCTCACAAATTCAGTTTGATTGATAATCCCTTTCGATGTTTCGGCTTTCAGTGTTAGGCCTCCCCAGTTTCGGTTTCGGTCAAGAATTTTCATTTTGGTGTATCACTAAAACATACTTTATGCAAGGGATCTCAGATAGAGGTACAACAATTAATCGCTTAATGAACAATAATCGATGATCAAATTAACCGACAACAATTCTGAGACGTTTAGAGACAATGTTTGACTTCAAATTGTCCAAATCCTCAGAATTTCAGCCTCTCAAGAGTAAATACAGTATTCTGAGATTTCTGTTGTTCTCCATAAAAGCAGACTGATTATCTTTGTGTTTAATCAATATAAGACATTTGCAAACATCAGCTTTCACTTTGGAAAACAATGGGCAACATTTTTGGCAATTTTCTGACATGTTACAGACCAAACCGGTGAGGGAGTCATAATCAATTTATGTTTGTGGATTTTCTGGACTGTCAATATTAAATAATGTACTTTCTTTAAATAAAGAGATGGAAATAAACAAAAGTTGTCTAATTCATCGATTAATTGAAAAATAACACATTATTTGATTATTAAAATAATCGTTAGTTGCAGCCCTAATGTCAGACTTATGTAATGATTCATTCACACAGTGCAATATCCCACCGTTACTGGATTCCGTGTACATACATGCAAATCAGTCACCTTTCGGTGAAATTCGCCATTTTAAACTCAAAATAGGCTGTAATAGGCCATTTACGTGAATCGTACAAATCCGATGAGTTTTTCTTGTGTGTGTGGGGGGGGATGGGGGGTTCGCCATCGCTGTCGTCATCATAGGCTGCTTTGTACTCCTTGAACGCTGGCAGCACACATCACACACAGATGTAATTTCTGAATATTACTCTGCGGCTGTCATGTACGGAACAGAGAATAGGACCCAAAAATGCACGACTCCAAAACAAATGGACAGTTTCAAAAAGAGAGGTTTAATATATGGGCAGAGGTCAATCCAAAAAAGGCAACAGTATCCAAAAACGTGAGGCAAAAAGGCGAGGTCGGTAATCGGAACAGGGTCTAGTCTTACTGTGAGTCTTTTACGTGGAAACAAGGAATGCTGGAACGCGACGACAAGGTACAACAAACTAGCGACGAGAAAGAATGAGACACGAGGTTAAATGCAAAGAGTAATTAGTGTGAACGAGGCACACGTGGTGAAGATTCTCTCAGGGGCAGGTGTGTATGAAACGGGGAAGACAAAAACCGGAACACAGACCCATGACAGCGGCGGACTAATATGCAGAACCGCATCAATCTGAGGTTCCGCCTGTACGCTCGGGACCTGCTTTGGAGTCACAGGAGTTGACGACACCAGAAAAAACACTTCCGCCGCTTCAGCTGTTAATAAGTAACGGTACTTTTACTCCGTTTCAAGAGTGGAAGTGGTGTTCAAAGCAGAACAATGGCCTGTGACCACCACCAGGGAAGGAATTATTCCCCCCCGAGCTTCCTTCTCGTGCCTTCAACCTCGTTTCGCCGCCTTCTTTCCTTCCTTCACTCGACTTCCTGCAGCGACTACACCATCAGACACGCTCATAAAAGCCTGCCAAGCCTTGTTCTCACCGTGCCTGCCTTTGTCTGTCTTGCAATGAGTTGATTATCCCGTGGTGGTTAAATGTCGCTCACTACTTTTATTTACCAATTACTGCTTATTTATTAACTATTTCGTGGCGGTGGTCACCTTTTTCATGCCTCTGGTGTTTGCATGTCTGCGTGTAAAAGGCAAACCGGACTATCCCGCATCTTGGCTCTAATGCGACAATTTTGCAGAATATTTGTGAGGAAAAGGCTCCAGATTAGTGAACCTACCAATTGCAGCAACATCCTGCAGAGTGGAAGTGGTGTTTAAAGCAGAACAATGGCCTGTGACCAGCAGCAGAGAAGGAATTATCCCCCCCCAGCCTCCTTCTCATGCCCCCAGCCTCGTTTCGCCGCCTGCTTTCCTTCCTTCGCTCGACTTCCTGCAGCGACTACGCCGTCAGACACGCTCATAAAAGCTCATCCTGCGGATTTAAAGGCAGAAGCCTCATCAGGCAAGCCTTGGTCTCACCGTGCCTGCCCTTGTTTCCCCTGGCAGTGAGTTGATTATCCCGTGGCGGTACCCAACCACCGGGCTGCACAGAAGGACTGAACAAAAGTCTTTTAT
Organism: Phyllopteryx taeniolatus; assembly: GCF_024500385.1. Classification (NCBI taxonomy): domain Eukaryota; kingdom Metazoa; phylum Chordata; class Actinopteri; order Syngnathiformes; family Syngnathidae; genus Phyllopteryx; species Phyllopteryx taeniolatus. The sequence goes on along the minus strand of NC_084509.1, from coordinate 17,211,423 downwards.
TGATCATCAGAGTCTGAAAAAAAGTCTTATTTTAAAAATCAGCTGCAACACAACCCTCGTCTCTGTCATGTGTTATTAAAATATGCCTACGAGTTTGTTCAACTTTCATTTGTTTTAAAATCGGGTTTGGTAACAAGAACTGTTTACAATCTCGACGTTGTAAAAAGTGAAGACAATTAGCAATTTTTAGGGCCGCAAAATTCCAGAATTTCTTTTTTTTAAATTGAAGGTTGGCTCTAAATTAGAAACTTAAATATACTGCTCTGTGTTTGGGGGAAATGTACGTATTTTAGCATAATCCTGTCAAAAAAAAATAAAAAAATTGCAAGTTGAAATTGAAGAGCACATTGGCGGGGGTATTGCTCCATAATCCACAGATAGCAGAAATGGGATTGTCACTTTGCAAAGTCATTGTAGCAAAACACCACAGGCAGAAAGTGCTAAGGAAGGAACTCTTGGTCAGGGGCAGAAGGCTGAGGTAGAGATGTTACGCTCGTGCCTGTCTGCTCAAATCTGATTTGACCAAATGAAGCAAATGAGTGGCGAAGTAATGTTTCGACACTTGGTTCAAACATGCAGAAAATCACGTGATCAACGTGAACGAGTCCTCGAACGTCACAGCGGTGTCCAACGGGGTGGCCGTGTCTATAGCGCATTCAAAACCCCTTCAAATGTCTCTGAATCACTTGCCAAATGGTGGATTTTCTGAGAGATTTAAAGTGTTATTAATACACTACATCACAATCATGTTCAACAGCCAGGGAGGTAGAAAAATATTTACATTACAAACATTTCTAGAGTGATACACGTACAGTGAGATGCTGTAGATAGATGACAGCATTGAGTTGTGGTGCACTGCCAAAAACAGCCTGGGTTTTTTAGCCGAGTGATAGTCCACTCACCTCTCAATCTGTGCTACAGAAGATCAATCCGAGGAATAGTGCTAGGTACTCTTCCATGGGAGCATAGAGAACAATCTGGCGATGAGTGAGGGAGAAGGAGAGGTTTAAATAGTGGCTGATTGCTGATTAGCAACACGTGTGCCTTGGCGAGGAGCATGACACCAAGGTAGACACAGCGTACTGGCAGAGTGGAGGGATGAGTGGAAAAACACTGGGAGAGCACTACGACTGAAAGGATTATTGGAATAACTCGACTAATTCAATTACAAAAAAAGTCGAAGCAAAATCTCTGCCTCAACAGTGATAATTTTTCCACATGGACTGATGTTATTCACTCACCACTCCATGTTGAAATAAGTAAATAGCGGCGAGCCAGGAGGAAAGGGTGCATAAAAGACAAAGAAAAAAAAAAGAAGATAAAGTGCAATAATGTCATCGTACCACAACAGCACATCTATGGTTGCCAACACAAGGTATCGATGTTAGCTAATTTAATAGAGCCTAACACCACTAGTTGTAATGCCCCCACAAGTGGTGAAGGATAGACACATCCCCCGGTGGATGGTAACAAAATAAACATGGAATATGCACATTCATCCACAATCTGATATGGCGACAACTGACACACAGTTCGCCAGTTTGCATGCCAGCTAACCGTAGCTCACAACAGTCAGCTCTACACTCTCATTGGCTGACTCCCACGTCATTCACCACGCCAGACTCAACTTTTACATGCCGCACACACTCAGTTATATATTACTGTATATCGTGGAACGTGAGGATGTCGACAACAATATTACCTGTACCCTTGCATGCATATTTCGTTGTTTAATAGTGGAAAATCTGTTTTTGTCTGATTAATCGATGGGCTAATCGGTAGAATAATTGATTCTAAAAGAATCTAGAGAGCACACATGGGACCAATGAAACTGACAAAATCTGTTGAAATGTTAACATTTTTAATTGTATTATTTTGGATTAATGTTTTGTGTTTATATTCATACTTACAGTATTATTCCCAGAATTCCCCAACTTAACTTTCCATGGAATTTTACTGGAAAATTTCCACCCAATTTACAGTATTATTCCCAGAATTCCCTAATTTAACTTCCCATGGAATTTTACTGGAAAATTTCCACCCCTTTGCAACCCTTAATCCTGCCTCTGATCCAAAGGCTACATTCACACTGACAGGACATGATGTACAATTCAATATTTTTATGTAGTCGTTCCAAAAACAAATGTACTTGTACTGTGGATGGAATGTGTCGGTGACATCACACGCATGTGCACAACTGTGTGGTGGCGTGTTTACGGAAGTAAATGCGGCCCCTCGCAGAGGTCTTGTCATGACGCATTTGTGGTAATATCAAGGATTTTGTGCAACCAGAGCCAATGTATTCTTATATTTATTAGTTACAAAGCGTCTTCTTTTCACCACTGACTGTTTTCTGCTCCTTTGTCTGCCATTTGCTTTTGTCACGTGTGTGTTTTATCAAACAATTGTGGCGTTTGTCGTCTTTTGATGATGTATAAGTCGAATGAGTGCGCTGCGAGCGTCCATGTTGCAGTCATATCCGATTTCTTTCCACATATTAAAGAAGCCTGGGTCGGATATGAAAAAAATGGAATTGTACTGTTCACATTGACAAGAAAACATTGGGTGAAAAAATCAGGATTGACCTACAGTATAGTGTGAACATAGCCTTAAAGTCAGCTGGGATAGGTTCCAGCTCACCAACGACCCCAATGAGGACAAGCGCTATAGAAAATTGATGGACTGGGGGGGCTGCTGCTGTAGGAAACGAGAGCGTGTCCAATGCCCCGTTTCCCTTTTTTAAAGCTAAACACACTCCTCATTTGATCGTTTGTAGGACAACATGGCCACCCAGCACACCTGTGCGGCTTTGCAACAGCTGTGTGGCGATTAGCCTTTGTGCGGCCGGCCGTGCAGGAATGCAGCGCTTTGTGCTTGTATTATGCTCCGAGCGAGCTCTCTTCCTGCCATGGAGCGAGTCGCAAGAGAAAAACATCCCACCCACCACCAATACAGTCGCAGGAAGCAGGACCGCCTCTCCTGACGTTATTATTTCATGCTTTCTCCACTGGGGGATGCGTGGCAACGCAGGCGGTTTAAACCCACTCACCCCTTCGTGTGTGTGCATGCTTTTATCCCATTAATAAAACATCAAGTGGAATGTCTGCGAGTGATAGAGCACTTGTCAAGCCCGCCTCAGGTCCATCTGTCCCCAAACGGTCCCTGTCTGTCCATTTGTGAGGACATCAGTCCCCTGCAGGCTGACTACACTGATTAACTCCCCCGCCCTAGCATGCTTCTCTGTAGGATTGAACACATGGACGTTTCCTCTCAGGAAGAGGCAGTGGGAATAGAAGGGCCAGGGAGGAAATAACAGGAGGGACTGGCAGGGAATAAAGCACGATGAGATGGCCAGACTATAACAGAATCTGGAATGAACTATCTATCTAGCTAGCTAGCTAGCTATAACTGAAGAGGAAACACAATTATGAGAGAAGGTAGCAGTGATATCAAATATCAAGGAGGAATAGAGTAGGTGGTGGTGGAAGAAATAAAAGGGAACGAAGCAGGAGGTGCAGATCTAAAAAAAGGGAACCAGGAATCGTGGAGGAGAAAGTCAGTACAGAAATAAGACGACTGAGGATAGAACAGAAATTGAGAAAGTGGCAGAAATATTTGAGGAGGAAGCAGGAATAGAGAGGTTACAATATTATAGATAAGGAGGTGCATTTACGAGTAAAGATGGTGCAGGAAGTGGGAATAGGTAGAAGAAGGAATAATTGGGGAGGAAGCATGAATGTAAGAAAAGGTAGCCGGGATATGATATTTAAATATAAATACAAACAAATAAATACATTCATAAATGCATTAATAAATACAAATAAATTAGTATAAAATGTAAAATCAACAGGGCTCCACACTATCTTTTCCATTGGTAGCATTGGCATGCATGAATTGGCATACCATAGCTTTCTATATAATAAAAAATTGACAGTGAGTCGTGCTATATCTGCAACGGTTTTTACTGTCAATATGAATTTTGTCTGCACGAAGCAATGGCTGACTAAACAGGTTATTTCTTTTATATTTTAAAACATGGAATGGAAACATATGCATGTTCAGATAAAACCAACGCATAAACAAAAGACTGAATGTGTTTATATGCATGTATTCTGTTTTTTTTTTTACTTTTCATAAATCCATGTGGTGGCACGATGGCCAACTGGTTATCACATCCGTGTCACAGTTCTGAGGTCCCGAGTTCAAATCTGGCCTCCTTGTTTGCATGTTCTCCCCCTGCCTGCATGGGTTTTCTCCGGGTTCCACATTCCAAAAACATGCATGGTAGGTGTTTGTTTGTTTGTCTATATGTGCCCTGTGATTGGCTGGCCACCAGTTCAGGGTGTACCCCGCCACTCGCTCGCAGTCAGCTGAGATAGGCGCTAGCACACCCGCGACCCTAGTGATGATAAGCGCCGTGCTTGGCGCTGTAGCTTTGGTTCGCTTCTTGTAATAGTCTTTTCACGCCGTAATCCTAAACTCAGAAGATTCTGACAACTGTACGTAGGCTTTGCCCAACATGGCGTGGTGTTTCCAAGCTAAAACACACACAAATACAAACAACAGGCGCTGTGACGAGACACCATTATACGGCAACTGGAGCAGCGTCACGGCGTGGGGAGGGATCCATACTGAAATGTCGATGCCTCTGATAACAGTAGATCTATTCGCAAAATTAAATGTCGATACTTCAGTCATTTGAGGGATTGTATTTTCACTATCGTATCAGAAAGGAAATCGGTGGTATCAATCATTAACAGACGCACAGAAGGAATCTCAGCGCAGCAAAAGCCAACATCTATTTGCGGCGGCCAAAATTTAACTGTGGTTGCCCGCCACAAATAAATGTATATGTGGGAAACCCTGATGTAGAATAACTGAACCTAAAAGAGGAAATAAAGAAGGTAGCAGGGATATGAAAATAAGAGTGAAATAGAGGAGGATGTGGTGGTGCAAGGGATAAAATGAGAGAAGCAGCGAGGAGGACAAATGGACAAAAATAAAAAAGGAGTCAGGAATATAACTCGTCCATCAAAAGTTGGCTGTGGTCAAAGGTGAAGCGAACACGTTCATTGTCAGCACTCCTCCCAATCGCACAACGTTAAACTCGCTGCTAATCAGTGATGACGCTGCCATGACGTGACACACTGATACGACCTACTGTACTTGTTGTTATCTGACATGTTAAACCAGGTTGCATGTCATGTTAAATCAGTATCATTGTGGATATTCTGTATCTTACTTATGGACAGGGTCCCCCCCATAAATTTACTTACTCTTTGACTGGCCGTTATCCATTTCATTTCAACACCGCTTATCCTGGTTAGGGTCGCGGGACGCTGGAGCCTATCCCAGCGGACTTCGGGCGAAAGGCAGACTACACCCTGAACTGGTCGCCAGTCAGTCACAGGGCACATATAGACACGGACAACCATTCGCACTCACATTCACACCGTCACTGAGTGGGAACTGAACCCACGCTGCCTGCACCAAAGTCAGGCGAGTGTACCACTACACCATCAGTGACGGACTGGCCGTTATTCATACGGTAAACTACCTCTGTATAAAAAACAAACAAACAAACAAACAAAAAAAACACACTGTATCGTGATTTATCTTTCGCACCCCCACTATATTGCAGCTTTTAAATTGATATTTTTTATTGGCTTTTTACAGTCTATAGCCAAGCCCAAATTTAGAGTTGCACGTCTTTGGTGTAGTACCACGTTGTGCCACAACATGCCGGGCAGCACTGAGCTCTACTGTATGTAGATGCAGCGTAATTAAGAGAGAGAAAAATTTGAGAAGGTCCCTTACTAAGCCGCTGTATTGTGTGGTTTGGTGTTTAACTACAATGTTTAATTCTCTTGTGTTTTACTGTGGTGCTGCTCCGTGTGTGCTAAAGTAGCAGTTATTTCAAGGTTTATAATTACCGCAACAAGGATGCAAATTTCCGTTAGCCCGTCTGTGGTGTTTCACACTATATGTTAACATTAAGCTTGCAGACTTATGGTATTACATGGTTTGTTTGAACATTTTTGTGTTAAAATGTTTTATTCACTTTTGTTTTTATGTGTGAGTTACAGTAAACTTCAACTGGAAGTGACAAATAAACAACTTGAAGCAAGCAAGCTTTCTGTCTTATTTGGAGAACTATGCAAGCAAGAGAATCTTCTTATGGGTTAGTCTCCCATTTCTTGTCGGTGAGAGAGTAAACACAGGTGCTAAGGTACACTATAAAAACAGTTTTTCGATTAATTTGAGCGTGATTGAAGCTTCTCTGTGGAAGTTTTTTTTTTTATGTGAGCTCTTTGTACATTATATATTATTTTATATGCGGACCCCCTAGTTAAGGCTTGTTGACCCCCAGTTTATGAGCCACTGGTTTGATCCATCAGGAGCTATAAACATAGACGAGGTGTAACCTTACACCCCCTCCGGAGAGTGCACGAGGCTGGCGCTGCCTAATACAGCATTTCTCAAGGAGAAGGTGACCGAGGACAAACGGTGACCCCCATGGGACACAGGCAGAAGAACGTGTGATGGGGGGGCTGGGAGTTTTCTTTTAAGCCTCATGCTTTCACACCATGTAGTCAATTCCACAAGAGAGAGCGAAAGCGGGCCACACAGAAAGACACAAAAGCGTCAGATTTGTGTGTGTAATTTGGCAGACGTTAATGAGAGTCTGTCTGCGTCCTTCTTTAATGTTCCTCGGATGCCTGACGGAAAACCTGGGAACTAAAAAAAAAGACACACTGGCGTCTTCTTAATCATCCCCGAACCTCGATGTGACATGTATGCTGAATTGCGATGCACATGCTCTTAAAACAACAATAGGTAATAGTTTTAGCTGCGTCGTCGACATGTTGATGGTTCCCCTGGCTCGTGAAAAGGGTAATAGCATCTCTGTAGTTGCCATGGTAGCCTCGGATTGCTTACTTTAGTGGTCTATAATTATTTTAGACCAGTGATTGTCAGCCACTGTGCTGCTGGAAATGATCCAATTTCAGTCATAGGTTAAAGAAAAAAATAAACTTAACCACTACAAATAATATGTGGATATTTGGTCATATATCTATGCCCATGACGTATAGTGACAAGTAGAACAAATATGTTTTTCCACTAGATTGCAGAAGGTGTATCTCAAGTTATGTTAGCATCAATGGTAGTGATGCTTTTAGAATCTTTGCCTCACACTGAAAAAGAACTGATAATATCAATGTTTAGTTCAAGACAAGATGCTTTCACACAGAAGAGCTCTGGTAGCGTTTAGCAGAGGCAGGAGGACATAGTGTATGTGCAAGTCATAGTCTCAAGTTTTAACCTTCAAGTTTTAAGCAAGTCCCATGTTACTGTGACAAAAGTCCAGTCAAGTGCTTACTAAATTTCAAGCAAGTAGAGTCAAGTCGTTGCTTGGGTCAAGCAAGTCATAAGTCAAATCATAGTCTTGCTCCGTTTGCACATTAGTCTCTTTGCACTCAGTGTCTGTTCTTGGGTTAGTTAGCTTCACAATGTTTAATGGTCCCAAATGAGTCTCCGTATTGTCTGTTACTTTATTGCCTTTTCAACAAAAAATTAGACGAAGAAGAAGAACCTTTATTTGTCGTGAACACATGCACACAAAATTGTTCCTCTGTATTTTACCCATCATAGTCGTGGACACAGCAAACACGCACATTGTTAGTGGCGCACACTGGAGCAGTGGGCTACTTAAGTGCCCAGGGATCAGTTCAGTTTAGGGTATCGGTGACACCACATCCGTGGGTGTGGGGAGGTGTTGGGGATGGATTGTACGTTGCCACATCCTCTCAAGCTCTGTCAAGGTGAGTTTTTTTTTCTTTTTTCTTTCCCCATATTCTTCTGCCATTGGGTGACCTGAACCGTGGCAAAAATGACCTTTCCTGCAGGGTTATCAGATTTTTGTGATGGTATCCCAGTTTGAGAACCACTGCTCTAAGCGAGGTTTTGGAACAAAGAACAAACATCACGAGCATCCATTTTACTCATGTCCCTTTGTCCCGATAATAGACAGATAAGCACACTAACATCAACACTCTGCAACTTTAGGGCCTTGGTGCAAACAAAACCAAAATAAATTGACTTGCTGCTTTTAAAATAATGTTCAATAACTCCAAGGATAGATGTAAATGTAACAATAGCTAACCTCCCTAAACAAAACAACAACAACAAACTAACCGACATCTGTTTTAAAAGGGGTCCTTTTGTCCCAATAATATACAGAAACAAACTAATATCAACACTTTTGGAAACACAACATAAGCACATTTTCCTAACATCTGCTTTAAATGCACTGTAAAATAAATCCACAGCTAGAGTATATGTAGCAATACTCACTTGTACAATAATAAAGAAAGCAAAGTACATGCGCTGATATCAATACTACCAGTAAATGAACTAACAAAAGGTAGTTATCCCTTACTTTTTTTTTATTTTTATTTTTTTACCGATTTTGATGAGATATGGCAAGATCATGCAGCACATAAGTTTCATATGAGACAGAGAAGCTCATATTTATATTTTGCTTGATAAAGGGAACCATTCATATTCATTTACCAGTGAATTAACAATCAATGGATTGGATTCATTTTCAGTCGAGCTTTTTGTGATACCTGCTCAGTTCTCTGAGCTTGCACTTTTTCTTCCACGTCGAGACGATACACGGGCATTTTTTATCTTGGATAAAAAGCAATCAAGCGCGGACGAGAATTTCATTAGTCTTATGAGTTATGAATTTTAGCCTCGGGGCGCAAAATGTGAAATAGTCAGACAAAGCCATTAAAGTCATTTGATCTTCTGTGGCTAATTTTAGCGGCCTCGAAGCAGCCTTCCATCTTTCTGAACCTACTGCAAATACAGTCTGTCGGACACGGACAAATTTGTGGCTTTTCAAACACTTATTTATTATTTATTATGTAACCAAGCTTGCTGATTTCTTAGAAGAGGATTAAGCTGACGTCAGTAAAGTGACGTTAAAATTCAACCATAATTTATTATGACAAGTAAGGGATACACCTAAAAAAAAAAAAAACAATAGAAAATTTCACACTGTTTATTCAAGATAATGTTCAACTACCATTAATAGAGCCACATTTAGGCAAGTTAAAGATGATTAAACTTTGCTGTTTAACTGTACACACATGCACACGTTTTATTTATTTAATGAACAGGGTTCCTGTATTTTTGTTTTAGATATTAGTATAATATATGATTTAAGAAAAAGAAAATGTTAAAGAACAATAAAATGCATGTAATTACATCAGAAAAACTGTGTTTGTTTGTGACAGTGGGGGCGTGAACGATTAGAATAGGACCGCCTCGGCTTCATTTTGAGCCATGAAAAACTCTGAAGAACAAGGTCAACAGACAAGCAGCTGTGGCGTCGTCGGACATGACTGATTAGATAGTCTGATGGAATGACTTCCTCGCGACCGCATAACAGACGAGACTATCTATCTATGTCACATTAATCATCTTTCCTCCAATGGGCCATCATGTCTGCCTCCCGTCGGACGTGTGATGGATGCGATTGTGTGGTCGTCGCGGCGAGAGCGTTCCTCTGCGTTCATTTTCTGACCTAGTGTGGCGGCACCTCAATTACATAGCAGCTCTGGACTAGTACAGTGGTACTTTGACTGAGTTTAATTTGTTCCGTAACCACTAGAGCTGCACGATATTGGAAAAAAATAATGTTTATTTTTTTTTAAACCTTTAAAAAGAAATCGCAGTCATTTTTTCCCCAATGCAGCCCTAGTTATAACTAAAGCATTCCAATACACATAATAATGTTCCTAGTAATCTATTTTTACAATTATGTACTGTATTACAAAAGAACACATTCACTCCCATTTATGCAGTGTTCCTGAACGCATCTCGCGTACTCAAGCAGCTGCCGCGTGCCTGCCTCCTTTCATTCTGAAGAGTGAAATAGGAAAAAAAAAAGCAGGTGTACATTCTTTCCCGTGTCCTCATTCATAGTTATCATACAATAAGGTAAGTATACAACACGTGTGTTGTTTGAAGCATTATTATTTACTGTAACTTGGGTGCTAATCTTATTAGCATGTCCAAACATGTCCCTCTGCCGGTCACTTTTAATATTTCAATTGATTCTGAATCAGAATCCTCTTTATTTGGCATGTATGTCAAAAACACACAAGGAATTTGTCTCAGTTAGTTGGAGCCTCTCTAGTAGACAATAGACAGGCATTTTGACCAAAAATACTTTTGAGACATAAAAACACTCTATGGAGAGTCACTTGGAAATAAAAGGTTGCTGGTAGCGTGGTAATGCTGATAAAATTGCAGTTGTGCAGAGTCCTCTAGTAATTTAATGGCAAGAGGGAAGAAGTTGTTGGAATGTCTGCTTGTGTTAGTTTGCATTGATCGATAGCGCCTACCTGAGGGAAGGAGCTGGAAGAGGTGATGAACAGGATGTGGAGGGTCCAAGAGAATTTTGCATGCTCTTGTCTTAGTTCTGGCAGCGTGAAAGTCCTCAATGGTGGGTAGGGGGGTACCGATGATTTTTCCGGCAGTCTTGATTGTCCGTTGCAGTCGGAGTTTGTCCTTTTTTGTGGCAGAACCAAACCAGACTGTAATGAATAAACACAGGAGTGATTCGATGGCTGCTGTGTAGAACTGCCCTAACAGCTCCTGTGGCAGGCCATGCTTACTCACTGTATTTTACAGTACACCAACATTACAGCAGACCCTGCAATGTGAGTATATCACGCACACACATCGCGATAATGATGTTCAAACTAAATATCGTGTAGCCATAACATAATATGTTATGTTTAGATTTATAGACAAACTTCAACAACTTGACACAAACATAGTGAGCCTCTTTTTCTTGAAAAACTGTTTGCTAAACGGCACACAACACGCTCAGAGAGAGCAGAATAGACATCTTTTCGCTTCTTCTCAGCACTCATTTTCTTAGGACCCATGGTTCATAAGTCCAATTTTTGCTCGTATCAGAAAGCAAAAAAATCGACCGAGTGACGGCTTGTAACTGGAAAAACCTGTAAGTTGTGGCACTCATGAGTCAAGGTATCACTCTATTAGTAGTATTATTCAATAGTCAATCAGAAGTACAACCAATGAATCTTAACTGTTCATCAACTGTATGTCAAATGCTCCACATACAGTATTGCCTTACTTTTCACTTCCTGTACTGTAGGTGTCCATATACTTTTATCCACATGATACATGCTGAATGAATTCAGGGGTTTGTTTCAAAGTAGGGTTTTAAGCCTTGGTTAGGGTTTCAAATAAGGCTTTCAAGCCTGGGTTAAAGTTTCAAGCCACAGTTTGGCTTTAAAGTAAGGGTTTGAATCCTGGGTTAGGGTTTGAAACATGGGTTAGTTTGTCCTTGAGACTACTCCAATGTCATTCCCTTGAGATTCAGAAACAGCTCTCCTCTCACTCTTTTTGTTTCTTTGTGTTGTCTCGCTCTGTTGTCATCATCAGTGCTCCATACTTGTCTTGCTACTTATGTGTTCATTAGGGGGAGGTGTCGAGGGAGAGATGGAAGTATTGATGGCTAGATAATTTATTCATCCTGTGAGGGAAATTTCATTGTCACAGCAGCAATATTCACACATAAACTTTTATTAATATAGAAAAGCAACCAACCAATTCCAAGCAAATAACAAAGAGCAGCATTCAGGAGGAAATAAAATACGTTTAAATCTCATCTAAACAAGAAAAAGCATATTATGATGTTTGTATGTGGTAAGTAATAAAGCAGGAAGTATCCTATTAATAATTTGACAGTGATATGATGATGAATAATAATTCACAATAGATAGTGTATGAAACTAATAGTTCTTTTCCACATTTGAACAGACATTAAAATAATAAAATGTAATGTGCTAATCATATTAGCCCATTCTGCAGTCACATTTGAACAAGTGCAAATTGAGAGGTATAAATATAGATCATAGTATAACAGTTAAAAGTTTACTGACAGCTTCCAGCCCTTCTGCTCAGAGGACGGGAGAAAGTGAAGCGAGAGCAGGTCATCCCTTCCCAAATCCTACTCCTGAGCGCCAGAGATTAGCCGGCCGACTGCAGCGAGGCCCCACTCCTGCAGCTAATCCTGCTCTTTTTAAACTGCTGAGCGTGCAGGATGGAACTGACAGACAGACATACTCAACACGGCCCCGTTGATCAAAACAAACTGCGCCCCAGTTGCTCAGTGGCCTAAGCCTTAAAGCTTGCCTCCTTTTTCCCAGCGAGACCTCCACTATCACTTCATCTCATAGTCCACGCAGATCCTCAGGCTTTGGTCGCCCCTCCAACCTTGCACAGCAAAGTTAATCAACCTAATGCCTGCAGTACAGTGGGAGGTACGGTTGGGTTTTTTTTTTTTTTTTTTTAAACTGCAGCGGTGCCTGAACCGATAGCTTAAAAAAACAAAAGACAGGCACTGAAATTCACATCACCAAGGAAAATTACTACTCAGGGTACAATACTGTCAAAACATTTACAGTTATAGTGCACTTTTGATGTTACAGTAAACCGTGAATAGCAAAATTTCGATGCCCAATTGCCTAAGCAATAAATCTCACCTCCTAATCCCCTAGCGAGACCCCCGCTATCACCTCATTTTATAGTCCACGCCAGTCCTCCATTGAATTGACGCTGTGGCTTTGGTTGGGCCTCCACCTCGCATGGCTAATTTCATTAGCCTATGCCTGCGTTACAGCACGAGGCTCATTGGCCCATTCGATCCCCGTGGCGGCGGATGCACGCCGCACGGATGGAAAAGAGAGACGGGACAAAGCCTGTCAATTGAACTGACTTAATGAAGATGCTGATTGCGCCGGAAGGAAGCAAAGGAAACAACGTGGACAATTAGGCAAACAGCGGAACGTTTGGGCCCCTTGTTTAGCCTTGACGAATGTGTGACGTAGCGCAGGGGGGGTCTATTTCAGCAGTCAGCAGTAAACATCTGGCACTGTGATGTCGGGAGTGTAATCCTCTGGAGGACACGTGGACGCTAAACCAGGATGGAAGGCTCACACACTGAGGCAGGACCAGGTGGAGAGTAGAGACGGGATATTCTCATGACATTTTGCCAGTGATCATGATACAGCAATAAATTAATAATGGATAGATTGATGATTGGGTAATCTAGGGTCCTCGCACGGGGTGCCATTGCGTCCAGGAGCGTCACTGGTTTCAGGTCAGGTTTAGGGTCTTAAAATAACATGTCAAGTATGTGGTTTGAAACGATCAATCAGATTTTCAAGTTTCAAGACTGACTTAAGGTTTCAGACTAAACTCTCAAGGCCTAACCCTTACTGTTTGAAAGTAGGGTTTCAAGCTCGGGTTAGGGTTTCAAAGTAGGGGTTTAACCCTAGGTAAGGGTTTCAAACAAAAGTTACAGTTTCAAAGTAGGGTTTCAAATCAGGGTTAGGGTTTTAAACAAGATTCAGGCTTTCAAGCCTATATTAGGGTTTCAAAGTAGGATTTCCAGCCAGGGTTAGGGTTTCAAAGCTGGGTTTCAAGCCTGGGTTAGGGTTTCAAGACAGGGTTAGTGTTTCAAATAAGGGTTAGGCTTTAAACCTGGGATAGGGTTTCAAGCCAAGGCGAGGGTTTCAAATTCGAAAATGGTTTACCAGTATAGGGATTTGTATTATAGTTTAAACCTTAGAATTCCCCTCTTTACAAACTGTAATCATATTGAAACTTATTTAAATAGACCTTTTCAACACATTGTAAACATATTTCCCCCAAAAATTGTTGAACAGAAAATGCCGTGATAGAGCAGGTCTGCGATAAGTGAACGATATAGTGCGATATAGTGGCAAAGTACTGTAAACTGCGATAACATTTCAGTTAGTAGTACTGCTTAATTTAAGGCTCAAACAGCCACTTTTAATGAAACCCCTGGCAGCATTCCAGAATAAACAGATATTAGTAATATTCTATCTTTTGCTATGCCCCAATGAGCTTTGAAAGGAATTCAGACGATACCGTATTAGGCAAGTACTAAATCCTTGTGTGTGTTTAGGCAGGCTGGAAGATAAAAATCCATATGGAACTTTTCCTCCCAAGTGGAACCGACGACAGTGTGCCGTAGGAAAGAAGAACTTTGCTCCACTTAACTTTGCTCCTCCCTCGGCCTTCAGCATTCTAAATGAACTTTTTTGATCATCAGTCAATCACCAGAATTTCCACTAGCCAAAATCTTTTTTTGATGAAAATAAGCAATTATCAGTGCCAATGAATTCATTTGATAATTTTATTTTTATATTATTTATTATTTGTATTTATTATTATTTATATATATATATTTTACTTTCTAGAAATTTAAATGAATATTTTAACATGTATTGTAACATTTAACATGTTTGTTTGTAGGTGCCTTGTTTTTAGGTTGAGGTGTGTATTTCAGTTTCCCGAACTTCCATCATAAAAAACATTTGTTTGGTTAATTTTAAGGTAATTTTTTGAAACACTAATCATAAAGTTCCATCTCTTTGTATAGAGGCTTGTATGTTACTCTCTATCATATTAATTGCACTGATTCTGAAACATGTAAATAGTGACGTCAATTCACTTACTCACACATCCATGCAAAGTTGATGAAAGGCCTGCCCTTTTTTCTGATGGCGTGGGGATTTCGGAATAGTAGCTGCATCTTCTCCAACTCATACGTCTTTAATAAGGCGAGGGTTTTCCCAGCAAGGCTCTTTTCGACACTACCTGTCTTTGTGATTTAATTCGTACGCTCTCTTGATGGCTGCGGGAACTCTGGTGGTCTTTGCCTCGACCTTAAAGTTACTTGTTACCCAGAATCAGAATCAGAATCATCTTTATTTTGCCAAGTATGTCCAAAAAACACACAAGGAATTTGTCTCCGGTAGTTGGAGCCGCTCTAGTACGACAACAGTCAATTGACAGAGAACACATTTGAGACCTAAAGACATTGAGAAAAACAGTCACTGAGCAGTAAAGGGTTGCTAGTTATCTGGTATTGCCAGTGCAATTTTTTTAATTTTATTTTTATTTTTATTTCTTTGACAGCGTGCAAGTCCTCAAGGGTCGGTAGGGGGGTACCGACAATCTTTTCAGCAGTTTTGATTGTCTGTTGCAGTCGGAGTTTGTCCTTTTTTGTAGCAGCACCAAACCAGACTGTGATGGAAGAACACAGGACTGATTCGATGACCGCTGTGTAGAACTGCCTCAGCAGCTCCTGTGGCAGGCCGTGCTTCCTCAGCAGCCGCAGGAAGTACATCCTCTGCTAGGCTTTTTTGAGGACAGAGTTGATGTTGATCGCTCACTTCAGGTCCTGAGAGAGTGTAATTCCCAGGAACTTGAAGGTCTCGACAGTTGACACAAGGCAGCTGGACAGCGTGAGGGGCAGCTGTGGCGAAGGATGCCTTTGAAGTCCACGATCATCTCTACAGTCTTGAGCGTGTTCAGCTCCAGGTTGTGTCGGCCGCACCACAGCTCCAGCCGCTCCGCTTCCTCTCGATATGCAGACTCGTCGAGGCCGATGACAGTGGTGTCATCTGCAAACTTCAGGAGTTTGACAGTCGCATGCGCTGAGGTGCAGTCGTTTGTGTAGAGAGAGAAGAGCAGCGGAGAGAGGACACAACCTTGGGGTGCCCCAGTGCTGATGCTGCGTGTGGATGAGGTGGCCTCCCCCAGTCTGACCTGCTGTGTCCTGCCCGTCAGAAAGCTGTAAATCCACTGGCAGATGGCAGGTGAGACGCTGAGCTGGAGAAGCTTGGATGAAAGGAGTTCAGGGATGATGGTGTTGAACGCTGAGCTGAAGTCCACGAACAGGATCCTCGCGTAGGTCCCTGCACTGTCGAGGTGTTATAAATAGAGATGATTCTGATTCTGATCACCACCATCAGATCAGGTTGTTGTAATGTGTTACTTAAGGTATGCTAAAGTGGCACCAAGATGCTTGTTGTTGATTAATGAGGTTAAGTCTAATCCTTTCTGGAAATCTGCAGTCTGAGCACTGTCGTTGTCAGCACTGACAAGAACTCTTAAAACAGGAAGGTCCATGTGGGAAAAGACACAAGTATAACAACTATAGTGCAAATTAGCGTCAGTTTCACCCTGTGTCGTGCTTTGTTAACTCAGCACAGGTGTGTTAAATCAAGTTAAGTGGAAGAAAAATAGAAATTAAACGCTGACTGTGCCAGGCTGCCTGATTTTCTCATTTGGTCCAGAATATTCTGCTCCTGGCGGCACGGTGGTCGACTGGTTAGAGCATCTGCCTCACAGTTCTGAGGACCGGGGTTCAATCCCATGTGTATTTAAAACATACTGTCCCCTCCAAAAGTATTGGACTGACAAGGTAAATTCCTTTGTTTTGTTTTTTTGTTTTTTGTATACTGAAGACATTTGTGTTTCAGATCAAAAGATGAATATTAGACAAAAGTTCAGAATTCCAGCTTTTATTTCATGGTATATACATCTAGATGTGTTGAACAACTCAGGACAGAGCACCTTTTGTTTGAACCCACCTACTTTTCAAGTTCAATATATATATATATATATATATATATATATTATTGTTTTTATCCATCCACCATCCATTTTCTATACCGCTTATCCTCACGAGGGCCGCGGGTGTGCTGGAGCCTATCCCAGCTATCTTCGGGCGAGAGGCGGGGATACACCCTGAACTGGTCGCCAGCAGGGCACATAGAAACAAACAACCATTTGCACTCACATTCGCACCTACGGGTAATTTAGAGTCTTCAATCAACCTACCACTCATGTTCTTGGGATGTGGGAGGAAACCGGAGTACCCAGAGAAAACCCACGCAGGCACGGGGAGAACATGCAAACTCCACACAGGCGGGGCCGGATTTGAACCCGGGTCCTCAGAACTGTGAGGCAAATATGCTTACCAGACGCCAATTGTGCCGCCTATATTATTTTTATGTCAAATTAATTATTTAAATGGACCACAATTACTATGGACTACTCCGGTTTCATCCCACATCCCAAAAACATGCATGGTAGGTTGATTGAAGACTCTAAATTGCCCGTAGGTGTGAATGCGAGTGCAAATAGTTGTTTGTTTATATGTGCCCTGCGATTGGCTGTCGACCAGTTCAGGGTGAACCTCGCCTCTCGCCCAAAGATAGCTGGGATAGGCTCCAGCACGCCCATGACCCTCGTGAGGATAAGCGGTATAGAAAATGGATGGATGGATGAAATTATTCTTCGTTTGTCTCTGCGTGACAATATTATACTGCCCCCAGTGGCCATGTTGTATACTCCAGAAAGTATCACAATGAATTAATCATAGTGCACAAACTGTTTAATTATTTATATTTAATTATGTTACAGTATCAGTATATATATAAATTACAATATGATAGAGTGCTATTTTCCTTATAAATGAGTGTTTAGAGTTAAGAGCGCGGTCATGGAACAAATTAAACCTGTACCTTAAGGCACCAATGTCCAGTGATCCCCGTTCAATTAAGTTTGTAAGTGAAAATCCCTCCCACAAGCTTTAAACACATTTAAACTTATTAAAACACACATTTTAAATGCATTATAAATGTATTTCAACAAAAACAAGTGATATGTTTAACAGAAAAATAATCTCTTGGTGAACCGCAACATAGGTGGGGAGTTACTGTATTTTGAGGCTCTTGTGTATCTAGACCTTGCATATTAGGCTCAGGAATATTTGTGCGTAGCTAGGGACGAAGCGTCATCCCAACTTTTTTGTTGTGGTCGCAGGGAAAGTCCCCAGTGGCTGTGAGGACAAAAGAGCGTTTCAGTGGGACAGAGAAGCTTATTTGCATTCCAGTGAGGCTTTGCCCTTCGGATTCAGAGCATGACACCTCTTTTTTGTCCTTTTATGACTCCATTTTTACTGTTCACCCTTTGTCGCAGGGGAAGGGCTTGTCCCATGCGTGAGGGTGGGTGTCGTTGGATGGCGTCCTTCCACCCCGTCCTGGTGTCCATGTGATGTTTGTGTAGTGTCTCAGGTCTTGGCCTTCCCACGGCTTCACTGTCTCCGTCCGTGATTCGTGCGCGTGTGTGTGTGTGTGTGCGCGCGCGCGCGTGTGTGTTGCGGTATTCAAGGTGGCTTGTTTACAACTACTGGAGAATTTGACGATACTTTGAAAAGGCTGCGCCACTATCTGTCCAACGCCCGGCAACATAGTTCAATGTCTCTCCCTTCACGTTCTGTGACATTGCATCGCAATGTTGCCTTCGATTCATTACTTTATTGTAGTGCAATCATGATTAGGGTTGCAGAATTCCAGGGAATTTTCAAAGTTGGAACATTTCCATGGCAATCAGGAGAAGTTATGGGGATAGATTAGGAATGAACAAAATTGAAGATGTGTTAATTAACTTAATTACAGTAAATTTAGTGAAAATATATTTTAGCGTAACCCTGACAAAACAACCATGTGTCATTCAAGTACCTAGAGTCACAAGGACCCTGATTTAAGTTTTTAGAGACAAGAGCGATCACTTGATTTTTTTTTTGGTTTATTAATTTATTTTATCTGTATTGCGAGCGACGGCACGGTGGCCGACTGCACATCTGCCTCACAGTTCTGAGAAGCTGGGTTCAAATCAGGTCTCAACTGTGTGAAGTTTGCATGTTCTCCCCGTGCCTGCGTGGGTTTTCTCCGGGCACTCTGGTTTCCTCCCACATACCAAAAACATGCATGGTAGGTTAATTGAAAACTCTAAATTGCCCCATAGGTTTTTTATGTACCCTGCGATTGGCTGTCGACCAGTTCACGGTGTACCTCGCCTCTCGTCCGAAGATAGCTGGGATAGGCTCCAGCACGCCCGCGGCCCTAGTGAGGATAAGCGGTACAGAAAATGGATGGATGGATGGATGGATTCCGAGCCAAAATTTGAGGCACTCATTTATTACCGCTAACATAAACATATCTAAAATTTGAAACATTGATTTGTTGCAGTCGAGTCAGAACCGTAAAGTAGTTGCTGATAAAACATTTATTGGTTTCAATAGCTTATATGTAGTCACTGATGGTGTAGTGGTACACTCGCCTGACTTTGGTGCAGGCAGCGTGGGTTCAGTTCCCACTCAGTGCCGGTGTGAATGGTTGTCAGTGTCTATATGTGCCCTGCGACTGACTGGCGACCAGGTCAGGGTGTAGTCCGCCTTTCGTCCGAAGACAGCTGGGATAGGCTCCAGCGTCCCGCGAGCCTAACCAGGACAAGCGGTGTTGAAAATGGATGGAGTAGCTTATATGTGTTTCAAAGTTGTGTGTTTCAATTTTATGGCTTTTTAAAACAAAACAAATTGGCCAATAAAAAGTGTGTAGACTATGGTGATTATTGTCTCGTAATCTTGCAGGGAGCTTCACAGCAACAAACAGTAAAAGTGCAATAAAAGCTCAAGTTGTAGCACTACATTTTATCTCAGCACACAGAAACACTGCTTGAGTGAGTGAGTGAGTGATTGAGAGAGAGAGAGAGACATTGCAAGACAGACAGAGAGTGGGCCTCATTTACTGATAAATTTCACTCTGCGCACAAGTTGAGCATACATGCAAAAATCACTGTCAGATTCATGACACGTGCATACTGGCAAATTTTATTCGCGCCACCGTGCGTGTGTTAATGAATCAGAATTCAGTCTATATTACGGGTTTGTGCCCGCGAGCTGGAGTCTGCATAAACTGCGCCCCTATTCCCCTATAAAACGACGCCCGTTTGACACATCTCACCCAATGTGTGTTTTTTTTTTTCAGAACAGTTGGCTGATCCAATACTTTAATTAATTCATTCATTAATCGATCAATCAATCAATCAATCAATCAGTATCCTATATTCAAAACGGTATAATCGGAAAGCTTGCTAAACACAGAAACTGACAACATACTGTATAGCCCGGGGGTCGGCAACTCGCGGCTCTTGAGCCGCATGCGGCTCTTTAGCGCCGCCCTAATGGCTCCCTGGAGCTTTTTCAAAAATGTAGGAAAATGGAAAAAAGATGGGGGAGAAAAATATATTTTTTGTTTTAATGTGGTTTCTGTAGGAGGACAAACATGACACAAACATTCTTAACGTTTTCCAATGCTGTAAAAATGTGTGGAATAAATATTAAATTTCAACATTTCTGTCAAAAAAGATTTGCGTCATAGCCTGAGACACACGCTTCTTTGAGCTCGGCGTGTCAGGTGGCTGTCGCAAACAAACCGGCGGGTGTGTGATGGGCCATGGATCGCAAAGGGAAAAAGAGAACGATAGCTGAGGAGAACAGAGGATTCAACAGTTCTTGGACCGAATCATTTGTTTTCATTTCCAATGCGGAAGGTTTGCCTACATGTCTGCTTTGTAATGAGAAGTTGTTAAATAACAAAAATAGTCATGTGGAAAGACATTTCCAGGGAAGGCATGCTAGCTGTCCTTGTTGAACACATTCCTTGGAGTAAATCAAGCTGACCTCGAAATGGAAATGGCCGATATAGCTGACAAAGATTTATGGGTGTCCAAATTCAAATGTCTGACAGCCGAGCTTGAAAATGTCACTCGCCAGAAAGCCCAGCTTGCCCAAAGCCACCGATGGAGCAAAACTGAAAGCCTCGCAACACCCGAGAAACTTGTGTTTGAAACATGGAATGCTCTTCCTGACAGTTATAGGAACATGAAGAAATATGCATTTATGCATGTATTATCCATCTTTGGATCAACATACCTGTGCAAGCAGATATTCTCAAACATGAACTACATTAAATCCAAATACCGCAACCGCCTCACAGATGAGAGCTTGCAGTCATGTGTCAAGATTAAAGTTACATTTTACATGCCTGATGTTGAGAAGCTGTCCAGTGATGTCCGAAAACAGAATTACATTCACATTAAACGGGTAAGAACACAATTCTGTCATAGGCACATATTTAACAACAAAGTGTCTGTTTTTATAAAGTGGTTTCTGATTTTTCAGTATATATTTGGAATGAAACATAGGGATATTATTGTGTTTTGTTGCTCAGGTCCGAGGATGGCTGCGTTGTATTGTGCGTATTAAAAGAGAAGAGGATGCTGCTTTTTACTTTGCACTGGCTTACTTAGCATTTTTAGCATTTGTAGAACACTCAAGAGAAGAGGGTAATGCACAGAAATCGAACTTAAACTGTATTATTGAAATTTTATATACTTTACCTTTTCAAAAGGCGGCTATTTTGTGATTTTAGCAGGCTGCGTTTTAATTGCAGGCTGTGATTTATCACACTCGTGCAAGTGTAGCTTATTTGTGTCTGTTGCTGCCATTAGGGGGGAAAGAGAAGAGGATTGTGCATTATTTTATTTTATTAATCGAAATGAAACTGGCTTATTTTCGTAGTACTTACCTTTTCAAAAGACCGCGGTTTTATTTTTATAATTGCGTTTTATTACAGTCTGTCTGGTGCCCAGATAAGGGGGAAAAGAGAAGAGGATTGTTTGTATTATTGAGGATTGAAGAGGACTGCATTTTATTTCCATGGGAGGTCTGAAATTACAGGAGGCATCTTCCATTTTGTTTTTTTGAATCCTCAAAATAAAAATGACATTTAAAAAAAATCTGTTTTCTTTATTATATTTCTATAATTTCATCAATGCAACGAAACATGACACATCAATAATGGAAGTTAAACTTAAAACACCATCGTACAGCAGAGTAGTCACGTGGTGCGTCATTCTCTCCAGGATGTGTTGCAGGAAAAATAAACATTTAATCATGAATGCTCATTATGTCATTTGGATAATATAGACACTTACAGAATGTGTTGTCTTTATTATAAGGCTTATATAAGGCTTTTAATTTTTTGCGGTGCCAGACAGATTTATTTATTTATTTTTGGTTGAATATGGCTCTTTCAACATTTTGGGTTCCGACCCCTGGTATAGCCAAATAATCATGTTAATCATTTTTAATTCATTCCAAAATGACATTAAAGAATGGGGCACAAAACAACCTACAAAGACAATTGAAGAGCTGTGAATGAACACTCCATAGGTTTTTAAAATACATATTAAGGAAAAAATATAGCACAGCAAAGAGCCATTTGTAATTGATAAAATTCATGAAATTAGCATTGGAAGCGAAAGGAAATATATGAGCCATGTATGCCGACTGGGGTACGTCACAATTCAAACACGCCAGCAGCGGTGTGTGTGTACTGTGAGTTGATCACTTTACATTACATTTGCACATTCAAAATCACAGAAAAATATATAAATCATGCCCTGCGACTGACTGGCGACCAGTTCAGGGTGTAGTCCGCCTTTCGCCCGAAGTCAGCTGGGATAGGCTCCGGCACCCCGTGACCCTAACCAGGATAAGCGGTGTTGAAAATGGATGGATGGATGGAAATATATAAATCATATGATCGTAGGGATTAAAAAGAATACTGAAGCCTTAGAAAAACAAAGAAATATGAGTGGTCTACTGTGCAAGCGCTAGATCGGAACGAGGGTAAAAGTGATGAACAATCACTTAAAAGTGTCCTTTTAATTGTTATTTAGGACAGTCAACCAATTAGCAAGTTCCTGGGTTGAGTTATTATTGCCAAAGATGATATTATTGTTTTTATAAACTGTAGACTGTAGTTTCAATATGTTGTGCATTTTGGGTAAAAGGTGTATGTGATGTATTTTTGATAGCTGATCCTGCATTATTTGTACGTACGTACGTCTGAGGATGTTCTAAATTTGTTCACAGAGTACAAACAAAAACAAGTATGAATTTATTGCTAAATCACAGGTTTGTGCGTCAAATGTGCGTACGCACGATTTAAGCACAAATCTGTGCGTATGCACAGTTAGTAAATGAGGCCCAGTGTGAGTGAGTCAGTAAATGTGTAATGTGTGTGAGTGAGCGTGTGTGGTTGGTGAGTGTGTCTATATATGTATTTGTGAGTGAGTGAGTAACTTTGTGTGTTTGTGGGAGTGCGTATGCGGGTGCGTGTGTGTGTGCGGTTTCACAACAGACTATCCTTCTTAAGCGTCTAGTCACCACAGGGAAGGATTAGGTGGATTAAACCATACCAGGCATTTCTTTGCAGTCACGTGGCCTATAAGCATTCTGGGAAAATTGAGACAGGCCAGGAGGCGCGCCCAAATTAGACAGGGTGCCAGGCCCGAAATTTCGCAAAGTTCACACAGTGCAGAAAGTCCAGATACTTTGAATGTCCATTCTTCTTCCTGTTTAATTCCTCCTGGGATGGGTGTTTGCTGTGTTTGATTTCGTCATCATGCATCCCTACAGGCCTCGTACTTGTGTGTGTGTGTGTGTGTGTGTGTGTGTATTGTTGGCTGTCTCTCTCTCTCTCACACACACAAGCACACAAACACACAAAACTGGATTCGCTTATTTGGATTCAACCCAGGTGCTCTTGTAGCAGGTGACCTGTGTTGTTCCAATCTTGTCAAGGAAAAATGTCTGTGTGATGCAGTACAGTTGCATACCAGTGCCAACTACAAGAACATTAATAAACAAAATTGTAAAATGCTTGCATTGTAAATGAAGAATAGATACATTTGTAAAATGCCTGCATTGTAAATGAGGAATACTGAAAAATGTGGTAATTGAGGGAATGTTTAAAATACTTCCAAGGATGTCTGATTGAAGTGAAAATTTTGAAGTTGGAATTTTTGAATGTGTGGAGAAATGTGGAAGGAGTAGGGGAAAAATGGCTCTTAATTTTGGGATTTTGCTGTAGAAAAAAATTATGAACAAAATGGGAATTTTGGGAATGTTTCAAAGGTGTCCTGAGATGAGCAGTTTAAGGTTGGAATGGTTTGACTCAAGATTCCATTTCCACAATTTCAATGGAATTTTTTTTCATGGAAAATGTGAGAAAAGTTGGACATTAGGGAATGTGAAAAAAAGCTGAATATCTTTAAGTAAAAACAATTTTATTTGAAAAATTGGTGTAGTGATGATACAAATTTCACCATTCAGCTCTTGTTTTGGATTAGCTTTAGTGGTAAACAGGTTACTAATGTTCATTTTTAATAACAATACTATAGAAACGGAGGAGATCCTCCTGGGATGATGTGGACCAACCGTGACGATAATGCAACATCGTCACGGTTGACTGACGATGCTTGTTAGACTGCAAGCATCGTCAGTCAACGATTTTATTGATTTAGAATAAAAACATAGAAATATGTTCCTGACTGCTTGACTTTTTCCCCTTTGAAATAACATGAAATGAAGATGTCAGTTTTGGAACGAGACTAAAGAAAGTGGATGGATTGATCTTCTGGCTGGGTCACAGGTCGGCTTGCCCTCAGGCTCAGATGTTGCTGGTATTAATACACCAGAAAGGTGAATAAGTTGGAATACTATATACATGCTCTGATTTTTGGGTGAACCAGTATTTTCCCCCAAAACGCAAGCCAAGTAATTGGCACCGTCAGGTGACATCTTGGTGCTGTGGTGTGTTGAGGAGCTTCATTTACACCAAATACAGTGGTGCCTTGAGATACGAATTTAATTTGTTCCATGACTATATAGAAAAGCCTCATACAGTATATCCAAACATATTTCCCCATTAAAATGAATGGAAATGCCATTTATCCGTTCCGTCCCAGTCCCCCAAAACGCACCACCAACTGGCTTCATTTGCGTGGCTGCACCTTTAAATGTGCTGTGTGTGCATGTCTCTCTCTCTCTCTCTCTCTCTCACTCTCTCTCTCTCTCTCTATTTCTCTCTCTCTCCTGTCTGTCTGTCTGTCTGTCTCTCTCTGTCATGTCTTCTGGGGAGCAAATGAGGACGTGTGTGTCTCCGTGTGAGTGTGTTCGTGTGCTTGCTGGCTCTTAAGCTCATCACACGCTCCAGCCAGCCAGGCAGCCAGCTATTGATTATGTAGCACTTGCTTGGTTGTGGCTCTGCACTGGTCTGCACTTGTCATCAGCACACACGGCAGGGAGGCAGGGATGACAAAGCCAAGTCATGAACATCCATCCATCCATCCATTTTCTGAGCCGCTTCTCCTCACTAGGGTCGCAGGCGTGCTGGAGCCTATCCCAGCTGTCATCGGGCAGGAGGCGGGGTACACCCTGAACTGGTTGCCAGCCAATCGCAGGGCACATAGAAACAAACAACCATTCGCACTCGCAGTCATGCCAACGGGCAATTTAGAGTCTCCAATTAATGCATGTTTTTGGGATGTGGGAGGAAACCGGAGTGCCCGGAGAAACCCCACGCAGGCACGGGGAGAACATGCAAACTCCACACAGGCGGGGCCGGGGATTGAACCCAGGTCCTCAGAACTGTGAGGCTGACGCTCTAACCAGTCGGCCGGCAAGTCATGAACAGTTAATGTATATGTAAAATATTGTTATTTTTATAATAAAATCACGTTTATATCTTAATTTGTGTTGTTTATAATTAATTTAATTACAATTAAACAGCTACTTATTTTTACAACTAAAAAATGTTAAATACAGATTTAAAATCATTTAGTTTACCGTAATTTCTCGTGTATAGTGTGCACCCATGTATAAAATACACCACCAAAGTTGACCTCAAAATTCTGGAAAACCGTTCTACCTATGTATAATGCATTTTTACAATGCTTTTCTGGATTATTTTTTTTGCTTCTACCCATATGATCAAATCATGAAGTATTATATGTATTTTGTTAGTTTTTTTTCAAAGAATTATTCTGAAGTTAAACACTTTATTTGAACATGTAATCCTTTTTTTAATTTACTTGCTCTTGTTTTGAAATTCACAGCCCTACTTTTATTTAATAAATTTGAAAAGACACAGTTGTGCTCATATGTTTGAATACCCAGGCAGAATTTGTAAGATGGGTACAATTCTTTAAAGAAAACATGAAGGACCAGGCGAAACACATTTAAATTTATTTTAATGGGATTAAAATTAAATGTTCAAGCATTTCAGAAAAGCATTATCATTAAACAAAACATAACCATAAAGAAATGAATGATGGTTGTTGTTCAGTAATCAGTCATATTTAAAAAAAAAAAAAATAAATAAATATTTCACAAATTCTGCCAGGGTATGTAAACGTATGAGCACAACTGTACATATATGCAGTCATACGTACCCATGTCATATTGGAATGAAAGTGCAGGCGACATTTTTTTTATAACCACTAGGTGGCGTTGGCATTTTGGAATGAAAGTGTAGAGCTTTTTCATAACCACTAGATGGCGGCATACATTTATAAAATGTGAAAGTTTTTTTCCATTTGCCCCTATACCTATGTATAATGCGCACTATTGACTTTTGAAAAAAAATAATTTGGGGGGGGGGGATTGAGCATTATACACGAGAAATTACGGTAATAATAAGATGATGCATTCTCGTTTTTAAAATTGCACTATTTTGTTAGAATTACCTGATTAAATAGGTTAATAAAAACGCATGTGTAACAGTTAATTACAATAATAATATATATATCTTTTAATTTAATTTGTGTTGATTTAAACATTTTGTCTTTCCTTTTCATGGAGACACTATTGTTTTGTATTGCTTGAAAAAGTTGAATAAAAAGATTGGTAAAAAAAAAAATTGTGTTCTTGATGATTAATTTAATTATAGTTAAATAACTAATTATTTTAAGAACAACAGTTGTTCAATTCATCCATCCGTCCATTTTCTACACTGCTTATCCTCACTAGGGTCGTGGGTATACTGGAGCCTATCCCAGCTAACTGCGGGCTAACTGCGGTACACCCTGAACTGGTTGCCAGCCAGCCAGTGTGAATGATTGTTTGTTTATATGTGCCCTGTGCACATATAAACAAACAATCATTCACACTCACATTCAAACCTAAGGGCAATTTTAGAGTATTCAATTAACCTACCATGCATGTTTTTGGGATGTGGGAGGAAACCGGAGTACCCGGAGAAAACCCACGCAGGCATGGGGAGAACATGCAAACGCCACACAAGCAAGGCCGGATTTGAACTCGGTCCTCAGAATTGTGATGCGGATGTGCTAACCAGTTGTCCAACATGCCGCCCTGTAAAATGCATTTAGTTTGACAATAGAACAATAACATTGTTTCTAACATGATTTAATAACAATTAACCAATTACTGAATACAATTTAATACATTTTATTATTTATTTATTAATGTATTTAATAACAAAAATACTTCATATTTTAATTGTTGTTATTATTTATTATTTTAATTATAATTAGCTAACAAATTATTTGATAAAAATAAAGGTTATAATATTTCTATGTTTTTATTCTAAATCAATTAACTAATCCTCATTAGGGTTGTGGGTGGGCCGAACCTATGCCAGCTGACTTCGTGCAAGAGGCGGGGTACACCCTTGACTGGTCGCCTGCCATTTTCAGGGCACATATACGTTAGACCAACAAGCATTCACGCCCATGAATAATTGAGTCTTTAATGAAGCCAAGCAGCATTTTTATGGAATGTTAGAGGAAACCAGAGTACCTGGAGAAAACCCACGCTTGCACTGGAAGAACATGCAAAACTCCACACAGGAGGGCCGAAGCCGAGATTCAACCCAGAACCTCAGAACTGTGAAACAGGTGTGCTAACCACTCATTCACCAAACGGTGCCTGTGGAAAAAGTGTTTCGAAAAACAGTTGTTGCCGCAACTTTTAGTTAACCTAGCAGGGGAGTGAATGATCAATCTTAGGAGGAAGAAAGAAAGTTTGTGAGCCGTGACGGAGGGCACTTCCCTCCCACCAGACATAACCTTGCACATGAAACCAAACGAAATTCTTCTCGTACCTGGGCTTTCACTGGGGACTTACCTGGCTTAATACCACTACTAGTACCATCTTTCCTGACGCTCGCGTACAGTGCAGACGCTATTATGCTTGCTTTGCTTGCTGAGCCTCTGTTTCCATTTTTCTTGCTGATAAGCTTGTTTTTCTTCTAAAGGAATTAGAAGCAGCAATTCCTGGATATTTTTAAACCTGTGGGACTGTACTTTTTTGTAGATACAGTCAGTTGTTGCCATATTCCAATATTTTCTGATACCCCTCACCATTGCATGAGCGTGGCCTGCTAATTAGCAAGAAGACCAGCAATCAAGATTCCTCCCTTTTCCACAGAAGACTATCACAAACTGCTACAGAAGATGGCGGTCCTGGAAACAAAAATTCACCATCTTCCACCATCCACACCATCAAGTGTGTGTGGATGTAAATGGACAGTCGGGGAATGAAACCACTTTAACAATGTCTCAAAATGGTGAGCAGAAACATGCAACAGGCAGCCACTTAGTTCCACAAAGAGGACAGCAGTTCTCCCTGGAATTTACTGGGAGCAAAGCCTGAACATATGGGACAACATCAAAAAGGGAGGACAGAACACCATCAGATTACAGAGGAATCCGTCTGGCCTGTGTTGTGTGCTTCTTCAACCCCAAGAGAGCGGCCGTGCACAGTCGCTACAGTGAAGGGCAAAAAAAAGAGGATCAAAGTCAAAGCAAAACACTGACATCGGACTTGCAAATAGATTTGAGCAACTTTTACAAGACCCTGGCCAAGAATGTTCATCCCCACCACCACTGAAAGGTATGAAACTAAATCATACAAGAAAAAAATGGCACCCCAAACGTTAATAGTTGGTGATGGAGCTGTCAAGAATGTGCAGCGTTTTTGCAGCGAGAACACCAAAGTACTGTATTTCACCAATGATATGGTGTCTAATATCTCTAAAAAAAATTCTGGAGATCACTAATGAGCACCCAGGTTTTCATAAGTGGACCTCTCCCAATGGTACAATTTCGAGATGAACGTTTCAGTAGGCTCAGTCAATTAAATAAGTGGCTCATACAAGTGTGTACTGCGCGATCCGTGAGCTTCATTGACAATTTCTGCATTTTTTTGGAGTGCAAACATCTTTACAAGGCAAACTGTTTCTGTCTCAATAAACAAGGGGTTAAGTTATTGGCTGCCAACGTTTTTTACTGTGTATGTCATTCAGCTGCATGAAAGGAAAACATTGGATTTGTTGATGTGGCTGAAGGACAAAAAGCGCAGAAAGAGTCTCCAGTGGCACCTAAACAATCGGAGGAATAAGAGATAAGACGACACGAGGCGCAGATGGCGTCACCAGCGTCACCCAAACAATTGGAGGAACGAATGAGGAATGAGATGAGGCAACACTTGGAATCTCCCACGCCCCTCCCCGCCCCATTAAAGGAAAGCCCAACAGCTCATGATCATCTAGCCTATATGTTCTACTAGATATGACGGACAGGATGAAGACTATTGTCAATGTTGGAATCCAACGCACACCACGCCAAGGTCTTCCTCCCATCCCCCTTCGTCTGAAACCAACGTCCACTAAGATGTGAAGGGCCCCTCCTCCCCCCATGAATAATCTTATCGCCATATCTGACTGATATGTGAGTGGTCGTGGCTGCAAAACAGATACAAACAACATTCTTCCCCAGAATAAGTCAGACACCTATGGAGATTAGGCTTTACATGATCAGGATTTTTGGGGCCGATCACCGATCAGCGAGTTTAAAAAAACGATAACCGATCACCGATCCGATCACATGATGGAGGAATGTGTCTATTTAAATGACCTGTTCATTTACTGTATATACTTGTGTACTTAATTGCTCAAAAAATTATATTCACAATAAATAATGTATCTTTGTTCCTCTATTTATGCCAGTGAGGCATAGTGACAGACAGAACAAATGAATGGTCTTCTATTAGATGGTAGGAAGTACATACAGTAATTAATGTGTCCACTTTTTGTGACATTTTTGTTTGTTGGTGTCCCGTGAGATTTTTCAATTGTAAAATATGTTCCTTGGCTCCATAAAGGTTGGAAATCACTGCTCTAGTCAGGTCATGTATTCTAATCAGTCAGGTCAAACCAACATTACAACATGACAGAAATAATGGGTGCTAACTTACTAGAATTAAATTAGTTTATTTTTAATTAAATTACTTCACCCACACCGAAACTTTAGAGCATGATTCGACAGAACGGCGTCATGTTTACGTACAACCGTTCGTGCTACCACTAGCTTGCTAGGCTACATAACATTTTGTTGCCTGCTTGCGAGCCGTATCGTATTCAAAGTACGGGAACATACCTCAAGCAAGCCTTAAACGAACGTCCTCTCCTGATTACCAGTGACCACAACACACGTATTTCCCCATTTTGTTCTATCAAACACATGGCGCGATATATTATTGTTGTTGTCGCCGCCATGGTAACGAGTGTATCCGGTCACGTTTGGGTTGACACAATGAAGCCCAGTGATCGGAAAAAATGGGATGCGGTGGTATATAAGATTTTATTGCAGTAGTATGACATAGTGCAATCTTGAAAGAGCAAATTTGTCTTGTAGTCTGATCCGGGGCATTGCATGTTGTCTGTCTCAGATGTGGTTTCTGTTCCACACTGCCGACAGGTTTTTTTTTTTTTTTTTTTTAAATAACTTTATTGGCCGTCAGATATTTACAGGACTACGCCAAAAGACACGCGACAAGGCTGAAAAATAAACTAGCTTTTGGATTCAAATATACTGTGCACGATGGCGACGCAGATTAAATGTCTTTTGCGGAGCCGATCAATGACGTCATTAATCGGATCGGTGAATTATGACATTAAAGCCGATCAGCATAAAATGCTAATTATCGGCCGATACCGATAAGGCCGATAAAATCGGTGTAAAGTCTAATGGAGATCAGGCATTTTTCATCCCTGTAATTACAAGGGACAGAAAGTTAGTTAGAGAAGGGAGAGTAGAAGAGGCAAGTGTGGTGGACCAGGAAGTGGCAATGATTAGTAAGGGGGAAGTTAGAAAGGCATTAAAGAGAATGAAAAATGGAAAGGCAGTTGGTCCTGATGACATTCCTGTGGAGGTATGGAAGCATCTAGGAGAGGTGGCTGTGGAGTTTTTGACCAGCTTGTTCAATAGAATTCTAGTGCGTGAGAAGATGCCTGAGGAATGGAGGAAAAGTGTACTGGTGCCCATTTTTAAGAGCAAAGGTGATGTGCAGAGCTGTGGCAACTATAGAGGAATTAAGTTGATGAGCCACACAATGAAGTTATGGGAAAGAGTAGTGGAGGCTAGACTCAGGACAGAAGTGAGTATTTGCGAGCAACAGTATGGTTTCATGCCTAGAAAGAGTACCACAGATGCATTATTTGCCTTGAGGATGTTGATGGAAAAGTACAGAGAAGGTCAGAAGGAGCTACATTGTGTCTTTGTAGATCTAGAGAAAGCCTATGACAGAGTACCCAGAGAGGAACTGTGGTACTGCATGCGGAAGTCTGGAGTGGCAGAGAAGTATGTTAGAATAATACAGGACATGTACGAGGGCAGCAGAACAGCGGTGAGGTGTGCTGTCGGTGTGACAGAAGAATTTAAGGTGGACGTGGGACTGCATCAGGGATCAGCCCTGAGCCCCTTCCTTTTTGCAGTGGTGATGGATAGGCTGACAGATGAGGTTAGACTGGAATCCCCGTGGACCATGATGTTTGCAGATGACATTGTGATCTGCAGTGAAAGCAGGGAGCAGCTGGAGGAACAGTTAGAAAGATGGAGGCATGCACTGGAAAGAAGAGGAATGAAGATTAGCCGAAGTAAAACAGAATATATGTGCATGAATGAGAGGGGTGGTGGGGGAAGAATGAGGCTACAGGGAGAAGAGATGGCAAGGGTAGAGGACTTTAAATACTTGGGGTCAACCGTCCAGAGCAATGGTGAGTGTGGTCAGGAAGTGAAGAAACGGGTCCAAGCAGGTTGGAACGGGTGGAGGAAGGTGTCAGGTGTGCTATGTGACAGAAGAGTCTCTGCTAGGATGAAGGGCAAAGTTTATAAAACAGTGGTGAGGCCAGCCATGATGTACGGATTAGAGACAGTGGCACTGAAGAGAAAACAGGAAGCAGAGCTGGAGGTGGCGGAAATGAAGATGTTGAGGTTCGCTCTCGGAGTGACCAGGTTGGATAAAATTAGAAATGAGCTCATCAGAGGGACAGCCAAGGTTCGATGTTTTGGAGACAAAGTTAGAGAGAGCAGACTTCAATGGTTTGGACACGTCCAGAGGAGAGAGAGTGAGTATATTGGTAGAAGGATGATGAGGATGGAGCTGCCAGGCAAGAGAGCTAGAGGAAGACCAAAGAGAAGGTTGATGGATGTCGTGAGGGAAGACATGATGGCAGTTGGTGTTCGAGAGGAGGATGCAGGAGATAGGCTCTCATGGAAAAGGATGACACGCTGTGGCGACCCCTAACGGGACAAGCCGAAAGGAAAAGAAGAAGAATTACAAGGGACAGAAAGTTGGTCAAAGAAATATGGCACACAAAAGAAGTAGAACTACAAGCTTAGTGAGGATAAAATCTAAACCTATCAAAACATTGTCTCCAGTTATCTCTGCGAGACTAGCTCTATTCAATATCAGGTCTCTGGGTAATAAATCAATGTTAAGTAATGACATCATTACAACCTATGACTTTTTAATACTACGTGAAACGTAGTTAACAAAAAGTAGCTGTAATACCAATTTAAATTAGGCAACACCAGCAAATTTTCATTTTATGAACAAGTGTAGAATAGGAAAAAAAGGCGGTGGTATTGCTGCTATTTCTAAGTCATTATTTTAGTGTAAAGAAATTATACTGGGTGATTTTAGCTCTTTTGAATAACTCTGTTTTTTAGAAAAAGGAGATCCAAATGTTATATAAGATAAAGGTTTAATAATTTATAGACCTCCAAGATACAATGGACAATTTATGGATGGTTTTTCAGAACTGCTGTCAGTTATTTGTACTGACTACAACTATTTTGTCATCGCGGGAGACTTTAACATTTATGTTGACAATAACATGGAAAAATATTCTAAAGAACTCTCTGCTTTACTGAACACGTTTGACCTCTCTCAACATATTAAGAGTCCAACTCACACTCAAGGTCACATCTTGGACCTGGTCATCTAACGGGGTGAGTTCTAGCCTAGAAAGTCCCACAATTGTCCTGCAAGCCAGCCTGTGTGAAGTTATCACTGAAAACACAATATGTGTACAGCGGGCACTGGGAAGCATTTTTAAGCGATAAAAACTGCAAATGTGTGTAAAAGACCAACCAAAGGCATGGGTTTCAAACCACTGCCTGTAACTAGTGTAACGGGGCGAGTTCTAGCCTACAAACCCCCAGAATTGGCTTGAAAGCCAGCCTGCGTGAAGTTATCACTGAAAACAAAAAATGTTTACAGCAGGCGCTGGGAAGCATTTTTCAGCAATAAAAACTGAAAATGTGTGTAAAAGCCCAACCAAAGGCATGGGATTCAAACCACCTATAACTAATGTACAGGGGCGAGTTCTAGCCTAGAAAGTCCCAGAATTTGCTTGGAAGCGAGCCTGTGTGAAGTCATCACTGAAACCACAAAATGTGTACTGAGGCGATGGAAAGCATTTTTAAGGATATGGTTATTTCTGACCATTTTTGTGTGTTCTTTGAATTACAGATTCTCCCAAAGGTTCAGACAAGCTCTATGTCTATTAAAAAAAGGTACATAAATGAGAAAACTGGCACTAAGTTTATGAAGACCATAGCTGTGTCACAAACTGTGAATGCTGAGACGGTTAATGGACTTTTGGATAAATTCACCTGGGAAAATCTCAAATGTCATGAATGCTGTCGCTCCTATTAAAACTAAGACAATATTGAGGTGACCTAGAACACAATGGAGGAGCACAATGGTGGTAAAGACCTCTAAATCAAAGTGTAGGAAAGCAGAACGTAAGTGGAGAAAAACTTAACTCCAAATTGACTATGACCTCTACAGACAAAGTCTTTGTAACTTTAACCAAGAGTTAAGGCTTCTTTATACTCGCACGGACGGCAACCTCCAAGTCGGGGGTGTCGCTACGGCTGGTATTGGCTAGGACGCCACAGGATGGAGTTTCCTCTGCATTTGGGCGTTTTTACTTTCCTTTCCGAAACAAGGAACAAAGCAACAACAATGGCGACCGTGAAACAAATGGACCTAGATGACCAGATGATATGTTTAATTATGCTGCAAAATCGATCGAGAAGGCGGCGGCATAGGTGCCATGTCGAACCGGGAGGAACGCTGATTACATCATCACAGCATGTGACTAAAACGGACCAATCACGAGAGATGATCTTCGCGGCATTCTATGTACGCGCAGCAACAATTTTTGCCGTGTGCGGGTCGAGTGGCCCGGAGGGGCCGCACGGGGCAATTCGTCGGTCACGTGATGCAATGCGGGCGTTGTCGGCCGCACGAGCGCGGGAGTATAAAGAGGCCTTTAGTCAGGGCCTTCCCATGGGCTCACCACCTGTGGGAGGGGCCATAGGGGTCGGGTGCAGTATGAGCTGGTCGGTGGCCGAAGGCAGGGACCTTGGCGATCTGATCCCCGGCTACAGAAGCTGGCTATAGGGACGTGGAACGTTACCTCTCTGGCAGAGAAGGAGCCCGAGCTGGTGTGTGAGGTTGAGAAGTTTCGACTTGATATAGTCAATCTGGTTTGAATCTGTTCCACTCTGAAGTTGTCCACGGTGAGAGGCGCCTAGCAGATGTGGGTATACCTATTTCCCCCCTGGCTCGCCGCCTGCACATTGGGGGTCTCCCCGGTGGACGAGAGGGTAGTCTCCCTTCGCCTTCGAGTGGGGGGATAGGTCCTGACTGTTGTTTGTGCCTATGCACCAAACAGCAGTTCAGAGTACCCACCCTTTTTGGTGTCCTTGGAGGGTGTATTGGAGAGCGCTCACGCTGGGGACTCCATCGTTCTGCTGAGGGACTTCAATGTTCACGTAGGCAATGACGGTGACACCTGGAAGGGCATGGTTGAGAGAAACGGCCCCTCTGATTAGAACCCGAGGGGTGTTCTGTTATTGAACTTCTGTGTTCATCGCGGATTGTCCGTAACGAACACCATGTTCAAGCATAAGGCTGTCCACGTGCATTTGGCACCAGTATACCCTAAGCCACAGTTCGATGATCGACTTTGTGGTCGTGTCATCGGACTTTCAGCCGCATGTCTTGGACACTCGGGAGAAGAGAGGGGCGTAGCTGTCAACTGATCACACCTGGTGGTGTGTTGGCTCCGATGCTGAGGGAAGATGTCAGTCCGACCTAGCAGGCCCAAACGTATTGTGAGAGTCTGCTGGGAACATCTGGCAGAATGGGGAGTTTCAACTCCCACCTCCGACAGAATTTCACCCACGTTCAGGGGCGGGCGGGTAACATTGACTCTGAGTGGACCATGTTCCGAGCTTCCATTGCTGAGGCGGCCGACCGGAGCTGTGGCCGTAAGGTGGTCGGTTCCTGTCGTGGCGGCAACCCCCGAACCTGTTGGTGGACACCAGCGATGAGGGATGCTGTTAAGCTGAAGAAGGAGTCCTATTAGGCTTTTTTGGCCTCTGGAACTCCTGAGGCAGCTGATGGGTACCGGCTGGCCAAGCAGAATGCAGCTGTGGTGAGTTCGGTGAGGCTATGGGGAAAGACTTCCTGACAGCTTCGAAGAAATTCTGGTCTACCATCCGGTGTATCAGGAGGGGGAAGCAGTGCACCATCAACACTTGGTATAATGGGGATGGGGCGCTGCTGACCTTGACTCGAGACGTTGTGAGTAGGTAGGTAGGGTGTTTTCCAACTAAAGGGGATCACACTCCTCAGCCTCCTTGGTAAGGTCTATTCAGGGGTGCTGGAGAGGAGGGTCCGTTGGGAAGTCAAATCTCAGTCGAATTGTCATTGTCTAAAACATAAATAACTGGATGAGCCAAAACTTTCTATAGTTAAACCACAAGAAAACTGAGATAATTGTTTTTGGCAATAAAGAAAAGAGGATTGCTATTAGTAAATACCTGGAGTCACTCTCTTTAAAAACCAAAGACCAAGTCCGAAACTTTGGTGTACTGATGGATTCCAACATATCAAATAAAATCAATTACTAAAACTGCTTTCTACCAGCTGAAGAACATATGCAGAGTGAAGGCTTGCATGTGCCAAGCAGACCAGGAGAAGTTCATCAGGTAGACTTGACTATTGTAATGGTCTTCTGACTGGACTCCCCCAAAATAGCCTTAAACAGCTGCAGCACATTAAGAATGCTGCCGCTCGGGTTCTGACCAGAACACAGAGGTAAGAACATATTTCCCCAATTCTAAAGTCTCTACACTGGAACCCAGTCAGCTTTATAATATATTTTAAAGTTCTGCTACTGGTCTATAAAACACTAAACGGTTTAGTTCCTGAATACATGAAAGAAATTCTAATGGAATATAAACCCAGTAGGGCTCTGAGATCTACAGACGCAGGTCAATAGTGGAGCACAGAGTCCAAAGCAAACATGGTGAAGTAGCATTTAGCTGTTATGCTGTACACAAATGTAATAAGTTGCAGAAGTGACGTCAGCCCCAAGTGTGAATGTTTTTAAGTTCAGGTTAAAAACTCTTCTTTTTTATCATGCTTTTTAGAGCATTTCTACTTTTAAATGATATTTCTTGCACTGTCCACTGTTTTAATTCTTAATTTTCTGTTTGTTTTAAATGTTTATACACTTTTTTCTTTGTTTTTAAATGCTTTTAATCATGTAACGCACATTGATTTTCCTTGTGTATGAAGTGCGCATATAAATAAATTTGCTTTGCTACTATAATGTCGCAATAATAGAAACCGTCAAATAATAGAAACTGTCAATACTATACTAAAATGCAATACAACAGCACATAACTGTGCCATGTACATCATCTGGAGCAGTTCAGAATCAATATGTATCTAATAATATTACAAAAACATAAAGAAACGTAAGTACTCACCAAAGATGTCAAATGTATTAATGTGCGCAGACAGCTTCAGATGTGTTTTGCTAGTTGAACAGGTTTGCTCTGACCAACCAGAAGACGGAAAAATGCTGACGAGAGGTGCAATGATTAATCGACTGTTCGACAACTAATCGATTATCAAATTAAACGATAACTGTTTCAATAATCAATTAATAATTTAGAGACCTTGTTTAACTTAAAATTGTCCAAATCCTTGCAATTTCAGCCTCTCAACAGTAAATATTCTCAGATTCTTCCATGAAAGCAGACTGATTATCTTTGTTTTGAAACAAAACGATGTTGCCTATTTTCTGTCATGTTACGGATCAAACCACTAACTGAATCATAATCAATTGTTTGTGCATTTTCCGCACTGTCAATTTGGAATAATGTACTGTTTGTAATAAAGAGAGGAATTCTTTTTTTCATATTTTTAATCCAATTCATCGATTAATCGAAAAATATTTTTTGATCGATTATTGAAATAATCATTATTTGCAACCCTAATGCTGACGTTAGTATGTGGCAAATTTGAAATGTGACTGGTTGAAGAAAATGTCCCATTGTTAAGATACTGTCGTTGAAATTACCTGGGCAATTTAGATGAACATGACAGCACTTAGACTAGAGATTGAAATCTAATTGGACAAAAAAATCGACCTCCACATGTACTGGAAGCAGTGCAGCCAAGAGAAACAGCACCAAATGAAGAGAATAGACTGCTGGGAATAAATTAATACAAGATCGTGTCACAAATATAGAATCTAGGTTTTAATTGGATTTCAGTGCTTCTGATAGACTCCCATTTAACCTTCAATTTGGTTAATTGGCCTACTTTTTTATCCCCTAGGCGCTGGCAGCCAACGCGGGCACCGGGTTTGCCGTGGCAGAGCCGCAGGTGGCCATGTTCTGCGGAAAGCTCAACATGCACGTCAACATCCAGACGGGCCGCTGGGAGCCCGACCCGTCGGGAACCAAGAGCTGCATAGGCACCAAGGAGGGTGTGTGGCATTACTGCCAGGAGGTGAGTCACATTGCAAAAGCTAAAAACTAACCAAGTGGAAATATCGCAAGTCTAGGCAAAATATGGAGGAGCATATGTAAAAAAACATTTTTGTTTTTAAATCTACAAAATTCTGTTATTTAAACGTCCCATATTTAGGCTTTTTACACCTCCATAAAGTAACTCTCTAACATTGACTTAGTATAAAAGTGTCAATTTCATTTAAAAAAAAAAAAAAACACCTTGGTTTTGTAATACGAGTGTCCAGAAAAGGTTTTGTATCCGCTTTTCCCATATTTGGCTTTCCATTTGGCTTTCCTCTGATTGGATGCCTCCATGCTGATTGGTTGCCTCCATGCCGAAGACCCACTTGTGAGAGCACACGTGTTTGTTTTGTTGACAGTGCTGGCTCAGGAGCTGAGAGGTAGGCGGAGGTCTTCGCTAGTGACGTAGATAAGCTTGATAAATTCGAATTACCTGATTTCAGGCCTCTCAGCAGAAAAACGTCTGGAGCTCCGCAATGCATGGGCGACTTTAATTCATATTTCACGTTTACTGAGGCACCATAGAGACAATATTAAATCCCAAATACTAGAAAAAGTTGGTATGGTAAAATATGGCACCTTTAATCATCTGCTTTTCCGCTGGAAATGATCCAGTTTTATATTTACGGCATTTAATCATCTATGTTCCGCTATCTATGCCAGCATCATGTAGTGACAGGCAAAACAATTAAATGCTCTTCCACTGGATAGCAGAAGGTACAATTAACCTTTTTATCCACCTGTTGCCATTCATACAACAGTATTATTATTATCATCATCACCATTTATCATGATTTCATTATATGTACTTTTTGTGTCATGTTCTTATATGCTACACTTTGCGAGCTAAACTTCATCTTAGATTGTAACATGATACGAATAAAGACAGATCAAGTTTTATACTGAAAAAAATGTCTTAATTTATGTGAAAAGTCATAATTTTACAAGAATGAACTCTTTTGTTTTTAGAAAAAAATAATGTCTTGGAGTGTTTCCCCTAGGTTGAGAATTTACTGGCGGTGGGCAGGGTGGTGCAGGGTGGCGCCGTGGTATTTGATAAGCGCATTCAAAATGTTCTAGTCAAACAAAGGTTTATGAACTATGCTTATTTATTGCACCTAAACAACAATATCATTTCCAGTTAGCTATTTACAAAATTTACAATTTCTGTCTGAGCAATTGATTTTCTTTGCTTTGAAAAAAACATCTCTTGGGCCTTTCTGTATACAAAGGATCCAAGGGTTCAATGTTGTGTTTTTTTTTTTGGAAGGGGATTATGGTTTCATCTTCATGGGTGGCTGTTAATATACTTCGGCGGGCCGCCCAAGTAAAACCAATGTAGGGGAAACCATGTGTTTTTGAGAAAAAAAAGTAAACTGATGAGGACAGGAATTTTTTTTTTTTTGATAAAAATAATTTTGTTTTACAAAGAAAAAGTTATAAGTATATTTTTCCAAATACTCTCTTTTGTATGAAAAAAAGTCAGACTCTTACAAGAATAGTAATATTATTTTCGGTCAGATTTTTTTTCATGAGAAAATATTAATAATCTTATAAGACTAAAGTCTGATTATTTAAAAACATAAAAATTCAGTTTTTTTCCTTTTATATTAAATGTCTTATTATGAGAGGAATATATATATATATATATATATATATATATATATATATTATTTTATTATTTTTCACAGTTTAACAAGAAAAATTCACATTTTAAACAAAAAAGTCAGAATATTTATTAGGAGAATATTTTCATGAGAAAATTGTTTTGGGGAAAAGTGTAATTTTAAAATAAATACAGTATTTTTGTCTTTAGTTTAAATATTTTAAAAGTTATATTTTCTTTTCGAAAAATGTCAAAATAATGTCATTTATTGCACTTAGCAGACACTTTTTAAATTCTAATTCAGATACTTTTCTAACAAGAATATGACTATCGAAAAGATTATTATAAAGATTATGACTTCTTTCTAGAAAATATCCAGCTTTGTCAAACAGACAGACTTTTCTCAAGAAAGAAATACTTTGTCATCATGACTTTTCCTCCAATATCAATGAATTTTATCACGAAAGTTATTACTTTATTCTTGCAGATTAATACTTTTAAAAATATAAAATGAAGAATTTTTATCTTGAAAATATACAACTTTTTACCTTAAAAAAGCAGATTTATTCAACAACTTTTAATCTTAAAAATATCCAACTTTTTACTTTTAAATGTGGTACTTTTTTCTCCTCTCCCTGTATCCGGAGAGCAGGACACTGGGATTAAAAGATCCCACTTGATACTCCACTGACAGTATCCCCCACCTCTCTCTCTGCTCATTGAATACCGCTCTGTTTTTTGTAGATGTACCCTGAGCTCCAGATCACCAACGTGGTGGAGGCCAACCAGCCGCTGCGCATTGATAACTGGTGCAAGAAGGAGAAGAAGGTGTGCAACGGGCACGCCCACATCGTGGTGCCTTACAAATGCCTTGGTAAGTGCTCGCTCATATACTGTAAGGTGTCCTTGTGACACTTGCTTTTGACACAAGGGGGTGGGAGAAGTAAGTACCAGTACCTTTAAATTTTTCTGTGGGTAAAAAAATCTTCCATGAATAAAGTTATACAATGGAACCTCAGTTCAACAGACCCCGATTTAATGGATATCGGAAGTAACGGACCGTCGAGACAGTACATTTGTCCAAAAATAGTTTCCAATTGTTGGAGACTCTAAATTGCCCGTAGGCATGACTGTGAGTGCGAATGGTTGTTAGTTTCTATGTGCCCTGCGATTGGCTGGCAACCAGTTCAGGGTGTACCCCGCCTCCTGCCCGATGACAGCTGGGATAGGCTCCAGCACGCCTGCGACCCTAGTGAGGAGAAGCGGCTCAGAAAATGGATGGATGGATAGTTTCCAATTGTCACTTTAACTGGCGTTGACAAAGTCTCTTAGTTCCCTAATTGGCCTCTAATTGTTTAGTGGCACTGTGGCGCAATATAGGCAGAGACTGGGACACACGTTTTTCTGGGTCACAGTTATACAATTGGACTCGAGCCAACCAACAAAGGTACCTCCCGTGAATGTGGCGATATTCCATAAAAGGCATTGCATTGACATTTGGTGGCCATGTTGAATGTGGCACATTTCCAGGCCATGCATTGACAATTTTAAAAAACATAAATGAATTGACGTGGCATTGACGTGGAGATCTATCTATTGTCGCATAGAGCTCTGTGCAAAGAGAGCGCACATGGCTGCGGTGTTAACTAAACGAAAGAGGAATACGACACACACGTCTCGAGTCTGGAACACTGTATTTTTGATACAGTAACATTTTTTTTTGTCAAGCTGGTCATCTATGGCAACCGATTTGGAAATAGGAAGCACATTAATTCCACGAGGCTCATTGAAAGTGACCCGCCTTGACCCTCCTATGAGTACGTCAAAAATGTCACCATCAAGCACACCAGCATTTTAAATTATAATGAAATGTAAACTTCTCAAACATTTTCAAGACTTTTACATTTATTTACAATACCTTTGTACTGTACTGGGTGTTTTAGGCCACAAAAAAACTATTTTGCGCTGTACAGTAATATGGGTGCATATGGTCATTAAAAAAAAGTGATTCCATATAATGGACAATCGGCTGTGGACGACTCCCCGCTAGGGTTGGGCATCGTTTGAATTTGAGTGATTCCGGTCGAGATTCCGGTTCCTTATTTCGATTCCGGTTCCAAACAATTCTGGATTCAGATTCTTTTAGGGGGCTGGGTCCAAAAGGTTTGCAAGGTTTAAATAAAGGATGTCCAAATTATGAACATCAATTTTCTTAGCAGCCCGCAGCATAGACTAAAATTAACATTTGACTCTGGGTTCTTTATAACCAGTATCAATATCAAACCTATGAACTATAAGCCAATGTGTATGGAACTAACCCAATTGACTTAATATTTATGAATTAATGTTTCAGCTAAAAGTTAAATATAGCATTGCTAAAATCGTTATTTGGGACTGTTTTATCACGTCAAATGATTTATATGTGCAAGTTTTAACTTGACTTCCTGTTCCTTTTATTTTGAATGGTACACACTGGAACTCAGCATTTTGGCACAAAAAGTAACTTCACACGGCACCGGTGGATTTGTTTTGTTTTTTTTTTTTTTAAATGGATGGAACCAAATGCGCGGCACGGTGGACGACTGGTTAGAGCGTCTGCCTCACAGTTCTGAGAACTGGGGTTCAATCCCCGGCCCCGCCTGTGTGGAGTTTGCATGTTCTCCCCGTGCCTGCGTGGGTTTTCTCCGGGCACTCCAGTTTCCTCCCACATCCCAAAAACATGCATGGTAGGTTAATTGAAGACTCTAAATTGCCCGTCGGTGTGAATGTGAGTGCGAATGGTTGTTAGTTTATGTGTGCCCTGCGATTGGCTGGCAACCAGTTCAGGATGTACCCCGCCTAATGCCCGATAATAGCTGGGATGGGCTCCAGCACTCCCGCAACCCTTGTGAGGATAAGCGGCTCAGAAAATGGATGGATGGATGGATGGATGGAACCAAATGCTATAAAACGTTGATTCCTTTCCTTACCCACCGATGAGGCACAGGTGTTTGTGATACTGTGAGACAACGTTTATGAATTTTGGCACAATTCATTGTGATGTAAAGCAGCTACAGTGAAGTTTTAGCTCAATGTTAAGCTTTTTTTTCTGTCATCGCCTCTTACGTTGGTTTAAAGACTAAAATAAACGCTAAAAACCATCAGTGCAAAAGTGCAAGCAACCATTTACCTTGTTAGCTATCGCAATGTTGGCATAGACATATTTTATTGTTTCACTCACCCAATTGACTGAGAGTTAACGTCATTGAAGCTGAGGCTTGGAGCACATCAGACGCTACACATCGTGAATGCCTCCTTTGCACAATATAATCTTATTCCAAGTGTTGCACTGAGGCGACTGGTCATTAATTTTAACAAAGTTAAGACACACTTTTATTCGCCGCCGTTGCGGACAAGCACGTCTTCGTGCGCGTTCTTCTTCGTTGGTTTTTGCCACTTCTTCTTCGGCATCGAAACTGGGATCCACAATTTTTAAATTTGAATGATTCCGGGAGAACCGGAACGTTAGTCCCAGTTCCAATCGGATCTCGATTCTCGATGCCCAACCCTATCCCCCGTGCCTATTAATCCGATAGATCGAGGTGCTGTACTTTTTTCAAGGTAAAACGTTGTACAAATTACGATAATAAAGATTTAAAAATTGAAGAAAAAAGTTGAAATACTACTACAGGGATCTTGTTTGATAAGCTAATCGCATTGGAGACGCACAAAAATGAGCAGAGACGCATATAAAGTAAGATCAATCTCCATTTTAGGACGCAGAGTTATGGTTTAGTACTCCGGCGTGTATTCCCTGAACTGGTCGGCAGCCAATCGCAGGGCACATATAAACAAACAACCATTCCCAGTCACATTCACACCTACGGGCAATTTAGAGTGTTCAGTTAACCTACCATGTTTATTAATTCTTCAAATAGTTGAATCCACCGATGCCGAACTACAAATATGCGGGGACCCACTGTACACAGATAAGAGATGAAGACGAACGTAGAGCCTGGTCGATATACAAGTACGAATACGGATATGGAGGTATATATCAGACTGGTAATGGTTTGGTATCGTGTCGAAGTATCGGATTACATTTCAGACGTAAAGTATCAGCACCAGTATCGGCAAGTCCCTAGTTGTTACGAGAATAAAGCAATTTTTCAGAATAAAAATATAATTTACAACAATAAAATCATGTTTTTAGAGTCATCTTGAAACCTTTAAAAGCCTTGGTAAGTGCTTGTCTCAAGTGTCCTTGCTGTGCTTTTTTTCATTATTTTTTTTCCCCCATCTCTGGCACAATATTAAACTTGGACTGAGAGAGATGACCGTTAGCCAGGAGCTGCAGACTGCTTCCGTCTGTCACGGTGAATACTTCCAGGACCGCTGCTATTATTTGATATTGCTTCGAAGGCTTGTTAAGCAATAAATCACAATCAGATTTTTTTTCCCCCTCCGGCTCAGACAGAGACCATAAATTCAAGATGACACACAGGGTCACCAAGCAGCATGTCTGCTGCATTATACTCCCTCTCGGCCCTGCTCCATTATTCTATTGTAGGGGTGTGCAACCTACGGCCCAGGGGCCATACAGTATGTAGCCCGCAAAGCATTTGATCCAGCCCACCAATTAATGTGAAATACAAAGCAAAGCTCAGAGCCATTGTAATTAAAAAATGCAAAAAAATTATTCACCTGGCAGGCAGGTGGTTAGTGGGTGTCGGTATCTGGTGTGACCTATGAAATAATCTTAGTTTTTTCAAGATAAAAATTTTGGGGGAAAAAAAGGTTTTTGGAGAAAAAAGTCATAACATTAGAAGAATAAAGTTTTTTTTTCACAAAAAGTCATAATACAATAAGAAAACTTTATTTTTGGGGGGGGGGTATATATATATTCTTTTAGAGGACATAGTCGTAATGTTGCGAAAATGAAGTCTGTTTTTTATTGAA
Organism: Phyllopteryx taeniolatus; assembly: GCF_024500385.1. Classification (NCBI taxonomy): domain Eukaryota; kingdom Metazoa; phylum Chordata; class Actinopteri; order Syngnathiformes; family Syngnathidae; genus Phyllopteryx; species Phyllopteryx taeniolatus. The sequence goes on along the minus strand of NC_084509.1, from coordinate 17,167,043 downwards.
AAAAAAGACAAAATTTATTAAGGAAAAATAATTCATATTTTTGCCAGAAATAAATCATATTACTAAAATAGTCATATTTTGAACAAAAAAAGACAAAAATGTAAGAAAGAAAACAGCCATATTTTTAAGAAAACAAATATAATAAAGTTTACAAAAATAGTATTTAAAAAAAAAACATTAGCAATGAAGTATTAATATTAACATCACATTTGTAGAGCATAAATTGTAATATTACAAAATAATTTTTAGAAAAAAAGTTGTAATATCAGAATAGACATTTGTCTGATAAAATGACTACATTAAACAACAGAAAAGTCACTTTTTATGGAGTAAATGTTATTAATTTTTAAAATTAATATTTTCTCTAGATAAACAGTATAAATTTGAGGGAAATTTTTGTATATATTATGTTTTAGATTTTATATATATATATATATATATATATATATATATGTGTGTGTGTGTGTGTGTGTGTTTTATCATATTATGAGAATTAAGTTTTAGTTTTGCAAGATAAAAATAATTGTTCAAAGAAAATAGTAATAATATTGACAGAATAAACTAACCAACCCTCTTTTAACCCTTTTAAAGAGTCTTTTTTTTTAACCCCAGCATCATGGAAAGTGGCTTCAAGTGGCTTGTGTTAGTTCCACTTATAAACAGTCCCGGAAAAAACTCAAAATGCAGGTAGTGTGAAAGGGAAAAAGATGGCTTCATGGAAAGAATTTAGTTATTGATTAGATGTCCCAATTCGGCGGTGGCCGACTGGTTAGAGCGTCAGCCTCACAGTTCTGAGGTGCAGGGTTCAATCCCCGTCCCCGCCTGTGTGGAGTTTGCATGTTCTCCCCGTGCCTGCATGGGTTTTCTCCGGGCACTCCGGTTTCCTCCCACATCCCAAAAACATGCATTAATTGGAGACTCTAAATTGCCCGTAGGCATGACTGTGAGTGCGAATGGTTGTTAGTTTCTATGTGCCCTGCGATTGGCTGGCAACCAGTTCAGGGTGTACCCCGCCTCCTGCCCGATGACAGCTGGGATAGGCTCCAGCACGCCCGCGACCCTAGTGAGGAGAAGCGGCTCAGAAAATGGATGGATGGATGTCCCAATTCGATTGTTCATATAGTGTACCTGCTTACATTTTGATTGCTATATTAACAATTAGTTTCACTTCCTCCACATTATATGTTTTACAGCCTTATTCAAAAATTTTATAAATTCATTTTAGAAAAAGGCTGTTTTCCAAGTAAAAATCTGATATATGAGCTCTCTACGGTGTCAGTGTTACAGCCTTATTCCAAAATTAATTAATTTCGTTTTCGAATAAGGCTGTAACATAACAAAATGTGGAAAGGTAATGCACTGTACAATGTCACATAACTGTCTTCGTTCCTTTGTGCAATTTGGAATTTGTAACAAGACAACATGCCACCCTGGCGACCGTCAAGAATCGGAAACAAAAAAAATTATGATGTGTCAAAAAAGAAGAAAACAAAACATCAAATCATCTCCGTCTGTGCTGCACCAGCTTTCCACCACTCTTCCTCAACCCAGAAGCCTTTTTTGCTGATTGAGTCCTGCCGCAGGCCGGCTTTCTGCGATTGAAAAAATCCATTAGCGTTTGCGCCAGACTGTGAAATGGGCAACAATTCAAGAGCCTTCTTGGCAGGGGGCGAGTGAAAATTTGTTGGGGGGATTTGGGGTGGATTATTCGCATGGTAAAAATCACGACTGGAGAGAGACTGAGACCAGAATACGGATGAAGGCAATTTTGGACCGAATTTTTACACTCGACAGATAAATATCCAAACCAGAGAGGAGTTACAGTACTTAAGCAGTAGTTCTCAAGCTGGGGTCCTCAAAGTTTTAACATCAGGGTCCACAAAATGCACAGTGGTGTCTTGAAAAGCAGGTGAGTTTTTCAAGATACATGCCGTCGTTTGGTAGATTTTTAATTTGACTTGCGAGCAAAAAATAAAATAAAATGCTATTTGAGTCCTATGAATTCAATTCAACTCACTTGAACTGAAGTTTGGCCAATAGGGAACAACGCTTCAAAAGACTATTAAAGCTGTTTCTTGCCACTCAAAGTTGGAGTTTATTGTCAAACTAAATATAAAACAAAGAAAATGACATGTTGTGTGTTTGAAACAACCACAGAGCTTTGCCCTAATAAAGTTTTAGCTTAATGCTAACAAACAACATAAAACACCATGGACAGGCTAACAAATGGCATCAGTGTTGCAGTGTTATAACCCTTTCAGCAACAGATATTTGAACACAATCAGTGGAGAAACATATGTAGTCAGACAATGTGACAATACTCACAGGCATATATTTTTTTATCCTCTGAGAAGACAAATTTTACTGCAGCTTACTGAGGAGCTGTGACCATCTCTGTGTGTATTATACTGCTCCCAGGTGTCCAAGGCGCATACATCTGAAAGCGGAGGACAATGTCCATTGAATTGTTGTAAAAGAAAAGTCTGGGGAAAATGTTACTTAAATTTGATGTATTTATGCAATTATATTATTATTATTATTATTATCTCCGCAAGAGAGGACACAGATTGGCGTTCCCGTCGATCCACCTCGCGAATGTACGCTCCCTACCCAACAAAATGGACGAGCTTCATCTTCTGTTAAAGACCAGTAAAGACTTCGGACGTTCCGCGGCCATGTGCTTCACAGAGACCTGGCTTTGCAACGCTGTACCCGATGGCGCTGTTATGCTTCCCGGTTTCCATATTCATCGAGCGGACCGCGACATGGAATCATCGGGGGAAACAAAGGGCGGCGGGATATGCCTCTATATCAACGGAAAATGGTGTACGGACGTCACGGTGCTCAGCACACACTGCAGCCCGCATTTGGAGTCGCTATTCGTAAACTGTAAACCATTCTACTCCCCACGTGAGTTCGCATCATTCATTCTCGCTGGCGTCTATATTCCGCCTCAAGCTAACACGAACGCCGCATTGCTAACGCTCGCCGATCAAGTCAACGAAATTGGAAAAAAACACCCCGACTCACCCCTCATTATTCTCGGGGACTTTAACAAAGCTAAACTCAACCACGAACTCCCTAAATACAAGCAGCACATCGACTGTCCTACCAGGGAAAATAATACTTTAGACCACTGCTACACCACGGTAAAAAACGCATACAGTGCTATACCTCGTGCAGCCTTGGGCTCGTCTGATCACTGCTTAATTCACTTAATACCGAGGTACAGGCAAGAACTTAAATGTGCGAAGCCTACAGTGAAAACAGTCAAAAAGTGGACAAATGAAGCCAAGATGGAACTTCAAAGCTGCTTAGACTGCACAGACTGGAGTGTCTTTGAAAATTCAGCTGGCAGCCTGGATGAATATACGGACACTGTCACATCCTATATCAGTTTCTGTGAAGAGGTCTGTGTACCAACAAAATCATTTCGCACATTCAACAACAATAAGCCGTGGTTCACTGCTAAACTTAAGCAGCTTCGCCAAGCTAAGGAGGACGCATATCAGAGCGGGGACAGGGCCCTGTATAATCGAGCTAGAAACCAGCTGACCAAAGAAATTAACATTGCAAAGAGGATCTATACAGCAAAGTTGGAAAAACAGTTTAGCGCAAATGACTCTAAATCAGTCTGGCATGCATTCAAGTCGCTGACTAATTAGAAGCGACGATCCCCCCAAGCTGAGAACAATAGCACACTAGCCAACGACTTGAATACCTTCTACTGCAGATTTGAAAAGGACAGTTTCACACCACACACCAACCCGGCCGCACCCGCGACCACAATCACACCTCTGACCTCTGCGTTAACCATCCATGAACAGGATGTGAGACGCATCTTCAAACAACAAAAGATTAACAAAGCGGCAGGCCCGGACCACGTGTCCCCATCCTGCCTCAAAGTCTGCGCGGACCAGCTCGCGCCAGTCTTCACTCAGATCTTCAACAGATCACTGGAAATGTGCGAAGTTCCATCCTGTTTCAAACGCTCCACCATCATCCCAGTCCCCAAGAAACCTGCAATCTCGGGTCTGAATGACTACAGGCCTGTCGCTTTGACATCTGTGGTCATGAAGTCCTTTGAACGTCTTGTGCTGGACCACCGCAAGAGTGTCACAGGTCCCCTGCTGGACCCCCTGCAGTTTGCCTACCAAGCGAACAGATCTGCGGATGATGCAGTCAACATGGGACTGCACTTCATCCTAGAACACCTCGACAGTGCAGGGACCTACGCGAGGATCCTGTTCGTGGACTTCAGCTCAGCGTTCAACACCATCATCCCTGAACTCCTTTCATCCAAGCTTCTCCAGCTCAGCGTCTCACCTGCCATCTGCCAGTGGATTTACAGCTTTCTGACGGGCAGGACACAGCAGGTCAGGCTGGGGGAGGCCACCTCATCCACACGCAGCATCAGCACTGGGGCGCCCCAAGGTTGTGTCCTCTCTCCGCTGCTCTTCTCTCTCTACACGAACGACTGCACCTCAGCGAACCCGACTGTCAAACTCCTGAAGTTTGCAGATGACACCACTGTCATCGGCCTCATCAAGGACGGTGACGAGTCTGCATATCGACAGGAAGCGGAGCGGCTGGAGCTGTGGTGCGGCCGACACAACCTGGAGCTAAACACGCTCAAGACTGTAGAGATGATCGTGGACTTCAGGAGGCATCGTTCGCCACAGCTGCCCCTCACGTTGTCCAGCTGCCTTGTGTCAACCGTCGAGACCTTCAAGTTCCTGGGAATTACAATCTCCCAGGACCTGAAGTGGGCGACCAACATCAACTCCGTCCTCAAAAAGGCCCAGCAGAGGATGTACTTCCTGCGGCTTCTGAGAAAGCATGGCCTGCCACCGGAGCTGCTGAGACAGTTCTACACAGCGGTCATCGAATCAGTCCTGTGTTCTTCCATCACAGTCTGGTTTGGTGCTGCTACAAAAAAGGACAAACTCCGACTGCAACGGACAATCAAAACTGCTGAAAGGATTGTCGGTACCCCCCTACCCACCCTTGAGGACTTGCACGGTGCCAGAACTAAGACAAGGGCGTGCAAAATCCTCTCGGACCCTCCCCACCCCGGTCACCAGCTCTTCCAGCTCCTTCCCTCAGGTAGGCGCTACCGATCAATGCAAACTAGAACTAGTAGACATTCCAACAGCTTCTTCCCTCTTGCAATCAACTTCTTAAACAGCTAACTTACAATTCCATTACAACAAGCTGGCAATTTTTTGACTTGAGTTCGTTGTCACATTTCTGTATTATGTATTACTCGTGCACTCACTGTAGTTGTCTCGCCGTGCTGCACTATTTGCATATAGTGGCCACTCATGCCAGAGTAGCATCTGCTCCATTTGCACACTGATTGAGGAGTATCTGTAACATTTGCACAACCATTGTCCCAGATTATCGCACTACTCGTCACTTTAAACCGCATACACTCCTTGAAGTCTCAGTGCCCTTTGCACAATGGTCATTGCACCGGACTATTGCGATATTAGCCATTCGAACTGAGGACTCTGCATCTTTTTGCACAATTGTTGTTTGTTGTTGTTTTTTGTCAATGTCTTTATGTCTCCAAAGTGTTCTGTAAATTGACTGTCTGTTGTACTAGAGCGGCTCCAACTACCGGAGACAAATTCCTTGTGTGTTTTGGACATACTTGGCAAATAAAGATGATTCTGATTCTGACTGTATTTTGAATGAAATCCAATATTATATGATTATTATATTATTATTCTTATAACGAAACATTACAAAAGCTTTTTGGGCCCTGGGGGAGGGGGGGGGGGGGGGGGGGGATCTGGAAAGGATTAATTGCATTTACACTCATTTCAATGGGGTAAAATGATTTGAGATACGAGTGTTTTAAGTTATGTGTGGTCATAGAACAAAATAAACTCATATTTCAAGGCACCGCTGTAATTAGTAGGCTTTACACGATAAGGAGTTTTGGGGCCGATCACCGATCAGTGAGTTTAAAAAAACAATAACCGATCACCGAGCCAATCACAAGATGGAGGAATGTGTCTATTTAAATGACCTGTTCATTTACTGTATATACTTGTGTAGTTAATTGCTCAAAAAAATATATTTACAATAAATAATGTGTCTTTTTTCCTCTATTTATGCCAGTGAGGCAAAGTGACAGACAGAACAAATTAATGGTCTTCTATTAGATGCTCAGGAAGTAAATACAGTAATTAATGTATCCACTTTTGGTGACATTTTTGTTTGTTGGTGTGCTGTGAGATTTTTCAATTGTAAAATATGTTCCTTGGCTCCATAAAGGTTGGAAATCACTGCTCTAGTCAGGTCATGTATTCTAATCAGTCAGGTCAAACCAACATTACAACATGAGAGAAATAATGGGTGCTAACTTACTGTAATTAATTAATTTTTAATTAAATTCCTTCACCCACAATGAAACTTTCGAGCATGATTCGACAGAACGGCGGCATGTTTACATCCAACCGTTCGTGCTACCGCTAGCTTGCTAGGCTACATAACATTTTATTGCCTGCTTGTGAGCCTTATCGTATTAAAAGTACGTAAACATACCTCAAGCAAGCCTTAAACAAACGTCCTCTCCTGTCCTGAGCACCGGTGACCACCAACACACATTTTTCCCCATTTTGTCCTCATAATATAGTCGGCGCAATCCACTCTTGTTGTCGCGGTAGCAAGTGTATCCGGTCGCATTTGAGTTGACAGGATAAAGCCCAATGATCGTAAAAAACGGGATGTGGTGCTTTCGGAATACAAGATTTTATTGCAGTAGTCTGACAGTGCAATCATGAAAGAACTAATTTGTCTTGTAGTCTGATCCGGCATTACGTGTTGCCTGTCTCCAACTTGTTGTCTGTTCCACGACGGCGACATGTTTATTTATTTATTTATTTATTTTAAATAACTTCTTTGGCATTCAGATATTTACAGTACTACGTCAAAAGACACGCGTCAAGGCTAAAAAATAAACTAGCTTATGGATTCAAATATACTGTGCACACGGCAACGTGGAGTAAATGTCTTTTGCGGAGCCGATCAATGACGTCATTGATTGGATCGGCGAATTATGACATTAAAGCCGATCAGCATAAAATGCTAAATATCGGCCGATACCGATCAGCCTGATCAAATCGGTGTAAAGTCTAGTAATTAGTAGTAAATTATTATGTTGTATCAGCTTTAAACAGTACATACAATGCTACCTTGACTTACAAGTCCCTTTTTCAGATCTCTCGAGAGATGTTCGATCAGATTCAAGTCTGGGCTCTGGCTGGGCCAGTCAAGGACATTCACAGAGTTGTCCTGAAGCCACTCCTTTGTTGTCTTGTCTTTGTGTCCGTTATCCTGTTGGAAGGTAAACCTTCGGCCCAGTCTGAGGCACTAAGCACTCTGGAGCAAGTTTCCATCCAGGATGTCTCTGTACCTTGCTGCATTCATCTTTCCCTCAATCGTGACAAGTCTCCCAGCTAGCACTGAAAAACATCCCCATCGCATGATGCTGCCACCACTGTGCTTCACAGAGGGGTGTTATGGGTCAGGTGAGTGGTGCATGGTTTCCTCCAAACATGACGCCTGGCATTCATGCCAAAGAGTTCAAATTTTGTCTCATCAGACCAGAGAATTTTCTTTCTCAGGGTCTGAGAGTGCTTTAGGTGCCTTTTGGCAAACTCCAGGCGGCTGCCATGTGCCTTTTACTAAGGAGTGGCTTCCATCTGGCCACTCTACCATACAGCCCTGATTAGTGGAGTGCTGCAGAGATGGTTGTCCTTCTGGAAGGTTCTCCTCTCTCCACACAGAACCGCTGGAGCTCTGACAGAGTGACCATCGGGTTCTTGGTCACCTCCCTGATTAAGGCCCTTCTCCCCCGATTGCTCAGTTTAGATGGGCGGCCAGCTCTAGGAAGTGTCCTGGTCGTTGGTTGCTGGTTTGCTCATTGGAACCTTCAAAGCAGCAGACATTTTTCTGTACCATTCCCCAGATTTGGGCCTCGAGACAATCCTGTCTCGGAGGTCTACAGACAATTCCAGACAATATAGACAGGTGTGTGCCTTTCCAAATTATGTCCAATCAACTGAATTTACCACAGGTGGACTCCAATTAAGCTCTCGGAACCTCTCAAGGATGATCAATGGAAACATGATACACCTGACCTCAATTTGAGCTCCGTGGCAAAGGCTGTGAATACTTATGTACATGTGATTTCTTAGTTTTTTATTTTTAATAACTTTGCTAAAATTTCCCAAAAATTCTTATCACGCTGTCAGTATGGGGTGTTGTATGTAGAATTTTGAGGGGAAAATTTATTTATTCCATTTTGGAATGATGCTGTAACATAACAAAATGTGAAATAAGTGAATGCACTGTATACCTCCGCAATTACGTTCCATTAGTCACAAAATGAAATAATAAAATAGGTCCACTCCATAACAATGCAAAAATAAATCATCTTACATACTTCTCTCTCTTCAAATGTAATGTCTACATTTCAAATAAGAACATATCAGAGGCTGCTCAGAAAAATAAAGCATTTTATTTTATTATTATTATTATTATTATTATTTTATTTATTGTTACTTGGCTCTTTCTAAACCTGTGTTGCCTTTCAGTGTTCCTGCTTTTCTGACTTGAAGCAAATAAATCAGTTAGTAGACAGTAATTTTTTATGTTAGTTAGAATAGAAGGAATTTCTAATGCTATAAGTAAAAAAAATATGATAATAAATTAAGTTAAATTAGTGAACATACAATTTCACAATGGTATTGCTGTAACAATAATAGCGTTTTGGAGGTACAGTATCCAAATATGAGGATAGAAGTACACAGTAATATATGATGTGAAGATGTATTTTTCACAAAAAAACTGTGGAAACGCACAGAAACTACTAAAGCCTATTGAGAAGGACTCGGCAAGCAGAGAGATTTTTCGGTATCCCTGCTTTCACCTCTTCACCTGTACCGTCAACCTTCCTGCAATACCGTGAGCTTTCCCACAATATTTAGCATACCGCGAGGCTAATACCGTCATAAAACCGAACCGTGACATATTCCGAACATTTGAGTGACCGAACAGGGCAAGCTCAAGTTTGCCACGGGCAAGCAAAGAATTTAACTTCGTGAGCTGAATTGGTTGACGTCTATTGAATTACGTCCATTGAATTAAAGTGGGCGGCACGGTGGACGACTGGTTAGAGCGTCAGCCTCACAGTTCTGAGGACCCGGGTTCAATCCCCGGCCCCGCCTGTGTGGAGTTTGCATGTTCTCCCCGTGCCTGCGTGGGTTTTCTCCGGGCACTCCGGTTTCCTCCCACATCCCAAAAACATGCATTAATTGGAGACTCTAAATTGCCCGTAGGCATGACTGTGAGTGCGAATGGTTGTTTGTTTCTATGTGCCCTGCGATTGGCTGGCAACCAGTTCAGGGTGCACCCCGCCTCCTGCCCGATGACAGCTGGGATAGGCTCCAGCACGCCCGCGACCCTAGTGAGGAGAAGCGGCTCAGAAAATGGATGGATGGATGGTTGAATTAAAGTTTGAAATCACAGAAAAACATGATCAAGGTGTGTATGTAGTACAAAGTAGTATGAGTGTTGTACTTCTACGTTACTGTATATTTTGAAGCAGAAGGAGTCGATAAAGGCTATAACTCCAGCCAACACGTTAAAATAATTTAAAAGTTGTGGACATTTTTCCATTAAAAGATGGAGAAGCTGCTGAAAGTTATTAGTGAACCAAAAAAAAAAAAAAAAACTGAAGAAGATTAAGTTCAGTCAAAGGGAAGTTTAAAAAACTTATACATTTATACTATTATTTAAAAAAAAAAAAATGTTTTGAAATAGTGGGCTGGAACGGATTAATAGCATTTCTATTGATTTTATTAGGGAAAGTTGAGATTTACCGTAAGTCACGAGCATAGTCACACTTGTTGCTTTTTTGAAAAAATTGCTTTTTTTGAAAAATAGTCGCTAGAGGGGTCTGAAAAATGTGCTCGATATAGCGACCTAATGGCTAAATTGGCAAGACTGACTGTTTATTTGGAAACTAGCCCGTCTCCGTTCACAGCCATGTGTTAGTGGAAGCAGCGCCCGTCACCTAGCGCTGATGGATACAAATTGAATTTATTTCAGTTGAATTCGGTTCAGTTCCGAAACTATTCTACTGCTAAATGACTTAAGAAATACATAAGACACAGTTCTCTGTATGATATGGCACGGTTCTTTACCACTGTAAACAACAAGTACAATAATAAACATATTGTTCAACCAATTACATGAGAAAATTAAGTTTTGAAGTTGACTTTATTAGCTAATAGGATCCAATTGGGAGGCCTCGAGCCAACAAATTAAGTCAAACTTCATGTTTGCCTGTCGACTTTGATTTACAGTTCAAGAGCCTCAATGGCGCAGCGTTTGTCGTCACAGACGCTAATCTGCCATGTCTGTGTGACTCAGCCCGGGATTATTTTATTCAGAGACTCGCTCCTTTCAACGCTGCAGAGAGCAGTTATGTCATCATCATGTCAGGCAATTATTTAATTGCCTCAAACTGCATATTTTACACTGAAGGATCCCATTCATTTCTGTCTCTGCTGCATTCTTTTGTACACAGGCATAGAAAAGACACCTCCCCGTGAAGCTTAGTTTGGCACAAATGTGGGTTGAACTCCAAATTCCTACCCGTTTGACAGACAACTATTTGTTTGATTTTGGAGGAATATTTTTTACTGAAAATGTGGGTTGAACTCCCAAGTTGCCACCCGTTTGGCAGCAAACTGGTCGGGCCTGAATTATTAGCTGACGTCATGCATGATGATGCTTTAAATTGTCAGGTTTTGTTATACTTTGGAGGCATATTTTCTCAGGACATGTTTCAACTGTAAATTACGATCCATTCAGCAGCCAACTAGTCGGGCCTTGTTTAGATTTTCCGACGTCAGCCATGACAATGCTTTAAACTCCAGCGTTTCACTTTGGATGTAGATTTTTCCAGAAAATGTTGGTTTAGAAGCAATCTAGTTGGGCCTGAATTATGGGGGGTATGGGTTTGTGCGTCCTGGGAGGAGATGAGTAGCAGCTGCACAGTACTCTGGTATTTGCAGCGCTCCCTTCCTCCTCTTCCTCCTCCTGCTTCCATCCTAACCCTTTCATTTTCCAAAACACTGCCTTCCACACTAGACGAACCACCAAACGAGTGCTACTTCCAGTCCCTTGTTACCAAACCTCCAGAGCCCCTTTTTGGAGTCCTCACTCCTTTCAACAGAAGCCCTTCTATTCCACCTCCTCCACTATGTGTGGATTTACAACTGTTGTCCATTTTCCCTTCATAATGGCCTTGATTTACATGCATACTTTCTTGCTTACTCATGGGCCTAAATGTTAGGTACACTCACAATCCACAATCTTAGACCAGAGCTTCAGCAAAAGCTCGGCCTTTAAACAGATAAAGCTGTCACTTACTTATAGTTGATCAACCTAGATCAAAAGGGGGAAATCATGCTCAAAATGAGGCTGACAACTGGTGTGTGTCACCCTGAATATTTTTGAAGGGGAGGAAATATAACTTTTAACACACGCCCACAGTACAGGATAATCAGTAAGTATAATGTTTTAGAGCTTGAAATTGTCCCCAATTAACACTATGTGTGTACCCCGCTTAACTCGACCTAATTACGTGCCTTGATTTACGAGTGGCTCGATATAAAATACGAGCGATAGCATGTTTTTTTTTTTTGCTTTGACTTGCAAGCAGAAATTTGAGATAAGAGTGCTAGATTGTCTCGACTCACTTCACAACAAGCCGTTTGGCACATCGTGAAACATTCTTTAAAAAATAGGTTTCAAGCTGTTTGTTGCCACTCCCAGTTTAAATTTCCTTTCAAACTAAACATAAAACTAAGATAATTACATGTTGTGTATTTAAATTAACCACACCACTTTGAATGTCCGCTAGCTTAAAGGACCGATATGGTCTTCATGGTCTATATTTCACCAACAAGTTATCTTTATGTATTTTTGCTCAAGAAAATGAAACCGGCAGTCAATATCAGTTTGGAAACTAGCCCGTCTCTCGGCAGTTTTCAATATCAATCATTTTTGGAGCAATTGTTAAATAACAAATTGCATTTGGAACACCCCTTTTTTTCCATCTGTGGGCCTGTGAAGCCTTTTGAGACTCCTTTGTGATTAAGGGTTATGGGCAGCGTGGCGCTGAGGGTAAGAGTATGCCCTGCAACCGGAGGGTCGCCGCTTCGTATCCCCGCTCGAGCGCATGTCATCGTTGTGTCCCCGGCAAGACATTTAACCCACATGGGCTACGAATGAATGTGGTCGGATGTTTGGTTGTCGGAGGGGCCATAGGTACAGAATGGCAGCAGCGCTTCTGTCAGACTGCCTCAGGGCAGCTGTGGATACACAAGTAGCGTACCACCACCAGGGTGTGACTGAGGAGTGAATGAATAATGCATGAAATTGTAAAGTGTCTTTGAGTTAAACGGTGCTACAACACATACAAAAATATAACAATAATACAGACATATTTTTTATCCTCTGCTAAAACTACGAATATTACTGCAGCTTACTGAGTGGCTTAGTTTTGAAACTCTTGTTCGTTTTTGTCGGTATGACTGTATTATACTGCACCATTGTGGCCAAGGCGTGCACACCAGAAGGAGCACAAGGGCTGGAACCGATTAAAGCCATTCTTTTCAATTAGGAAAAATGATTTGAGATACAAATGTTTTGAGTTTTGAGCACGGTTAAGGAACAAATTAAACTTGTAAGTCAAGGCACCACTATATGAGTTCACAAGATGCCTTTGAGGTCTCCCATTACTTCTTTTGAGCAGCAGCTTCTATTAAAAAAATTTGGTTCCTCAGCCGTGGTATCATTCAGTGGAGGAGGGCAGGCAGATGTTCACGTGTCAAAACGTGCACTGGTAGCCTCAGATCATTACCTTTATTTTCCACTCCCAACGTGTGATTCATCATTCGCGATTCCCCGTAGTTGATACATGGGCCAAGCAGGAGTCAGAGGCGAGGGTTGATGCTCTGCTGCGCCGTTAACGAGATATTTTCTTTGTGATGTTGCAGTGGGCGAGTTTGTGAGCGACGTGCTGCTGGTTCCAGAGAAGTGCAAGTTCTTCCACAAGGAGCGCATGGACGTGTGCGCAAGCCACCAGCAGTGGCACAGGGTGGCCAAGGAGGTAAGGCAGGACACACCGTTGCAGGAAGTCACATGACATGAGTTGAGTCAGACTTAAGTCGGCAGTTATTGAACTTGGAACTTGCTTGGATAAAACTTAAAAAAGACTCGACTTGACTTGTACTTGGTTATCATGAGACTCAACTTGATTTGAACTGAAACTACGACTAGTCCTTTTTGATCATCTGCATTTTCAACATAGTGTGTCGTTTGTTTTGCTTAGGGCTACAATGAGTTCATAATTGGGGTTGTACATACAGTACTAGTTGACTTTACTACTCCACAATGACATTGAGAGCGTGACGTCGACTAGTCGCTAATCACGTGGTTTCTGCTTGAGGGGGAGGCAGTCACCTTAAGTAATTTAAATTGTCTTGTATTTCTGAATGGTTTTGGTAAGTGAGCACCATTAATGGGAAAAAACGCAAAGATTCTTTTGGGCACATACTCTGGTGCAACCCTGCGATTGGCTGGCGACCAGTTCAGGGTGTACCCCGCCTCTCGCCCAGAGTCAGCTGGGATAGGCTCCAGTATGCCTACTGAGGATAAGCAGTGTAGAAAATGGATGGAGGGATGTGGCGCAACCATGTTGTTATACTAGCGTGCTTTTATTTTGAAGGCCTGACTTTTCTGGTTACAGGATGTGTATGTCGATGATGCCCGAGTTGTCAAATGGTCCGGGAGGGTCGTTGTTGCCTATTGTTGTGGATAAAAGCTTGCATTGTGGAGTAAGCCTTGCGGTCTGTGAGCCCAGTGCCAGGACAGGTTTGGCCAGGTTGTGTAAACGTTACTGTAAAAATTGTGTTGCTTTTTTAGTGATGCGTAAAAGGTGGAAAAGGAGGAACAGAGAGATTAGAATGAATTTCTTATTTTTTACTTCTCCTGCCTAGCCATCAAGCGTAAAAAGTAAGTAGTACAATGCAAGCAAATGATACTAGCCTTGTGAAGTGGGAATTTTAGTCGGCATATTTGCCATTAAATTAGCGGCCTTAAGAACTGGCAAACTGGTATTTTCTGACTTTATTGATTTGAAGCAAATCTTTAGTCTCTTTAGAATTTCTTAAAGTCACCAGTAGCAAAATTTTAGAATGCATGAACTGGAACTGCCGCTTCATTTTTGTCACAACCGCACCAAATTGTCTCGTCTTTCAAGATCAGCAAAACTAAATATGCAATGCACAAATATTAAATACACGAGCTCGTCTATGGAAAATTAGAGTGCATATTAAAATTGTCTGAAAACATTATATTGAAAAGAGAAACAGGCGCTTACCAATTACAAGCCTGAATTGTGCAATTTGAGGTGAGGCTGCTCGCTGCCAGGCTTTCCTGTGTATTTGAACAGGAGATCTGCAAATTCAGAAATGTTTACTATTAAATCATGGACATTATTTGATTTTAAAAAATTCATAAATTAATGAATGTTTTCATCAGTCTTTTCACCATCTCTCACACCTCCTCTTCTTCCTCAGGCGTGCTCCAAGAGCTCAACAGTGCTCCACAGCGACGGCATGCTGCTCCCGTGCGGCACTGACAAGTTCCACGGCACAGAGTTCGTCTGCTGCCCGCCCTTCCGCGCTGAGGAGTTGGCCGACTCTACCAGGGAGCAAGAGGAGGTGGAGGAAGACGTGGAGGATGAGGAGATCAAAGAGACCAACCTGGATAAAGACGAGGACGCACTAGAGGACAGGTGAGTGGAGGGAATATGTAAACAGGTGACACTCTCCCGCAATGGCTGTTCTTACTCATTCAGTGGTTTCCTTTTGTTTGTTTGAATGTTTATTTTTAGACATGAAAGCAAAACAATCAATGGACAACGAAACAGTTGAACATTTTTGTGGTAACATATTCTTAACTTGTACTGTACATAATTTGTACTGTTGTCTTATCGCAGTGAGACTCTGGCTGAGGAGAAACCCACGCAGAAGGAGGAGACACTGGATGAGGAGAACGAGGAGGAGGATGACGACGAGGAGGATTACCACTACGTCTATGAGGACGAGGAGGCAGATAAGGAGGACGATGACAAGCGAGACAGCAGCAGAATGTCCGACAGCCGGGAGGAAGAGGACAAGACTTTACATGAAGTTAAAGGTTTTTGTTTTTTTTCTTCCAATGGCAGTTATTTGTCATGTGACATATGTGTGCAGTCGCTTGTTGCTAGGCAGAGTTCCCAAGCCCAGTTGGAATTAATATTATATACGTTTTGTCCACAATATAGACAAAATGCCACAAATTAGTATGTTGTGGAAACAATTTAAAGTAGCACTAAACAGGCCCACAAAATGTCATGTAAATTCAACACACCATAGAGAGGAGTAATGTTAACAAGCCTGCCAAATTTCAATGAATACAAAGAAACAAAAAAAACAATCGCCAAGTAAAGTCAGGTTTCAAAACTTGAATAATAAGGGCCACCTTTCAGCTCTCATACGCTGTGGGCGTGTCGAATGGATGCACCAAAAGGACTCAAACGTGGTGAGGGGGTGATAGCTTATACGATGTAAAATAGGAGGCTCAACTTCAAAATTGAATGGTTATTGTGGACTATAATCACAAAAATAATCACACGTCAACTTACCCTCATTGTTGGTGACATATTGTCACAGCCGAACACGGCACCTGACAACAGCGGGACGGTAGGAGGAAGCCCAGGTAGCTAGACACTCGGCACTGCCCCATTCACTAGTATCAATTTACCCACAAAGGCATGTTGTCTCTGGTGAAGGTTTACAAAACTAGTCGTCACAAAATGTGCACCGCAGAGTTGTGTGGTGGTGTTGATGTTCAGCTCACCATTTGCGTGTCTTCAAAATGTCAATCCATCATTTTTTTGTTTCCTCTTTTTTGGGGGCTTAAATAACGTCACCGAGTTGTTCTGTAAATTGAGGCATCCAGCAAAGATGCATTTTCGGGGTAAAGCCATCGTTAGCTTGCTAAATGCACACTGGAGTGGTACATGGGCCTTGTTATGGAAGCTAAGCACAGCTAACTCACAAGTAAGAAGCATAGTCAAACAAAATGACGTCACTTTGTCCTTATATAGTGGGGAAGGGAACTTGCGGTAGAAAGTGTACGCCCACATCACGGGGCCGTTTTTAGCCCCGCCCACAAAATCAGGAAAATCCAAACGGTGAAAAAGATGCTGAAGCTGTCTCAACAATTCAGCACTATATTGTTATGTCTTTGCATATGTTTTCAGCACTTATCTTTGAACATATTTAATGTATTTAGAAACAAAACACTGATTTTTGCTTAGTGCCACTTTAATATCTTGTGGTCACAAATTAGTAAATTAATAATTTGGGTCCACAATATGGTATTTTGTGGTATTTTTATGCGCACGTTATACTTATTTCATTGCCAAAAAAAATTATTTTTAAATTAGCATTTTTAACACACGCTATATCCATTTTGTGGACACAATTTTGTATTTTGTTGTCACATATGAGCATTTTGTGACATTAAACCCGATCAGCATAAAATGCTAATTCTTGGCCGATACCGATCAGGCCGATAAGATCGGTGTAAAGTCTAATTTCCACGAATGACTTCTTCCCATTGGTCGCCCCCCCCCCTCGCAGCCGTGTGCACCCTGGAGGCGGAGACTGGCCCCTGCAGGGCTTCCATGCCCCGCTGGCACTTTGACATGAGTCAGAGGAAGTGCGTGCTCTTCATCTACGGAGGATGCGCTGGAAATCGCAACAACTTTGACTCGGAGGAATACTGCATGGCCGTGTGCAAGCGACTCGGTGAGTGAAAGCTTGTCAGCTCCGGTTAGGTTTAACATGTCCAGCGCACTCCTACTAGATTCATCGTTTGCGCCCCGCTATTTTGCAGCTTTTTTATATGATTGTTTTTTTATGGGTTTTTGCAATCTACTTATATATGTAAATCCCCTCACTCACGCAGGAGCTGCTTTCGGCCACTGCTCAGGCCCAAACACTTATACCTAGAGGCACTGCCACTTAAGGGCATTTACTGTATCTAACTAATGTGAACCGCAAATAAGCAGGGGTTCTCTGCATATTCGTCTGACTGTTGTTTCGGTTTGGCAGCCACACCCCCCACTCCTCAGCCCGCCGACGACGTGGACATTTACTTCGAGACACCGGCGGACGACAAGGAGCACAGTCGCTTCCAGAGGGCCAAGGAGCAGCTGGAGATCAGGCACCGTAATCGTATGGAAAGGGTGAGACTGAGAATACTGAAACCTCTAAATACTCCTCATTAACTTCAAGAGACTATGCCATTTTTTTCCTATACTTTTCAGTTGTTTAGGCTGAATGCTAGTATTTGTATACTGAAAAATATACACATTTTTGCAATCTAATAAAAGTCAAAGCAATAATGGTCAAAACATGTTTTTTAAAGGTAGTAGGAAAGAAATTCAAATATACAAATAAATGGCTGACAAAAATACATGCAAATATTTCAAAAGACAAAGTTTTCGAAAATATTTTGATGAAGATATTAGGGAAAAAATAATAGTAGACAAAATATTAGGAATCAATACAGAAGTATAAAAAATAGAAAGTATTATAAAACAATTTATATTATGACAAAAATATTAGCAAATATTTTTGCCAAAAATGTTAGCTGAATATACAAAAAGAGGAGAAAATAATAATCCATCCATCCATTTTCTGAGCCGCTTCTCCTCACTAGGGTCGCGGGCATGCTGGAGCCTATCCCAGCTGTCATCGGGCAGGAGGCGGGGTACACCCTGAACTGGTTGCCAGCCAATCGCAGGGCACACACAAACAAACAACCATCCGCACTCACATTCATGCCTACGGGCAATTTAGAGTCTCCAATTAATGCATGTTTTTGGGATGTGGGAGGAAACCGGAGCGCCCGGAGAAAACCCACGCAGGCACGGGGAGAACATGCAAACTCCACACAGGCGGGGCCGGGGATAGAACCCGGGTCCTCAGAACTGTGAGGCTGACGCTCTAACCAGTCGGCCACCGTGCCGCCGAGAAAATAATAATGTTCCAAAAATACAAAAATAGAAGAAAACTACGGCAAATGTTAGGACAATGCAAAAATAGTCAAAAATTATTACAGACATTTGTTTACAAAACAGAAGAAATTATTTGTAAAATACAAATACATTAAGACAAAAATATGTGAAAATAATACAATATTAAATAAATAGTAGAAGATAATACATGAAAAAATAAACTTAAAAGAAATTTGAAAAAATGCAAATTCATGAGGAAATATGAAATTCTACACCAGAAAATAAAAAACATTGATGAAAAATAAATGATAGATTATATCAGTCAAAAGGAATTGACAAAACTACAGGCCTGAGAAAAGTATTAAATGGAAAACATGAAAAATACACAAATGTTTGAAGAAAAATCATAGCTTTTTTAAAATACAAAATAGAAAAAAAATTTTTTTAAAGTTTAAATATGAAATATATTTTTAAGAAGTACCTTTCTTGCTGTGTCAATCAAAAGTGAATATTATTGTATTCTGGAGACATCATGTTTGATGCAACTCCTGTATTGGCTCCCATTAGATTACCGAAGTCAGTGTTCCCCAACCTTCTTTGCACCGCGGACCGGTTAGGAGTCGGCATTTTTCTCACGGACCGGATGTGGTGGCGTGCGCGGATATTCTATATATATATATATATATACATTGGCAATGAAATATATATATATATATTGGCAATGAAATATATATATATATATTGGCAATGAAATATATATATATACTCAGACGGGAAACAGAAGCGTTCGATCTGGCTGGAAACGGAAGCGTTCTGTGCGGTCTCGACGTGTCAATTGAGACGCGGAGCTGTTTCGGCGGAGAAGATCCGGTCAATTTTCAAAATAAAACACATTGACGCGCGAATTGCAATACAACAGAAATGATATAAATTGGTCATTCTGTCTCTGCAGCCCGGTAACTAATGCCTCACGGCCCGGTACCAGTCCGCGGAACGGTGGTTGGGGACCACGGACCTAAGTGACCAGCTAGGGCTCATACTGTATTTTTTTCACATTTAAACACAAGAGTTTCATGCTGTAAAATGATTGAAAATCCTCACATTTGTCTCCCGACTAATTTTTTTGCTCTCTTCTCATGGCTGCAGGTGAGGAAAGAGTGGGAGGAGGCAGACCGCCAGGCCAAAAACCTGCCCAAGGCTGAGAGGCAAACTTTGGTGCAGGTCAGTTAGCGCCTCCCTTTGGTAGGGTTTAGAGGCGCATCGATTAATTGACAACTAATCGATTATCAAATTAATCGATGGAAATGTTTTTATCAATTAACCGTTTAGAGACCTTGTTTAACTTACAATTGTCCAAATCATCAGAATGTCAGCCTCTAACTAACTAACTAACAAATAATTATATTCTAATAATAAAACAGCTTGATTATATTTCTGTTTCATTAAAAAAAGGCAGGCGGCATGGTGGACGACTGGTTCGAGCGTCACAGTTCTGACGACCCGGGTTCAATCCCCGGCCCCGCCTGTGTGGAGTTTGCATGTTCTCCCCGTGCCTGCGTGGGTTTTCTCCAGGCACTCCGGTTTCCTCCCACATCCCAAAAACATGCATTAATTGGAGACTCTAAAATTGCCCATAGGTGTGACTGTGAGTGCGAATGGTTGTTTGTTTGTATGTGCCCTGCGATTGGCTGAGAGCCAGTTCAGGGTGTACCCCACCTCCTGCCCGATGACAGCTGGGATAGGCTCCAGCATGCCCGCGACCCTAGTGAGGAGAAGCGGCTCAGAAAATGGATGGATGGATAAAAGAAGGCATTTGCAAACATCTTCTTTTACTTTGGATAACAATTATCAACATTTTTGCCAATTTTCTGACATGTCATGGACCAAACCGGTAACTGAATCATAATCAGTTTATGTTTCTGCACTGTCAATTTCAAGTAATGTCCTGTTTTTGAAAAAAGGAATAATTAAAAAAAATATATATCCGATTCCTCGATTTATAAAAAAAATAATCGACAGATTAATCGATTATTAAAATATTCCTTAGTTGCAGCCTGACTGGCATTTCCCCATTGTTGCTGCTCATTGAGTCCACACTTGTAGCCAGCACCAGCTTTCACCTTACAGTCTCCAAAACATGAGGAAAAACTTGAATGGTCTTTGTTGAATGAGGAAGTAAAACAAAAACAGCACTGTAGCACTTAATGTGCAAACACAATCTGAGGTAGAAAATTAGGAGTCTAACTGCCTAACATAACCAAACACACTAAAGTCTTCACATCATGAGGGGTTTTTATATGCATGTAAGTCTGGTGCCGCCTGTGACTTTGTGGATCCCCCCCACTCCCTCCCTGCGAACTACAAAAGCGAAAACGCTCTTATGCCTACCAGGTACGAGCAAGAAGTAGCTTACTCTTTATCACTACTTGCCTTACTAAATACAGATTTCTTGACTGACGTAACCTCTACAAGCTCTGTTTTCTTTCCCCTCCAGTCACGCGTCACATTTTGATGACACGTGGCCGTGCGACTGTTGGCGGCTGGGTTGCTAAATAAGCATTTTTCCCCTGACATATGAAGGCTCGTACGGTACCCGACTGGTTAGAGTGTCTGCCTCACAGTTCTGAGGACCGGGGTTCAATCCCTGGCCCCGCCTGTGTGGAGTTTGCCTGTTCTCCCCGTGCTTGTGTGGGTTTTCTCCGGGCACTCCGGTTTCCTCCCACATCCCAAAAACATGCATGGTAGGTTCATTGACAACTCTAAATTGCCCGTAGGTGTGAATGTGAGTGCGAATGTTTTTTTGTTTCTATGTGCCCTGCAATTGGCTGGCAACCAGTTCAGGTGTACCCCGCCTCCCGCCCGATGATAGCTGGGATAGGCTCCAGCTCTCCCGCGAACCTAGTGAGGAGAAGCGGCTCAGAAAATGGATGGATGGATGGATGGACATGAAGGCTCGTTAACTGTGTTTAGCTCGGTTTTCTGCTGGAAACCTGTAACGGAACCTGGCACTCTAATGAAAAAAAATTAACCGTCCTTCACAGATGCCAGAATGAGCGCGTTCGCAATAACATTCATCAGGCAGAAATACACTTTGTTCAGTTCAGGTTTGTTCATTCATTGAACTAATTCAGGTGCTGTTACTAATGTTGTATTTTTGTGTAGCACTTCCAGGCCATGGTGGCGTCCCTAGAGGAGGAGGCTGCTAGCGAAAAGCAGCAGCTGGTGGAGACCCACCTGGCCCGGGTGGAGGCAATGCTGAACGACCGCCGCCGGCTGGCCCTGGAGAACTACCTGGCGGCCCTGCAGGCAGACGCACCCAAGGTGACCACATCTCACATAACATTATTTATACAAGGTTCTGCAGTCCAGGCAAGGGGTTCTCTGACTTTTTGGCTCCAGGGGTTGTTGTTTTTTTTCCCTCGGACCCCATTATAATCCTAACACCAATCAAACATAACCAATACATGTACCCCTATATGCCATAGGAATTCAAAATTGGCCTTTTTTTTCGCCCCCAAAAAAATCATAATGCTACGATAACAAATGCACAATTTTGTTTTGAAAATAAATAAAATAAAGTCATAATATTATGATGCTAAAATTAAAGTATAACGAGGGAGCAGTATTTCTAAGAACTAAGATGTATTTTGTTTGAGTAAAAAGTTGCAATCATTTTTCCAAGATAAAGTTGGAATATTGTGGTATTGAAGTCAAAGTTTAACTATCTAAGAATGTCTAATTTTAACAAGTACATTTAAAAAACACATCTTTATTCTCATAATATTGACTTATTGTAAGAAATCTCAACTTTATTTATGCAGTGATATCATATTTATGTGATATGTTCCAATTATATCAGAGCTTTTAACTGGCTCAAATTTAAGGTAGAGAGAAGTAATTTCTTTACTACAGGGGAGCTCAAAGTGTGGTAGGAGTACCACTAGTGGTACACGGGCTTCCCCTAGCGGTATGCAAAAGAATCACTGAATCAAACGTTCACATTGTTGCACGTTGTGCATAATGTTACAATGGCTTCAACTTTTGTTTAATCTAGTACAGTACATTTGTTAAGTACAGTTCAGTTGTTACTTTAAGTACAATATATTGGCATTTCATCTTTTAGAATGGATTGTTTTCAACATGGCGGCACGGTGGCCGACTGGTTAGAGCGTCAGCCTCACAGTTCTGAGGTGCGGGGTTCAATCCCCGTCCCCGCCTGTGTGGAGTTTGCATGTTCTCCCCGTGCCTGCGTGGGTTTTCTCCGGGCACTCCGGTTTCCTCCCACATCCCAAAAACATGCATTAATTGGAGACTCTAGATTGCCCGTAGGCATGACTGTGAGTGCGAATGGTTGTTTGTTTCAATGTTCCCTGTGATTGGCTGGCAACCAGTTCAGGGTGTACCCCGCCTCCTGCCCGATGACAGCTGGGATAGGCTCCAGCACGCCCGCGACCCTAGTGAGGAGAAGCGGCTCAGATAATGGATGGATGGATGGATGTTTTCAACATTTATTTTAGTAGAATTTTTATTTAAGCTTAGTGTGCAATACATTTGAATTTTCAGTTTTTTATTTTCCTAAATTAAAGCGCCATGTTAATGTTCAAACTGTGCATAATGTTATGGTGGTACATGGAGCAGCAAGTAAAAAAAGATCCTCATATGTAGGTATTCAGTTTTTGAAATGATACGGCATGAGAATTTATTGCAAATTATTATGTGGACCCCCAAGTTACAGCTCGGGGACCCCTGGGGAATCACTGCTGTAGCGTCAGTAGCTAACAGGTGTTTGTGCCCCGCAGCCTCACCGCATCCTGCAGGCGCTGCGCCGCTACGTGCGCGCCGAGAACAAGGACCGCCAGCACACCATCCGCCACTACCAGCACGTCCTGGCTGTGGACCCCGAGAAGGCAGCTCAGATGAAATCACAGGTGGATCTTGTTTAAATGTAACCTTGGGGGGAAGGGGAGCTACAGTAAACCCCTGGGCCCCAGTCCCTATCCCCTGCGAAAAGTGAAAAACTGCAACTAAGAAGTCTCCCCTAAAACTTTTACAATTGTCTATATTAATAGTATAAACAAGGGGTGTCCAAACTACAGCCTGGGGCCCATTTGCAGCCCGCCATTCGTTTTTCAGCGGCACTCGGCAAAAAATGACATTTGACACGGCCCGCAGACGTGAGAAGTGCATGTGTCGAAAAAAATATGTGGGTTGGGTGGTGTTGCAAAACCCACATGCCATGGGTGGGGGGGATATGCCCGATGGGGACTACCACTACAAACGATAAACTGGTTTTATATATTGTGAAGCTTTTCTAGATATTCAAAGATGCAAATAAACTATTTACAACGACAATTCCAATGAAGTTGGGACGTTGTGTTAAACATAAATAAAAACAGAATACAATGATTAGCAAATCATGTTCAACCTATATTTCATTGAATCCACTACAAAGACAAGATATTTAATGTTCAAACTGATAAACGTTATTGTTTTTAGCAAATAATCATTAACTTAGAATTTTCTTGCTGCAACACGTTCCAAAAAAGCTGGGACAGGTGGCAAAAAAGACTGAGAAAGTTGAGGAATGCTCATCAATCACCTGTTTGGAACATCCCACAGGTGACCAGGCTAATTGGGAACAGGTGGGTGCCATGATTGGGTATACAAGGAGCTTGCCGGAATTGCTCAGTAATTCACAAGCAAAGATGGGGCGAGGTTCACCTCTTTGTAAACAAGTGCGTGAGAAAATAGTCGAACAGTTTAAGGACAATGTTCCTCAACGTACAATTGCAAGGAATTTAGGGATTTCATCATCTACGGTCAATAATATCAACAAAAGGTTCAGTGAATCTGGACAAATCACTGCAAGGCCGAAAACCAACATTGAATGTGACCTTCGATCCCTCAGGCGGCACTGCATCAAATACCGACATCAATGTGTAAAGGATATCACCACATGGGATCAGGGACACTTCAGAAAACCAATGTCAGTAAATACAGTTCGGCACTACATCCGTAAGTGCAACTTGAAACTCTACTATGCAAAGCAAAAGCCATTTATCAACAACACCCAGAAACGCCGCCGGCTTCTCTGGGCCCGAGCTCATCTAAGATGGACTGATGCAAAGTGGAAAAGTGTTCTGTGGTCCGACGAGTCCACATTTCAAATAGTTTTTGGAAATTGTGGACGTCGTGTCTTCCGGGCCAAAGAGGAAAAGAACCATCCGGACTGTTATGGACGCAAAGTTCAAAATCCAGCATCTGTGATGGTATGGGGCTGTGTTAGTGCCAATGGCATGGGTAACTTACACATCTGTGAAGGCACCATCAATGCTGAAAGGTACATACAGGTTTTGGAGAAACATACGCTGCCATCCAAG